>NC_064819.1:89387344-89690374 GCF_024166365.1 Elephas maximus indicus | reverse complement strand
ACGGTTCCCCGGCTCGGACGCTGCTCTTTCTGCTCCAAGACCAGTCACTGCCTCCCGGGGACTTCTCCTACCGGCTGCGTCCCACGCCGCCCGTGGAACCGGCTGGTCCCCCTCCCGGGGTTAGTTCAGGGGGGTGGAGTAGCTCTCTGTGCTTGTGCCGTACCTGACTGGTACGCTGGCTCCAGGTTCTGGAAACAATCGCTGCTTCCCCGTATTAGTTCGTTCTCCGTCTCTAAATCTGTGTTTGTTTTTCAGGGTTCGTAGATTGTTATGTATGTGATTGATTCACTTGTTTTTCCGTGTCTTTGTTGTAAGAGGGATCCGAGGTAGCATCTGCCTAGTCTGCCATCTTGGCTCCGCCTCTTTTTTTTTTTAATTTATCTGATTATGTTCCCTTTTTCTATTAGTTTAGAGAATCAGACATCTTCTATTTATGCTTAAATGATACCAGAACACTAATATTCATCTCTTCATCATTGTAACTAGGATTTACCTATCTGCCTGTCTCTCTCTCTGGATTTTATTTATAACAAACTCATGCCTCTGCCTAACTTCTTTCAGCCCTATTTTGGAGCATGCCTCCCAAACTTCATAAAATAAATTTGTTTCCTCTCTCCAGGACCTGAGATGTAGAGTGAAACCAAGGTGGGGATAATCCTGGCCCAGGAAGGGGAGGAGATGCTGGTAGCCCCTAAGCTGGCATCACAGCCAGGCAGCCCCTACCTCCCCCTCTCCAGCCCACCAAAGTGCCACAGGCATGGTTCTGAGGAGTCCTACACCTGCCATGACTCTGTCAAGAGCTTCATCTGGTGCTCCTACCTCATCAAGCATCAGCGGATGCTCACGCGAGAGATCCCACAGCTGTGGACAGTGTGGCAAGTGCTCCCAGCACAGACCCAGCTGAGCCCAGCATCTGGTGATCCATACTGGGGAACACCTATCACTGCTCAACACGCAGCAAGTACTTCAAGAAGACATCAGACTTGGCTGGTCACCGGTGCAGCCACACAGGAGAGTGGCCACCTGCTTGCAGTGTGGCAAAGACTTTACTCAGCATGTATGCCTCTCATTTCACCATGGGACACACACAGTGGAAGAGCCCCACAATTGCTGCAACTGCAGCAAGACCATTGTCTTTGCAACCTGAACCACCACCAAAAGACCCACATGGGTCAGATGCCCTTTAATGTGGTATCTGTAGCAAGGGCTTCATCTACCACACAGGTCTAGTGAATCACTGGGGGAGTGTGGCAAGACCCCTGGGCCTACCCTCGCACCAGCACATCCATATAGTCAAGGAGCCTCACATCTGCTCAACATGCAACAAGCACTCAAACATGCAGGAGCTGTGGCAAGAGTTCCCACCAGAGCCCAGGCCTCACCATGCACAGCATCGTCTACCTATGAGAGGAGTCCTGGCAGTCACTTCGGGCTCAAGGAGGCAGCAAGTTGTGACCCTGTCAACATTGGGGCTGTGTAGAGGGCAAGGAGGGTCTCACAGGCCTAGGAGGGATTGGGTAAGGAGGTGTTTAGGGGGAGGAAAAACCGGATGGACTCAAATATCTTGGAGTCCTATCTCTTGAGTTACCTCACCCCTTTATACTACCAGCAATTTGAAAAGGAGCTGGTTCACTCTGTTCCCTTAGCTGTCACTTTCCATCTCAAAGAAACCTCATATCAAAAGGGGAAGGCAGAGGTATTGTCCACCATTTCATTCCCATTATGATGTCTTCCTCCAGAAAAAGGGGTATAAGGCAGAATCCTGCTGAAGGGGGTTGGACGGCCCAGCGAGTGTCTTCCTCCTTCATCCCTCTATTGCTTGGAGTCCCATGTACCAGGATATCTCTCAGGTACTCTCTCACTAAGGTTTCTAGCTTTCCTGTTATGCTTCATATCAGTGAGTGTGGCAGTTAATCTGCAGCTTCAGTATGAGAGAGAATGCAATCCCTGAGAGTCATCATTGAAGAAGCCATGAGTTGGAATCAACCCGACAGCAACTAACAACAACAAAGTAGAAAGCAGAGCAAATTCAGTGTATTTCCCTCCTGTACACCCCTTTTTGCAGGTAGAAAACAGATTATTTAAGTGGCATGTCTTTAGTGAGTGTCCATGGTGGGGCTCAGTCCACTCCAGGCCCCTGCAATATCTTCTGGGTCCAGTGGTCCTCAAGAGAACCCAGCAGTGGATCTTACCAGCCCTGGGGTACAAGGACCCATGTGCAGATTCTTCCTCTTTCCTGTGGCTCTGTGCCTCCTCCAGCTCATACTTTCTCTGCCAAAGGGGCAGGGCTGGTCTTTGATGACCGTCATATCATACCACTCTGTAGACTTTTGTGAAGTGCTGAGCCTCCGTTTTGTCACCTGTAGAGAAGGACAGCAGTCCCTGGTGCCCTGTCAGGGGTGGTTTGGAGACAGCATTAGCTAAGAGGAGCAACATTACTCAGAGTAGAGGAAGGGTGCCAGGGTGAGGGCTGTCTCAGGTATCCCAGATGCCCACAAATCTCACTGAGCTCTAGCATCTCCAGAGTTTGCACAGCCTGCTGGGAGAGGCAGTTCAGCCCCATTCCCAGCCAAGGTGATCTACACCTAGCTTAGAGTTTGACAGCTTGTCTCCATGTGGATCTGAAGACCCAGACAGTGGTGATCAATATGACTACTTCAATCTCCTGCCTTGTGTGCTTCCCACTACCTTCCCCACCCACCAAACTGGTTCCCTCACCCTGACCCTGCTTGAGCACCCCCAGCTCACAGACATGGATTGCCCTGCAAAGGGCACAGCCCTGTGTCAGGTACCTAGGGAATAATAGAAGATATAAAACCTGGCACCTGCCATCCATCCAGGACTTTACAGTGGAGCTGAGACAGCAGTGTAGTGATGTGAAATCAGAGGATCTGGTTTCCAGTCCTGGTGCAGTACCTTGTGATCTCCGGCAAGACTCAACATCTCTGAGCCCAGTTTCCTCACCTGTAAAGACAATGATAAAGCCCACCTCACAAGGTGTTTGTGAGGATTTAACTGAGGCTATGTTTACAAAAAGGAGCCCAGGTGGCACAATGGTTAAAGCACTGGGCTGCTAACCTAAAGGCCAGCAGTTTCAACCCACCAGCCACTCCACGGGAGAAAGTGTGGCAGTCTGCTTCCCTAAAGATTACAGCCTTGGAAACCCTATGAGGCAGTTCTACTCTGTCATTTAGTGTTTCTATGAGTCGGAATTGACTCAGTGGGAATGGGTTTGGTTTTGTTTTCATATGTTTACAAAAGCATTTTGTAAATTGTAAAACTCCGTGTGTCTTAGTCATCTACTGCTGCTATAACAGAAATACCACAAGTGGATGGCTTCAACAAACAGGAGTTTATTCTCTCACAGTCTAGTAGGCTAGAAGTCCAAATTCAGGGCATCAGTTCCAGGGGAAGACTTTCTCTGTCAGCTCTGAAGGAAGGTCCTTGTCATCAATCTTCCTTTGGTGTAGGACCTTCTCTACACAGGAACCCTGGGCTGAAGGGATGCGCTCTGCTCCTGGCACTGCTTTCTTGGTGTGTGAGTTCCTCCTGTCTCTCTACTAGATTCTCTCTTTTGTATCTCAAAAGGGATTGGCTTAAGACACTATCTAATCTTGTATATTTCATCAATACAACTGCTACTAATCAATCTCATCAACATCAATTTACAACGATTTACAACACATAGGAAAATCGCGTTGAATGGTGGACAATTACACAATACAAGGACTCACGGCCCAGGTAAGTTGACAGATATTTTGGGGGACACAATTGAATCCACGACACCATGCTGGTGTAAAATATAAAAAAACTGTTATAATACAAAGTGGAATATGCTAAGTGCTAATGAATTGGAAAGAAAAGTGCTGTGATTTCAGTTGGGCTGATTAAAAAAAAAAAAAAGAGTCCCTGGGTGGCGCCATTAGTTCAGTGCCCTAATGCTAATCAATAGGTCATGTGCTTCGAAAAGGTCACAGCCTTGAAAAATCCTATGAAGAAGTTCTAGTCTGCACGCATGGGGTGGCCACGAGACGAAATCGATTTGATGGACACCTGGTTTGGTTTGTTTACATATATGTGTGTATATATATATATTGGAAACCCCGGTGGTGTAGTGGTTAAGTGCTACAGCTGCTAACCAAAGGGTCAGCAGTACGAATCTGCCAGGCGCTCCTTGGAAACTTCTACGGGGCAGTTCTACTCTGTCCTATAGGGTTGCTATGAGTCGGTATCGACTCAAGGGCACTGGGTGGTTTTATATATATAGAGAGAGAGAGAGACATCACTGCGAAGGGGAAACTTAAATTGGGTTCTAGTCAGTGGCGAGGACTAATAGGCTTTTACCTGGCCATTGTCCTCTCTGCCACTCTATCTGGTATCTATGTCATTTAAGTCTCACGTGTGTTTGTTACTGTAAATTGCAGGTTTGAGCTGCCTGCTGCAAAGCCAATACTGAGACAGGAGGACGTAAGCAGTAAGAAGGCTTTACTGAATACCGGTATTCAAGAGACAGAGGGGGTTAAATTTTTCCCAAATTCTGTCTGTCCTGAACACTGATCGGAGGGTTTTATATGGGAAAGGTCAGGGTTACTAAATGTTTTGAGCAAGTAGTCCACAGATGGTCTTACACATCACAAAACAACTACAAAAACTATTAAACTACAGATAAACATGTCAGGCATCTGGACTTTAATCAGTATATTTGTAACAGGCTGAAAAACTCCCATAAGAATCTCTCGGCTAGTGGAGTTGTTTTGTCAAGACCACTGTGGCTGAGATAGGGAGCAAGAAAGAAAGTCTTCTTGTCAGCTTGCAGGCTGAAAGCCATTTTTTAAGAGAACAAAAAAAAAAAAGAAGAAGAAGAAAAGAGACCAAGGCCGCAGGAGCTGAGATAGCTCTGCACCCCTTTGGAAGAGATGGATGTAGCTGGTGTAATTAAAAAATGTTTAGAGTTTACTTAGAGCATCATTATGGCGTTAGTCATGTCAAGCTCTTAATCACCTATTTTGAATAGGGGGAAAAGGAAACATGTTGTAAGGTATCAGGATGTTTGTTATGTTTAAGAGTGGAACAGGCTGCTCAGCTATATTGTGAACAGAGCCTGCACCATTTTCCAAGGACTAGAGATTAATCACGGCTTATACAGCTACACTAAAACAAATGAGAAAATACATTCTCTCTCTAATGTTAAAACACTAAAGAAAGTGCATTTTCGCTATTTCATGTTCCCCCCCACCATCTTTGCTTGCCTAAGATGCTGTGTGCCTCCGTGCCTCTTTGGGGAGGAGTGGTCTGTGAAGGGCTCATTTTCTCTTTTGCGGACTAGGTGATGAGTTGGTGGTGGTGCGCGTTATAATCAGAAGGAATCTTTTTTCTAGAGTAAAAGAATATTGAAAATAAAAAAAACCGCGGAGCCAGATTGGAAGAGCGGCTATCGAGTGGTAGGAGGAGTGAGCAGGTGGAGGAATGACAGGGCTCTCCTAGCTTCCGACTTCTTCCAAGATACCACCTCTTGACCTTGGCTGGCCCCCTGGCTTAGCGGGGTCACTGGGCCGGGTACAGCCGCCTTGTCCTTGGGGGGGGCGGAAGCCCGACTGGGTAGAGTAGGGCCGGGGCCGAGGCGGGACTGCGGGAGCCTCCCGACTGAGTATTGGAGAACCAGCGCGGGGCTGCACAGAGCGCGGGGCTGGCGCGAGAACCTGTATTCTTCCACCCTTCTGTCCGAACCCTCTTTGCGCGTCGGTTAGTACCACTCCGCAGAATCGCGCTCGCACTGGTCTAGGCTGATGCAGGGTTTTTATCCCATCCTCCTCCGCTCCGATCTCGGCAGGCGAGGGAGGCACTGCGCCCTTAAGTTTGCAGCAGCTTGCAACATCTGCGATCACTTGGGGAGACGTGGGTTGGTGTGGAGGGTGGCTCAATGTACTGTCGGCTCCGGCCACGCTGGGGACTCGGCTCCAAGAGGGGCTCCGGGCACATGTAGAGAAAGTCCGGGGCCCAGAAATGAAAGTCCGGGGCAGGCTGAAGCCGGGCACTGAGGACCCAACCAAGGGTCCTACAATTTCTGAGCGCATATGCCTCATTCAGTGGGTGTTAATAAACGCCTGCTGTGTGCCACGCACACGTGAGCGAAACATCTTGGCTCCTGCCCGCAGGGAGCTTCCAGGCTGAGGTGCGGGAGCTGGGCGCGCAGCGACGAACGGGGCGCCGGAGCCGGGAGCCCCCGCGATTAGGGCGGCAGGGGTAGGGAGGTGACTGGAAAGAGTCCTTGAAGGCCTGGGGCAGAGACCCGAGGGCCGAGGGTGAGGGCTGTTTGGCTTGGCTTGAGGGGCGGAAAACTGGTGGATCTGGAGCACAGGATAAGGGGCAGCGAGGGAGGCTGGAGACTGCGGCCGTCCTCAGAAATACTGTGGGAAGCCGTTGAAGGGTTTTGGGCTGGAGAGAGATTGGTGGACTTGGAGCTGGAAGATGGTGACACATTCCGGGGTTTACAACCTGGAAGGGCATAGACGGGCCCTAGTACCAGATAAGCCTCCATTCCCATTCCAGCCCCCTATCGGCCAAAGTTGGATGAGTCATTCCCAGCCTCCTTCCAGCCCCAGGCAGTTGGGCTCTGGGGCCCCCTGGATGAAGAAAATGCCGTGGGCAAGCGGCAGCTGCCAGTGATTCCGTCCCCATGGTCGCACCCCTCCCCTTCCCAAACCGAGGGCCATTTTAGAATCCGGACAAAGGACCTCTTTCTACCACCCGCAGCAAATGCGGTTTTGAGCACTAACGACAGCAGTGGGCTTGAGAAGTCCTAGAGGATATTATATTGAGGCTGTTTCGAAGTGTTAAGATTAGTGTCAGGAGCCCTGGTGGCACAAAAGGGTTGGGAGTTCGGCTGCTAACCTAAAGGTTGGCAGTTCGAACCCATTCAACATCTTGGCAGGAGCAAGACCTGGCGATTTTGCTCCCGTAAAGATTACAGCCACCAAAACCCTATGGGCTGTTCTACTCTGTCACATGAGGTCATTACGAGTCAGAATGGACTGGGCTGCACACAACTTTTAGTACCACCAGCTGGAGAGTGAGAGAATAATGCTAGCACCACACACCTCACAGAATGGTTCTGAGTAGTCTTGAAGAAGGGAAGGAAGGGAGAGAGGGAGGGAGGAAGGAAAGACTTTATTTAGGTCCTAGGAATACGGCTTTCATGATAACTCTTTTTTGGCCACCCATCAAATACCTTTTTCCTTGCTAGTAATAAAAAAGAAAGAAAGTCAACAGATTTTTAGTCTTTAATCTTTTTGTTCCATCTCAAAAAGAGATGGGATGTTGGCTGCCAGCAGGCAGAGGAGGCATTTCAGCCATATTGGTGGCAGTTCAGCCATGTTTGCACCAGAGCAGGAACTTCCCCAGGGAGGGCAGGGAACCCCGGCGCCGAGCTCATCGTGAGCCCTGAAAAAGTGATGGCTGTTGTGTTGTTATCACAATTGTTCTTTGCAAAGATGTAAATATTAGAAACTGAGGTCACAGAATCATTTATTTTTCCGTCCTGGAAAGAATCATCTTAAAGAGTGTTTCTTTCATTTTCACTTTTCTAATGAAACCAAATCAGAATAAAGAGACATGCTGAAGGTGGTTTGTGACAATCTAGGCTGGTTACCCTTAGGCATATGCTTCCTTTCCAGAATAGGGCAACACTGGTCTGGACAGCACTTTGGAAGAGTGGAAATCATATGTCTTCAGCAATACTGGGTCTGGATTTGAACACTGCCTCTCCTGTGGACCAAGAGTATCTTTGAGCAAGTTACTTAGTGTCTTTGCACTTCAGGTTCCTTAAAATGGGGCCAGTAATTGTTACCTCACAGGGCAGTGCTGAGAGAATCCAATGGTCAGAGCATAGCTTTAGTACCTTTTGGTGTTCTCTTGATCAAACAAGGGAACTTGTTTCTCATCTTCCCACTTGGTGATATGTTTTCTTTCTCTCTGACCTCAGGTCCCTGGAGGTGGACACCAGCCAGTGGCTAAAAGCAGGGGGAAGTAGAAGGCAGATACCTTCCTGCCCCAACCTGCATTACTGGGCAATGGCAACTGAGCCAAGGGTGACCAGGACCCTGAACTCTATGGCCCAGGCTTTGAGGCAACCAAATGTGTTCTCAACTGTGAAAGAGGAGAATTTGGACATCGGAACAGAAAAGGGAAACAGCCCCTTGGAGCAGATACATTGGCCACAGGAAGTCACATCATCTCCTGGGGCCTTTGCACGGTCTCCTCACCTGCTCAGTTACTGGGAGGTGGAGGGTCCCAGGAAGGGGTCCAGTCAGGAATGGACAAAGCTAGAAAGAGACACCATGGAAGAAGAGATGTTGGGCCAGTTGAAGCCAATGGAACCTGTACAGAAGCAGCTCCCTCAGGTGGGCAAGGTGGCAGCAGCCCCGCAGGAGGCCATGAAGAGAGAGTGCTGGTGGATGGCATGGGTGAAGGTGAGGAGAGCAATCAGAGAGAAAGTGGGACCAGGTCTTGGACTCCAGGAGCTCTTTCATCCTTCCCCCTGCTTGCAGGTCAAATTTAATCTCAGACTATTTCAGATGGAAGGACACCCAGGAAAAGAGGCTGCAAGGCCTTTCCCAGCCCCTCCACCCCCACCCCAATACCATCCTGGCATTCTTTGTGGAGTCTAAAATTCATCAGAGTGACAGCCTTTTCTCCTTTGCTTTTTTCCTATTTGTCTTCAGTATATCCCCTTCCCTTTTCTCCCCACACCTTTCTTCCCTACTCTTTAGCCTTCCTTTCCTTCTTTATCTCAGAGTTTTTGGCATTGTACCTGTCTTTTCATATTTCTCTCTTAGGTCTTAACCTCAGAGTTGCTGGCTTAGTGTCTGTCTTTTCATTTTAATTTCTTCCTTCCATGGTTTTATTTTTCTCTTAGGTTTTAGTTCTCTGAAACTTGAGACTGGATGTCTGTGTATACATTTCTCCCTGGCTCCTTGAGTCTTTTCTGCTCTTCCAGAAGCCAGTCACCTTTGATGATGTGACAGTGAACTTCACCCAGGAAGAGTGGAAATGTCTAGATGCCAGACAGAGGGCCCTCTATTGGGATGTTATGTTGGAGACCTTCAAGAACCTGGTGTCTGTAGGTGAGAGTGAGTTTCCCTCAGCAAGCCCCTCTTGGGACATCTGTTTTCCTTGGGCAGGTAGATCAGCTTATCATGAGATTCACTGACCCCTGGTTCTAAACCTTCCAGGTGTGGAACGACTAGGTCACTAAGTTTAGGGGCACAAGGAGAAGAAATGAAAGCAAAGATAACACTTGTAACATGATGCGTTCTCAGAATATGCAAATTTGCCTTGAAGCTGTTCATTTAACCAGTATTTACTGAGTCACTTCTCTGTGCCAGGCACTTTGCTAGCATCTGGCCTTTTGAATACCTCTTCTCTGCCATCTGTGTTTCCCAGATTGTGGTTCTTAAACCAAGGACAGAGAAGATAGCTTATTGTCCCCATCACTTGTGAAGGGACCAAGCCTGGATCAACTCAACTCTTTCTCTCTTTTCCACCCCCTAGCCAGAATTTTTCTGCCTAAACCAGATCTGATCACCAAGGCTGAGCAAGGAAAGGAACAGTGGAAAGCAGATTACCGCCCCTCAAATGGAGACTACCTCCCTTTAGGTAAGAATTGTGAAGGAGAGAGGGAGATAAAAGGGGCCCAAGACATGCCCTGGAAGGATGGAGGGCTGACTGAGGAGATTGGGGCTCTGTATATCCTCTCTTAGCCTGCATCTTTCCAGCCTGGTCAGACTTGGAGCTGGCAGAGACCTGAGATCATCAGCTCTATTCTCTTGACTTCAAAAAGATGACTAGTTAAGCAATTCAGGACAAGTGAATATCTTCAGTTTCTAGGAATTGGGAGTCTACACATCAATTGCTTCTGTCAGTGATACCACTTTGATTAAAAAGTTCTTTCTGAGAAAAGAGAAAAAAGGGAGATGAGCTCAATGCTGGGTTGGAGCAGGGGAGACTTATTGTTGACAGTAGAGTAAGAAGTTGAGATTTCAGGACAGGCTGACCACACTTGGCGATTTGCCGGGACAGTCCTCTTACATACATCTCACTCCAGATTAATTATTAATGGCACTTCTTTCCCTTTCCAGTGTTCCAGTTTGGATGATATATTGTGTGGTCACTTAGTGGTATCTATGAAATCTGTAGAATGTGGGTGATATTGAGATTGAAAAGAAATGAATTTCAAGAAATGTGGTTATAGGTTGAGATTTTGATATCCCGTGACATTGTTAAAAGGTTCCAGTAAAATTTTTATTTGATTTTAACTAAAAAACCCAGAAGTGTATTCTTATCTCTAGCCTATGAGTTCTGAAGGGGAGGGTGAATGTTTTAGATGAGAGAGGGAGGGTAGAAACAGGGGAGGTTGTTTGGACAGAATAGAGAGCTTGTGTGGGGTTCTCCTGGTGAATCTTGTATTACTCTTCATCACTACAGGAGGCAAGAAAGAGTATGAGGAACTTCGAGAACAGGGTCAGAATCTGAGAGATGAGGGAACTGGTGATGACAAGGTCTCCCCTGCTGGGGGATGGGCAGACCAGAGCCCACCCTTTGCTCCAAACAGGTCCATGGCCAAGAGCCCAGTGTTCCCACCATCCCAGGCAAGGTCACCTTTTTGCTGCAACACCTGTGGCAGGTGTTTCAACAAGCACTCCCACCTCCGTAGCCACCAGTTTGTTCACAACCCCAAGTGGACTTATACCTGCAGCCAGTGTGGGAAATCGTTTAGGAGCCCCAGGACCTTCAGCTACCACAAGCACGCACATCTTGGGGAGAAGCCCTTCCGTTGCTCCGTCTGTGACAAGACCTACTGTGACCCGTCTGGACTTAGTCGTCACCGCCGTGTCCATCTGGGTTACCGGCCCCATCCATGCCCCCTCTGCAGGAAGGCCTTCCGGGACCAGTCTGAGCTAAAACGCCACCAGAAGACGCACCAAGGGCAGGAGCCAGTGGCAGGGAAGCAGAGGTGTATTGTGAGGATTCCAGGCCCCACAACTGGATTCCAGGCACCCGTCATTAGGAACCAGGCATCAGAGGCCACGACCCAAGAGTCCATATTTAGAACTGAGGGCCCTGTGGCCCAGACTCAACCATCTATTGTTAGGAGCCAGAAATCTGCGACCAGGAAACAGGTGATCTTTGTGAGAACTCAGGCACCAATCGTTACAACCCAAGGGCCTGTGCCCAGGAACTGGGAACCCAACACTAGAGTCCCCTGCTTGGATACCAGGTTCAACCCTCACCCAGCAAGACCCACAAGACGCAAGGTCTTCTTTTGTCCCCACTCTCCCTTCACTTTTAGCAAGAAAGCCCATCTCTTCAGCCACCAGAAGGCTCACCTCACAGAGCGGCAAAACTGCTGCTTCTGTTGTGGCAAATCCTTCAGCTCCTTCTCCAGGCTGGTCAGGCACCAGCAAACCCACTGGAAGCAGAAGATTTACCGTTGCCCTATCTGCGATCTCTGCTTTGGGGAGAAGGAAGGCCTTGTGGGCCACTGGAAGAGCCGCAAAGGTGAGGGGCGATGCCTGGGAAGCCCCCATAAATGCTGGGTGGTCCTGGGCCAGCAGCTTGGCTTCTTTCGCACTGCCCCCCCATGGCAGGGAAGGATAGGAAGCACAGAGGAAGTGGATCTTCTAGGATCCCTACCCCCAGGAGAGGGGAGGTAAGGGAGAAGGTATGCAAAGGAGACAATGCAAAAGAGGGTCTTGGAACATAAACAAATGGTCTTTCTGACTGAGGTCTTTCTTTGTGTTTGGTTTTCCCTAGGACTGACCTCCAGGGTAAGGAGGTTATTGTGGAGGGAAAGATAATGAAGAAAATACAGAAAGGAAAAGAGAAAAGTGGCACAGGGAAACTCATATTATTATTAATTAGCACCTAGCCTGTTTCTTTGGGTTTGATAGACCAACAACCAGTAATCCTTGAATAAACCCATGGATACTCTGACAGGTATGAAGATGGAAGAAGAAAGAGAGGAGGGAAAGAGTCTGAAGGACTCACGGAAGATGTGGAAGTAGAAGGGAAACCTTCTAAAGCAGATGTGTTGCCAGGTTCTCTTCCCTTGTACCTCCAGTTCCTCAGTAGGCTGCTGAGACGAGATGAAGCTCTGGCCAATATTCTGTGGGTTTCTCCCCATGTCCTCATTCTGCAGCTCACTCTGCTCTGTCTCTGATGTTTTGGACTCTTCCTGTTCCTTCCATAATACCCTCTGCACCTCTCTGCTCTGCCCAGTCAGGGCTGGGGTCTTTCAAGAAACAACTACCATTTGCAAAGTTGGTGTGCTATAATTTACATCAAATCTCCAGTTCTTGGCAGAGGCTCTTCTGTCCAGGTTACTCTCCAGCTCAGGTGTTTCTGGTGGAGGGAAAAGCACCAGCATGGCCACAGCTAGAGGGCTTCCAGGTGGAAAGCTGGAGAGAGAGTCAGTGAAAGATGTGGGCAGCAAAAATTAGGAAGGGAAGGAAGGAGCTGGGAAAAGGAAAATGTAGATGACAGAAGAAGGAAAATCAATCCTATTTGGAATTCAGAGTACTTCTGGAAGGGCAGATTGGAATGACCCATAGCAAGGAGGCCTGTGAGGGTGAAACTTGATGGATGAGACACCCCAAGGACCAATTCCGGGAACAGCCAGGCTCCTCCTCCTCTGCTGTGACATCACTCAGAAGGGGTTTCCTAGAAGAAAGAAAAGAACTTGAAAAAAAACTATGCCTTTTGTTTAAAAAAACTTTTTTTATTGTGGTAAGAATACACATAACTAAACTATGTCAGTAGTTTTTAATTACAAAATTATTGAACTAGGGAAGAGGAGATTCCTCTGGAATCATCTTGTCTGTGTTTGGTCAGCTCCTGTGACTGGGAATGGGAAAGGAGGCAGCTGATAGTAAGTGGTACTTCTGTTGAGGGGCTCTGAAGGTGGAGTAAACCAGGCAGCGGGTGGGAGTACCCTCGGCCTGCCTCCCAGCCACCCCCACCCAAGTCTCTGACAGCTGGCTCCTTAGCTTCTACCTCACAGGAGAGGTCCTGCCTCCACCCGGGTTCTCCAGCCCCTCTCCTGTCTGGGATTTTGACCCTTCGGTAGAATAGCCCTCCTTGTTGCTTCTGTCTCCCTTTCCTGGCTTTTTCTCAGGTTATAAGAAGAAAACTTACTTAGCTCTTCAAGGAAATGCCCTGAAAACAGAGAAAAAAAAAAAGGTGACCGGTGGAAGAAGACTAGCTCCCTCCCCTACATCCTCCCTGTGGAGATCCACATCAACCCATCCTTCCCTTTCCACTAAGGGTCCCCACAGATCTCAGTAAGTGGTTTTCTTCAAGGTATTTCTGAGGGGCCAGGGATTGGGTGTGGACAGAGGAGGAAGTAAATCCCAGCACCCTGAATCTTAAGCCCCTGTTCCACCCTCTTTGTTTCCATTCAGGGCTGACTTTGTCCTGTTTTCTGCACCACCACTTCACCTGCTAGTCTTCGATGTAGCCAGTTGTAGCAGATGATCAAGGCAACCAGGGGTCCAAGAATTGGCACAATTACAAACAGGGTGATCTTCCAGGCGGGTACTCTCAGAAAGTGGGGATCTGGAGTGTTTATAAACAGGATTAGTGCTTCCCCTTACGCCCCACCCACCCTTCTCCATTTATTGGGTTTCTTAACCTGGGGTCCAGGAACACCAAAAGAATCTGTGGATAGAATCCTGGCATTTCATGAACATCAATAAGAAAAGTATGATATTTTCATTCACTTCTAACTGAATTTAGCATTTTCTTTCATTACAAATGTAGGCAACAAACCACAATATCAGCAGTACTTGAGAATTTCTCAGTAGAAAACAGATATTTTCATATCCCATTAGAGTTGTTGCAGAAATCTCAAATTTTCTTTATATTAATATTAATATCTTTATATTAAATATAAACATTTATATTAATACTAATTAATATCAATATATTAATATTTCCTTTATATTAATAAATAATTTTATATTAATATTAATAGTTATTAGACCTGCTGCTACAATTTGTTACTTAATGTCTTATTTAAATAAACGTTTATGTCACTATACCATAAATTTGTGTCTATTTTGATAACTACATTTTAATACAATGGTTTTCCTTATAATCCTATGTGTTATATTGTATGTGTGCATTCTTCTGGCTTCACCAAAGAGAGTTAAGACTTCTGCTGTTAGAATCCTACAAAACAAAGATCCTATTCCTCCCCTCTGGAGGTGCAAAAATTGTGTGTATGTGTGCGTGCGCACGCACTTATGCATACAGGCCTGCACACTGGTTCAATCTTATAAACTCTAGGATGTGCTAGGTACCTGTTGGGGGAGCAGAGTAGGGCTGCCTACTGCTTCAGGAGGGCTGACCAGAGCAGGGAACATCTCTGCTCTGTTGCTGGGTGCCATTGAGTCGATTCTTACTCCAAGTGACCACATATGACAGAGTAGAACTGCCCCATAGGGTTTTCTAGGCTGTAATCTTTATGGAAGCAGATCACCAGGTCTTTCTCACAGGGAGTGGCTGGGTGGGTTTGAACCACCAACCTTTTGGTTAGCAGCCGAGTGCTTTACCTTTTTGCCACAAGGGCTCTTTATTGTGCTCTGCATAATGAAATCTTATACTGTCTGCAGCATTCGTTCATTCATTCAACAAATATCCAGGGGCCCTTCTGTTGCAGGCATTGTCCTTAGGCACTGGACAATCTGTAGTGAACAAAGAGGACAGAGACCATATATCCTTGGAAGGCCAAAATTCTAGTGTGGCTCGATGGTCTCATTCTTCCTCCAAGGAGCCTTCCTTGATTAGCCAAGGAAGCCTAACTCTATTACTCTTTTTTCTGTACTCATGAAATCTCACTCTGCCATGAGTACAGTAGATATATATATATATATACTTCTTACTCCTGTTCATGTATATGTACCCCTTTCCCAGCCAGACACCAAGTTCAAGCACAAAGGGTCTGTTTACTTCCCGTTTGTAGTCACTGAAAAGAGCGGTAATGTGCACAAAGTGCTTGTAATTCCTACAAACTGAGTTAACATACGTAGAGCGGCACATAAAAGTGTTATATAGACATTTGCAAATGATTTACAAAGAAAGAAAAAGAGGAAAGGAGGGAGGGGACCAGCCTGGAACCAAGTGTCCTCGTCCCACCAGGCGACTGGTTGTTGTTATGGTGAGCCCATGTGTGCAGAGTAGAACTGCACTCCATAGGGTTTTTCAGAAGCAGATCGCCAGGCCTGTCTTCCGAGGTTCCTCTGGGTGGGTTCCAACCTCCAACCTTTTGTGCCACACAGCTGGACTGAAACACCAAGCTAGTCAGAGGTGACCAGGATATGCCAGCACTTACCAAAAGTCCGGTGGAGATTCTCTGAAAGGAACAAATGAAAATGCATTTAGTAAGACACCCAAAGTGGGTGAGGGTGGGGGAGTCTCCTTTCTCCTTCTGAGTCTTTGCTATCTAATGCCTTAAAATTGTTTTTAGTAGCGATGCTTGATGGGGGAAGGAAAGCCCATAGCATTTCGCTTCTACCCTGGCTGAATGCAGGGAGGAGGAATAAGACTACAACCTGGTGAGGTTTACAGAAGTGTTACATAGTGAATTTCCCACCAGCAGAAGCACAGGGTCCTGGGAGAGAGGGGCAGATGGTCAGAGAAAATGACCACTTCAGTTAGGCCAGAGGAGCAGGAGGGAGGGGTGGAGGTGCCTGGAACTCACCTATCTCTGCTTCAAGTTTTCCTGGAATAGAAACAGGTAACATTTTTAGCTCCTGTTGTGGCACCAGGTGAGCCACCTCCCACACCCAGCACCCCAGCCTTTGTGGGCTATTTCTCTGCAGCCTGGGAGCACAGGGCGGTGGAAAGAGCGCTGAGTTTGAAGCCAAGAGGCCTCAGCTGCAGTTCAGGCTGTGTCCCTGGCTATCCTGAGGATGAAATATGGGACAGAGTGTGGAGAGGCTCAGTAAGCAGCAACACCCCAAACCAACATAAAAACTATCATCTCCGCAACTGCTCTGCTTCTTTTCTCAGGGTTTCTCAGTTCACATAGCTACTCCGCTACGTTGGGTTGTTCCTTTGTAAATCTAAAGCCACTTTCCCATTTGAATGAACAAGGAAAGGTCTAAACATTTAGTGAGCAGCTACTTTGTGAAAGGCTCTGTACCAGGCACTTTAAAAATATTATCCCCTTTAATCCTTCATACGCTTTGTTGTTGTTATTGTTGTTAGTTGCCATGAGTTGGCGCCAACTCATGGGGACCTTATGTATAACCGAAGGAAATGTTGCTTATATACTATCTTCATGATTGTTGGTATGTTTGAGCCCATTGTTGCGGCTATCGTCGATCCATCTCATTGAGGGTTTTCCTTGTTTCCGCTAACCCTCTACCAAACATGAGGTCCTTTACAAGAAATTGGTCTTTCCCATTGACAGCCCAAAATAAGTAAGAGGGAGTCCCACCATTCTCATTCTAAGGGGTACCTTGGTTGTATTTCCTCTAAGACTGATTTTTTTGCTCTTCTGGCAGTCTCCAATGTATTCAATATTCTTTGCCAATACCACTATTCAAATGCATCAATTCCTACACTTTAGGAGGTGGGATGGTCTCTCTACTTGATAGACAAGGCAACTGGGGCTTGGAAGGCCTAAGAATTTTGTTCAGTGTTCAAATTGTTGGTCAGTGCCTGAGCTGGGATTCAAACAAGGCTGCCTGACTCCATCTATCAGGTTAGGTTCTTTCCCCTCTTCATGTGGAAGACCTAAGCTTCAGAGCATCTGGTATAGATTCAAGTGGAGAGAAAGGATATTGTCCCCACTAACATCCTCCCTAACATGCCCTCCTTTCTGCTTTATCCTATGTAGTAATGGGAGAGGGAGAAGCAGGAGTCAAGAGCCTGCATGCTTTGGCATTGGGGAGAACACTTGGTGGGGGAGAAGGCTCAAATTGGAAGCTCTAGGCACAAAAGAAGCTTCATCGATGGCTGAACCTGAGTCCTCATTGTTGAATGAAAAAGCAGGAAGGGTGTTTACTTACTGGATCTTTGTTTAAAACCTCCTGATAGTTTAGACCTGTCCAACTCTGAAGCTCAAACTCTCCCAGTTGCATGAAGCTGCTAGAAATGGTTCAGAAGATGGGAGTTAGACCTGAGCTCTTCCACTTACAAGCTATGTCAGCTTGAGCAAGTCACTGAAACTTTCCAGGCCTCAGTTGCCTCCTCTGTAAAATGGGGCTATTACAGTCAAACCTACCTAATAGAGAAATACAAGGTCCAAACTGTAAAGCTTTATGGTGTCATGAAGTTCTGAATCAAATAATGAAAAATGAATGTGAACTGACAGCTCTGACAGACCAGGTCATTGCAGGGAGGACGCCCATCCGCCCACCCTCCATTCTGTACCTCTGAGTCTGTGCTGCAGGCACAGGAAGACGAGGCCCACAACCATCTGCAGGAGGAGCATGGGCAGGACAGTGAGGAGGACTAGCACTCCTGGGCTGATCCAGTAGAAGGGATCTGAAAGGCACAACGCATGGCCTGGTGCTGTGTCCTCAACACCCAGCACAGGGCCTGGGCTCTTAAACTGGATTGAATGAAGGAATTAATGCCATTGAGATTCAAAGAAGGTGACAAGAAATTGACACCTGAGTCTAGCCTTGAAGAAAAAGTGCTCCCCTCACTCCCAGGAAGGGCTAGTGGTTTAGAATGACTGGAGTTAAGGTTGTGCATTGGGGCGGGCTTGGGGAATTTTGAGAGCCAGCTAAGAGACTTGGCTCTGATCCTCAAGGCCATGGGGTCCGCTGAAGCATTCCAATCTGGAAATGATTGTATCAGATTTACTGAGTGGAAGAGTCAATTAAGATCCCATGGTAATACTTAAAGAAACAAGACAAGCCTGATCTAGGACCGTGGTGGTGGTGTAGGGAGTCAGAGGATATTTTCCACTTAAGTTTATATATATATATACATATTTTTTCCCCCAGTAACTTTTAAACCCAAATTTAGTGCTTCTTTCCATTATGCTTGTGGGCAACACAACACAATAATATGAACAAACCCTGTGACTTTGTCATCAGTAAGAATCACAAAGATTTTCACATCACGTTAGAGTTGTTGCAGAAATCTCAAAATATCATTTATGTTCACCACTATTTTGAAAAGATGCTAGTTATTAGGGCCACCCACCTTACATCTCGTTATTTTAATTTTCCTAACTGTATTTCAGCATAAGTATGTTTTGTTTTATACTGTTAAAAATACTATTCTGAGAAGGGAGTCCATCTACTTCACCAGCCTGCCAAATCGGTTCATGACATAAATAAAGGTTAAGAATCCATCTTCTGGAGCTTCTAAGGTAGGGCCCACGAGACTGGGAACTGACTGAATGTAGAGTGGGAGGGGCGATGCATGAAGGGGATGACCTTCAGCTCTCCAGCTCAGTGCTTCCGTCCCGTTTATATCCGCATTCCAGGGTCTGCTCCGCAGTGCCCAAAGCTCTACCTGTCTGCTTTCAATGTGCAATGCTGCAGTTGAAGCCCTTTTCATGTTGGTTTCTGCTTTAGGGGGACTACGAAAAAAATCAAACCCATTGCCGTCGAGATGATTCCCACTCATAGACACCCCATAGGATAGAGTGGAACTGCCCCCATAAGGTTCCCAAGGAAAAGCTCCGTAAGGTTTCCAAGGAACGGCTGGTGGATTCGAACTGCTGACCTTTGGGTTAGCAGCCGAGTTCTCAACCACTTCACCACGAGGGCTCCTTAGGGGGACTAGATAAGGATATTGCCATCAAAGGTAGAGATTAATCCACATTGAGTGACTTTAAACTGGTCCAGGAGGGTTTCATAGGTACAAATGCGATTCCTTAAACTGCAGAGGAGGCTCTTGTCTATTGTTACATTCTCCAGAGGGAAATGCAGCAAATGTTACTTTCAAATTCTTATTCAAAGTTACCTGAAGCAATGCGATTTAACAAGTACGTACTTTAGTTCTTTTTAAAAAGTCCATTTTGCATAACTTTTACAAAGGATTAGAATCACAAAGAGAAGGAAAACCAGATGTTATGAGCCACCTGATGTAAAGCAGTAAGAAGTATATAGCACCGCTTAAGAAGTATGCTTGCCAAATAAATCAAGCCTGAATCAGATCTTGCCTATAGATCTATAAGTTGACATGAACTACAAGGCAGGGAGGACTGTGTTAAACAACATGGAATCACAATCAACAAAATTGAGACCGTGGGAAACCCTACAGGGAAACACCAACCTGTGGATCATGTTTGTATCTGATTCAAAAAATTACCAGTTTATCAGTAGGGTCAGTTCCTACTCACAGCGACCCCATGTGCGTCAGAGTAGAACTGTGTTCCACAGGATTTTCAATGGCTGCTTTTTTTTTTTTTCAGAAGTAGATTGCCAAATTTTTCTTCCTAGGCACCTCTGGGTGGGTCCAAACTGCAAGTTTTTCAGACAGCAGCTGTGGGCCTTAACCGTTTGTACCATCCAGGGACTCCAATTCAAACAAACCAATTGTGAAAATGTATTTATGAAACAATCAGGAAAATTTGAATACAGACTGAGTATGTGGTGATATTAAGAACTTTTTGTTACTTTTTAAAGATTTGATAACAGTACTGTGGGTTTTTTTTTTTAAGGAGATGGGAGAAGTAGTGATGAAATTATAACACTGCCTAGAATTTGCCTTAGAGTCATTCAGTTGGGAAGGGCGGGAATGAGTGTGAATCAAGTAAAACAGGTGGTCCTTGGGTCGATAACTGCCAGGGGATGGGTACTTGGACACTCCTGATATTTTTGCTACTTTTGTATGTATGTATTTTAAAATTTCATAATGGAAAGCTTAAAGACAAGATTAGAGACAGTTAGTAATAAAATCACAAAAATTACAAGACATTTAAAAATAAAATCAGAAAAAGGGGTCAGAAACTCTTTGGAGGAAAGCGGGGAGGTAATTACACTTAAAACTTGGAATAATATAATTACCGCCTTTTTTTCCTACATTTGTCTCAACTTTCTAGCTCCCCAGGCGAGGCAGGTGGTCTCGTTTACTTGTAAAACTGTCTCTTTTTAGACTGTTAGGCAAGCTGACTACAATGTGGGAGGGAGGGGGGTAAAAGGTAGAAACCAAGCCAAACAAAAAATGACCTCCCCTGAGGGAAAGCTTTTAGTGTTTTGGCTTCCTTCCTACCTTCTTTCCTCCCTCCCTCCATCCCTTCTTTCCTTTCTTTTTTCTCCCTCCCTCTCTCCTTCTCTCTTTCTTTCAGGGGTTGGGGAAGGTCGCTGGGGGAGGCAGTTACTGAGGCAGTAGAGCAGGGAGGAGGAAAACTGCAAACTGGAGAGGTCCTCACGGATTACGGTTCTTTGCAGGTAAAAATCCCCCAATAAAAACATTCTGTGACACACAAAGCTATTTTCGTATCCTTGAAGTCTGTTCCCATAAACAGTGTTTTGTTAGTTGGGGTACAACGCTGTCTTCTGGTTCCAGCACTGCAACAGTCACCCTCAAGATACAAAATTGATCAATTGTCTGATGTCTGCACTGCAGGTGGGGAGGAGGGTAAGAGAAAGGGCGTGGCTCCCTAGGGTCTGAGGCTCAGGCTCTCAGAATATTTTTGTTTTTCAACTAAATGGCAATGATCTCTCAAAGCTCCCCTTCCCCCTTCACCTTGTCCACTCTTAACCATCCTGGGATAGAAGAAAAACTAAACTCCAAAATCATCCATCGGATAAAATATATTGAAAATTAAGATTCTGGAGAAGGAAGAAAAAAAAAAAAGTTGCCGTCAAATCAATTCCGACTAATGGCGACCCCGTGGGTTATACAGTAGAACTGCTCCATAAGATTTCCTTGGCTGTAATCTTTATGGAGGTAAAACCTACAGGTGACACCTCTTTCTTTCTCCAATTATATTCAGACATTTGTTTACTTGTTTATCCACCTGGACAATTTTTACCAAGAATATGTTTTTCAATAACACTCTTCAGCTAATAAAACACCACAATTGAATCGACTAAGGAATTTATTGTAATGGATTTGACCAATTTGAAGTGTTAGGAATAATGCCCTTGTCTGTAACAAATAAACGAAAAGACATCTCTGAGCAAAACAGAGAAAGAAAAAATTCCACTTGAATACTTAGATTAACTTTCAGATTATTCATGTTCACTTCTAGTGGCAGAAAATAATCAGAAACCGATTATTTTGGATTTTTGCTACTGCCATTTCTCACTTTACTTTGTTTTCTTTTTCTGTTAATTTTTCTCTATTGCACCCACAAACATACATTTTATACATTATTTAGTATGAAGAGATAATTATGATCATATGTATTTTAATGCAGATCAAGCTCCTAGCCTCCCCCCCTCCTCTCTTCACCCAAAGTGATCCCTACTAACTTTCATACTTTTCTCTGTACTGCATACACATACCCACTAACACAGGGTTTTTGTTCTCTACCTTTCTGGCAGCTTGCTTTTATCACTCAACAATACTTCATGGAATTCCTCCAAGCCATCTGGTACAGCTCTCAACAATCTTTTTTAATGGCTGCATAATATTCACAGTATGGATACCAATATTTATTCAGTCACTTCCCTACTCATAAGCATTGGCTTTGAATCCAATTTTTCCCCACTCCGAATAATGATGCAACAGACATTCCTGAGTATATGAGTTCCTGTGGACGGATGTGTATATTTCTATGGAATCAGTTTCTAAGAGTAACGTGTTTGGGTTGAAGGGCCTCATCTCAATTGAAAGAATCAATGAAATTTCAAAGGGAGGTCTTGGCCACCCAGCAGATGATACCTAATATATAGTGCTACTCACCTTCCACTTTCAATTCCATCGCTGCCTCCTCTTGGTATGAATGGTCTCGGAAGAAGCAGGTGTAACCTCCCTCATCTGAGAACCTTACATTCCTGATCCTGAGGGTCACCTTTCCCTCACTAATCGTCTCTTTCAGCAGTTCTGTCCGGCCCCGATATTCTGGTGCCTGCTCTCCATCTTGGTCCTTGCCATTTCTGTAGAGATGAACCACCCTGGAGAAGGGGGGGCGGTACCAGCCAACCTCCATGCCCGTAGCATTCTTCCCAGGAGATATGCGGCATGGTAATTCCACTTCATCCCCTACCAGAGCCCGGATGGGGTGCCCTGGTCCTATCACTCTGAACTGTCCTGTCCAAGACACCAAAGAAGAGACTGAAGGTCAGAGGGAACATTGACAAACAAGCATATCATGGGAAGGTCTGCTTCAAAACAGAGAAGGACAAGGACACTTGTTTTTTAAATGGAATACTAGAGCCAGGGAGGAGCCCAATTTTCCTTCATAAGCATACACCAAAAAAAAAGGTCTCTGGTTATGGAGATGCTGTGAGTGCCCTGGACATAACATTCTAGCATGTGGCCACCTTGACAGTTGCTGCCCACATTTCTGCCAACTGACCATCTCTGACATGGTCATCTTTGCCATCCCTGACTCCCCAGCCTGGTCTTTAGGCTCCATCTTGGACGATGGTTCAGCATCTTGAAGTTTAACTCTCTCACGGGTCTTTCTGTTTGTACTTGGCCAAATCGATCCCTGCTCTCCTTTTAGAAGTTTTGTTTTTGTCAAACCACCTGCCTTAACTTCCTCTCCAACACTCTCAGCCCTCTCTCCTTATTCACAGCAGCTTTTCCATATTCTTCTCCGAGACCTTCTACCCTGGGGGGTGGCTCTATCTCATTCTTTTCCACTGTGCCTTCAGCCCTCAATAGGGGTCTCGGAATCTGCCCTGTACATATTCCCAGTCTTTTTCCTATGTGGGATGTGTCTCCTCGGTCAGACACTGAACAGACAGGAAATAAGGCTGGTTTCTCCATTAGACCTGGACAGATTTCCTAAGTTAGTCAGCTGGCTTTCTGAAGTTGGGAATCTGTTTTCTGTTTCTTTTATTTTGCCTCAGCACATAAGGTTAGAACTTGAGTATAAAAACTTGCTGGTGCCTGATCATGTGGAATATGTCTCTCAAACATGACAAAATATTATAATTCAGCAAACATTTACTATACGACAGGCACAACTAGGCATGTTGTTTACCTCATTTAACCCTGACAGCAACTCCAAAACCAAAAAAGAAAAAAAGTCAAAACTGTTGCTGTCGAGTTGATTCCAACTTGTGGCGACCCTATGTGTTCCAGTATAGAACTGAGCTCCATAGGGTTCATTTTGGCTGTAACCTTTACGGAAGCAGATCACCAGGCCTTTCTTCCACTATGCTGCTGGGTGTGCTAGAATTGCCAGCCTTCAGGTTAACAGTCGAGCACAAGCCTTTTGTGTCACCTAGGGACCCACCAACTCCAAGAGATTGTTACTATTACAGTCCCATTTTATAGGCTGGAAAGATAAGAACTGGTTTAAGGAAAGCTTTGAGTTTAAGATTAGGTTAAGGAGTTTGCATTCTACTATGAAAGCTGTGGGGAGCCACTAAAGGCTTTTGAGGAGGGAAACCACATCAACCAAGCTATGCTTTAGAAAGATAACTCACATAGCCAATTTGAGGATGAATTGAAGCAGGCGAGCCCAGGGGAACTGGCCTTTCAATTCCTAGGGTCTCCCCAGGATAGGAATAAAGACGTGTCTTACCTGCGTAACTGGTGGACAGCTGGAGGAGCAGGAGAAGGAGGAAGGGGAGGCAGCTGGTCAGAGAACAGCTCGGTAGACTTGCCATCTCACTGCTACTGGGGACAGAGAGCCCCCCTAGTGGGCTCAGGCTGAGCAGGGTGCATGTCCCCTACCACTGAAAAGACTGAAGGGAGGACCTGGGAGGGCAGTGCTGCCTGGGACCTGCCTCCACCCCAGCCAGGGCTGCAGCTGTGCTTGGAGGAACAGCCCACGTCACCCTTGCCAGGCACTTACACAAAAGGGCTACAGACAGAGGGGATGACCAGGGCCTGCCTTCCCCACCCCCTTGAAGGAGTGGAGCAGAGGCTGCCTGGTACTGAGCCTTCCTCCCCTCTCCCTCCCAGTGACCCAGCCTCTGGGTGGGGGGGGTCTTCTAGGGTTTGGTCAGTTGAAATAGAGCACTTGCTGGACCTCAGGAAAAGGCTTGTTCACATAATCTGTGAGGTTTCTTCAATCCCTCTCCTCCAGATACTAGCCAAGGGATTCCTGTCGACTCTTAAAAAAAAAAAAAGAAAGTTTAGAGTTGGTTTCCTATTTCTACTGTGTCACAACTGTCATTATCAGGCCAGTCTTCTTGGTGTCCGACATCCTTCCACTGCAAAACCAAACCCCCTTGCTCATGTTCAGACATGTGATGGATCTCTTGGGTTTAGTTAGCTTCTTGCCTCCAAGGATGCATGTTGGAAAGTCTTGAGTTGAGCTTCTGGAGTTGATGGACACCTGAGCTCAGAGAGTCAAGGGAATGAGGAAGGAAGAGCAGCAAGCTCAGCAACCTTGTCGTCAGCACAGGCATCGAGGACAGATTCTCCCAGCCTTGGCAAAGTTCTCTGATTCCCTCAGTGTCACAAGGGAAAGGGAGATCAGGCTGGAAATATGACCTTGCTCCTTCCCCTTGGACTTAGCTGTGTTCTGGAAGGGCGAGACAAGGATTGGCACCAAGTTTCAAAAATATATTTTCCAATCTAAAAGCAAGGATGCCATACAAGTAAGGAAAATGGGTCAGGATGGCCACCTCAGAGCTGCACTGTCTAGCACAGTAATCACTAGCTACGTGAGTCATTTAAACTAAAACTATAATTAAATAGAACTAAAGATCCAATTTCTCTATCACATCAGTCATGTTTCAAGTGCTCCATAGTCACATGTAGCTAGCTAGTGGCTACTGTCTGGGACAGCACAAATATAGACCATTTCTATGACTATAAAACATTATATTGGACAACACTGTACTGGGGTGTACATTTTCTGCTTTTGTCTGAGGCAGATATAAAGTGAAAGAAGAACAGACACTGGCCATCCAAGTCTGTTGTTGTTGTTAGGTGCCGTCAAGTCAGTTCCAACTCACAGCGACCCTATGTACAACAGAACGAAACACCGCTGGGTCCCGGACCATCCTCACCATCATTGTTATGTCTGAGCCCATTGTTGCAGCCACTGTGTCAATCCATCTCATTGAGAGTCTTCCTCTTTTTCACCGACCCTCTACCAAGCATGGTGTCCTTCACCAGGGACTGGAGGATTCCTGGAGCTATGGTGAACAGTCCTTTGGGTGACCTGATGTTTAAGGTTGTGTGTCAGCTTGGCTGGGCCATGATCCTCAGTGGTCTGGTAGTTATGATGCAGTTTGGCAACTTTTTATTGATGTAATCACTTCCATAATTAGATGTGATATAATGTGATCACCTCTCTTGTGAGCAACCAATCAGTTGAAAAGCAGTTTCCTTGGGGGTGTGGCCTGCATCCAATATAGATGGACTTTCTGGTAAGGCTCATGGGCTTTTGCTGGCTCTGGATCCTGTAGCTGGCTCCCACTCATCTAACTGCTGGTTACTGGGACTTGACCTAGCAGCTTACCTGCTATCTTATCTGCCAAACTTGGGATTCATTGGCCTGCACAGCCTGTGAGCCAGAGGCTGCTATCGGACCTTCTGATCTTGGATTCCAGCAACCTGTGGCTGCGTGAGTCAGGAGTAACCTCCAGCCTGACCCACGGACTTGGGGCTTTCCAGCCTCTACAACTGTGTGAGCCATTTCTTTTATATAAATCTCTCTTTATGTGTATTTATACACTGCACTGGTTTTGCTTCTCAAGAGAACCCAGCCTAAGACAATCCCCATTTAGCCAGATACTTCATGAGTCTGCCTGGGAAATGGGAGAATTGACCTGCATCAATCAATGCAGCATATGTAAGTATAGTGTTGTAGTGAAGCCAGGGTGCATTTATATAAGTTGCATTTATGGGCGCATTTATATAAGTTGATGTACACAAGGGAGGGAGAGAGGAACCACCAGGAGAAATGAAGCCAGTGGTGCTTCCATTTACAGAAATTCTGGGTGTAGCAGCATCAGGTTTTTGCTGGGCATGGAGCATGATGTAGATATGTCTAAGAGGTTAAGCCACCCTGTTTGATCAGAGCATGGTCATTTCCTTCAGCACTTAAATGTTTATTTTAATTGATTTCATGTAGCATATGTTATGTGATCTTGCAATTATTCTCAAGTTGTTTCTTGTGTATGCTGCTCTCCTCAGTAATTTCAATTTAGTCTGCACCATTCAGCATGTCTGATAACAAGCCATGTACGCAGTCATGCAAGCAAAACGCCCATACTATGAACACAATGAATGTGCATGTTAATTAATATGCTGTCCATATTTGGGATGGTAAGCAATAAATGATAGCAAGAGCCCTGGTGGCGAAATGACTAAAGTGCTTGGCTGCTAACTGAGTGGTTGGCAGTTTGAACCCAGCAGCCACTCCTCAGGAGAGAAGATTACAGCCTTGGAAACCCTATGGGGGCAGTTCTACTCTGTCCCATAGGGTCACTGTGAGTCGGAATAGACTTAATAGCAATGGATTTGTTTTTTTGGCATTATACCCAGTAATGGTACCACCTTAGCTTTTCCCACTAACATGTGTGTCTTTCTAGAGAGTGTGTAAAATATATATTTGACACAAATGAATCCATTTCTTACGTTATTTACGTAACTATGCATAATTCTATATCAATACAAAAGCAGATCTCTTGTATTTTTAAAAATTGATTTTTCTTATTTATTCATCTGTTTCAATACTTCAAAATCCAAAAGGTGTAAAATAATGTGCCTAGAACGTTGGCCTACCAGCCATCCAGAACCAACCAGTGTTTTCTCTGAGTCCTTCCACGAATATGCCACCAGAGGGAGTTCCACAAGAAAGTCACTGCATGTGAGGACTAAGGACAGTACTTAACATCCCTCCTCCCCTTTTTGTACATAAATGGTAACAGCAATTTATCTCGGAGACTGTATCAGTACCTAAAGATCATCCTCATTATTTTATACAGCTACACAATATTTTAGTGCAGGAACGTAGCATACTTATTTAATTAGTTTCCCAGGATATTCAGATTGCCTCAATTCTTTAAATATCTATTTTACTAGGCTGAAATAAAATATATATTCAAGTAATTTAAATAAATAAATATTTAACAGCAAATGCTAGCGTCAAACTTCCTATTAGGCCCTAATCATAAAAGATTCAGCTAGACAGACAAGGTCCTTGACTTTACAAAAGTTATATTGCAGTTATATGTTAACCTAGGATACAACTCAGTGAGTTATCAGGCTGTCATTTTCAAACTTTTGTGCTATTACATATAATGCCGCAATGAATTTTAGTCTATTGGGGTCAGCTTCATCATTTGAGGGGCCCAGTGCAAAATGAAAATATGGAGACCTTTGTTCAAGAAGCAGCAAAAAAGACTTTCCATAGTCTCACTCTTGGCCTGTCATGATGTTTTTTATTTACCATTTAATGTTGCACTTCCTCAGGCAAGAAGATACTTGACCCTCACAAGTATCTGCCCCCCCCACCACCTGGTGATCAAGGTGTGTATGCCCAGCTGCTCCCCGCCCTTTGTCTGTGCCCAGATCCCTGCTGGGAGGTGAGGGCCACAGAGAGTGAATTACATGAAAGAGCCCGTGTGAACTGTGAATGGCATACAGTATACAGTAACCATTCAGTAAGTGCTGTCTTTAGTCTTCATGTGTAGTGATTTTCTTCTGGAACTCTCTCTAAATCAAAAAACCAAACCTGTTACTGCCACACCAATTCTGACTCATAGCGACCCTGCCACTATTGGCATAAATATCAACAGTCATTTGAGGATGAATTTAGAGGACATTATGCTGAGCGAACAAAAGGACACAAAAGGACAAATACTGTATGATATCACTTACATGGAATAAGCAATTGTATAGAAACCATTAGTAATTAGTGATTACCAGGGGCGGAGAGGGAGAGGGAAAGTGGGGGTGGGTTGCTTAGAATGCATTGAATGTATGTTAATGATGGTGGAATAATTTGGAAAAAGATAGCAAGAATAATTACACAACCTGAAGAAGGCAATCAATGTCACTGAAGTGTACATGTAGAAACTGACTAAATATTGTATGCTTTGTTGTATGTATATCACCATTAAAAAGCAGAGTCATTTGACATCTTCTTTTCCACTTTTGTGGCCCTATTTTCTGAGCATCACTTTCAGATGAACACACCAATTTGTGTGTTTAAATTGGCATGGATGTTCCACTGAGACTCAATAATCGATAGTCTATAAAATGAATAATTGATCCCTGTGATGGTTAAGGTTGTGTGTCAACTTGGGTGGGCTCTGATCCTCTGTGGTTTGGTAGTTATGATGTAGTTTGGCAGCTTTTTAATGATGTAATTACTTCCATAATTAGATAATGCTATCACCTTTATGACGAGATCTGTTGTGAGCAGCCAATCAGTTGAAAAGGAGTTTCCTTGGGGGTGTGGCCTGTATCCAATATAGATGGACTTTCTGGTAAGTCTCACAGGCTTTCGCTGGCTCTGGATCCTGTAGCTGGCTCCCATTCATCTGACCTCTGTTTATTGGGACTTGACCTAGCAACTTACCTGCTGCCTTACCTGCTGATCTTGGGATTCATTGGCCTCCACAGCCTGTGAGCCAGAGGCTTGATATCTGACCTTCTGATCTTGGATTCCAGCAACCTGTGGCTGCGTGAGTCAGGAGAAGCCTCCAGCCTGACCCACGGACTTGGGGCTTTCCAGCCTCTACAACTGCGTGAGCCATTTCCTGTGTATAAATCTCTCTATGTATTTATACACTGTACTGGTTTTGCTTCTCTAGAGAACCCAGCCTAAGACAATCCCCATTTAGCCAGATACTTCATGAGTCTGCCTGGGAAATGGGAGCACTGATCAGAATCAATCTAATGCAGCTTGTGTGAGTATACTGTTGTAGTGAAGCCAGGGGCTGCTCTATTATACGGGTGTATTTATATAAGTAACACTGCGTGGTGCAAACAGTTAACATGCTTGGCTATTAAAGGAAAGATTGGAGGTTTGAGATGTCTTGGAAGAAAGGCTTGGTGATCTATTTCCAAAAGATCAGCCATATGAAAACCCTGTGTAGTACACTTCTGCTCTGACATACATGGGGTCACCATGAATTGGGGTGGACTTGATGGCAACAGGTTACTGGTTACTTATATAAGTAATACATATAGTACAGAAAATTAGAAGACAGAAAAATATAAAGAAAATAAAACTCAAGGGGTTTTCGTGTTCCCTCAAAGTTTTAAATTTTACCCACTAAAATTTTTTTCTGTTTTTGTTTTTCCCCCCTTTATTCTGAAATTGACCAGTATTAGAGCATTCAGCTTATGTAAGTCAGGCACGTAGGCTCATTTCTGTTTTTATTTTCCAGAAATGGGAGTGAATTTGTGCGGACTTTAACCAAAATGTTATGGGCTGTCCTGTGGAAGAAGCATTAAGCTTGTTCTGTAAGTCCTTTTGGGGGAGGAACTGTTGGGTGAGACCCCCCACAGGTAGATTTCAGCTCAACACAAAGAAGAATTTGCTTTGTCAGAGCTGCCCAGCCATGGTGGGGCTGGACAGTAAGAGTGAGCTTCCTATTCCTGGATGTTCAAGCCAATATTGAACGGGAGGTTAGGCTATTTAACCCTGAATTGTTGTTGTTTTCCTAGCCATAGAATCCTACAAGAATATACATTTTGCTTGCCCTGTCTTTTGTCCGCTCCTCTTTGACTCCTTTCCACTTCCCTGGAATTTTCACTTCTCACTGCCCGTTGCTGCAGAATCTTGCAGGTGACACCCCAAGAGGGCCTCCCAGTCTGTCCCACGACAGCTCACGTCTCACGGCTTCACCACTGAGAGATGACTGCCAGGAGCCCTTGGGGGTGGAGAATAAGGCGGCTATTGCAAAACTGGCAAACCTGAGGCATCAGCAAGTGGCTCAATGATGCCCACTTCCAACAGCCAAAGCTTTTTCTTGTCTTTTTACCTTAAATTCACTGCCCTTGATTACTGGCTTTTCCTCCTCTGCTCTTGGTTTCTCCTCTTCAGTGCAGCCAATAGGAGGCTTGGAACCTATAATGTTCCTTGGCCAATAGCCCAGGAGATGGAAGATATGGATGGCCGTTTTGACACCTGGCCTAGTCTCTGGGATCACCCACCTGGTGATGGTCCTTTTGTCATTAAGAAATCACCCCAATGCCAAGAAAAAATGGGGGTGGTGATTTTGGAAGCAGGCAACTGTCATTTCACACATTATCTTAGAGCCTGGCAGTTGCAGTTTTTTGTTTGTTTGTTTTTAGCAGAGAAAGCTATATGGAGGGTTAATTATATAGTCCAGGATTTCTAGGATGCCTTCAGGACTCATAATGACCTCATTCCAGAATGTAGAGGATCTGCCATCCTTGCATATAATAAAATACATAGAAGGTGGCAATGTTCAGATGTACCTAATTGATAAATACATTAGATTCTAGTTTACTGTCCTGTCGGGAAGGCCTAGGACCCTGGGCAGATAGCATCATCTCTAATCTCAGTTTCTTTATGTGCAAAATGGGGATCATACCACCTACCTCATGAGGTTGATAAAAAAAAAATTTTTTTTTGAGGTTGATATAAGGATTAAATTAGATAAACACAAGGATTAAATTAGAAAAATGCCTAGGCTTGGGCCTGGTTCTCAAAAAACACAATAGGACCTGTTGTGCAGGGCCTGTGCATAGAATGTTAGGCCATGAGGGCAGGACTTCACCTTATTTTCCTTGCACTCTCTTGGACATGTAATAGTGAAGGATACGTTAAAAACAAAACAAAAAACCCACAACAAGCCCATTGCCATCCAGTTGATTCTGACTGATGGTGACCTGGGTGGTGCAAGAGGTTTGCAATCAGCTGCTAACTTAAAGGTTGGCGGTGTGAATCCGTCTAGTGGCGCCATGCAAGAAAGGGTTTGTGATGTATTTTCATAAAGATTAGAGCCCAGGACAATGGGTTGGAGAGAGATGCTGACGAAGAGTGAGCTACTTGTATCAGGTGGACACTTGAGACTGTGTTGGCATTTCCTGTCTGGAGGGTAGATAGGAGGGTACAGTCGGTTAGAAACCAGCAAAATTGTCACGAAAGGGGAGACTGGAAGGACGGAGCGGGCTGACACATTAGGGGGAAAGTAAGTGGGAGTATGGAGTAAGGTGTATATAAGCTTATATGTGATGGACTGACTTGATTTGTAAACTTTCACTTAAAGCTTCATAAAAATTATTTAAAAAAAAAAAAGATTAGAGCCCAAAAAACTCTGTGGAGCAGTTCTACTCTGTAGCACAGGGGGTGGCTAGGAAGGATACATATAACCTGTTGCCATTGTGAAGGATACACATAGGATAAATTTGTTGAATGACTGAATGAACAAAGTAATCTAAAGTGAGGTTGCTGTCTCTCCTGCCCCACCTTGAGATCCCCTGCCTCTGTCTTCTAGTCTTTCCAGGCTGTGGGTTCCTCCCTCAGGTGTCTTCTTGAGTTCTAACCCCTCTAGGCCAGTATTTACACTTTTACATGGTCTAGATCACACCAATCTGTTAACTCAGAGGTTAGTGTTTTGTTTTGTTTTTTTCTTTTGTCTTTTGATCTTAAATTCTGAATTAAGGGCTTTGTGTCCTGATGTGGATCTTCAGACATTTGCTGGCCTGGAGGGAGCTATTTTGAGGGGTGGGATGGTCCATGATAAAACAACTTTGGATACTATTCAGGGGCCAGAAACAAAGGTGGCTTACCTGGGGTCAGCACCTCCTCTTTTTTCCCACTCACTTTTCCACAGCTTCCAAGACCCTCACAGGCATGAGACCCAAGCTCTTTCTCCTTTTGCTATCTTCCCTTCTGCTCCAGAAAGGGGTCATTAGTTTCTCCCACCCTTGGCAACCCATCTCTGCGTATCAGGCAGGAAATGCTGGTGCTTCCAGACCTATAGCGCCAGCCTGAGGGTTGCTCAAGGATCCTTCCAGTGTCAGATGAGGAAACTGAGTCCCAGGTGCTTTTTTTTTTTTTTTAATTTGGCACAATCGAGTTGAATGAAACTTAGTCTCTCTTGTTGCATGAACTTTATGACAGCTGTTTGATTAACTGGAGCCATATGGTCACCATTTGCCCTTGGTTCTCAGTGGCATTCTGAATGGTTGGTGTTGCCAAATCAGTGGGTAAAGGAGGCATATGTAATGATAAAGCTGGATTTTACCTGAGCCTGTTATTAAAGAAATCCTCCCAATCTTTTACACTATGGGGGTAGAGGGGCAGGCAAGGCTTCTGGGAAAGAACTGGCCAAGACTTAATAATTTACTCTGTTTGAATAATTTTAGTTTCCCCTTCTTTAGCTATCTCTTTCTTTCCCTGCTAACCAGAAGTCTGGCAGTTTGAATCCACCAGCCACTCCTTGGAAACCCTATGGGGCAGTTCTACTCTGTCCTATAGGGTCTCTATGAGTTGGAACTGACTCAATGGCAACGGATTTGGTTTCTCCTACCCTCTACCCCCCAGTCTTCCAGAATCCAGGTGCCCTTATTATAAAAAAAAAGAAAACATTCCTAGCAAACTGGCCCTAATTGTGATCTTAGCACATCACTCACCCAGTCCCTCCTGAACTTTCTTTTTAAAAGCTCACTGCAGTCCCGTGTCTCAGCTGAGTGGAGTTCAGACACAATTCTGGTGTCTTTCTATCCCCACTGTAGTGCCCCTCTCGTTACTTTTATTCAACTTAATTTTGAAAAAAAGTCACCTTTGCCATGTTTTAACATTGTGCAGTGTAATTTTTTCTTTGACAGTATAGTTTTATCCCAGAAAAAAATGTGGAGGAAAAAAAGATTATGTTAATGTATTTGTATATATGACTTCAAGATTTTTAATATGTTTCTTGGAATTGTTGCTTCCGTTACTGACATACTAACACTGCTAAAGTTGTACCAGCTTAGTCTGTTAATGCTATTCCCTCATAGAAAGACAAAGACTTTGTAAGGAGCTACTGGGGACAGAAATAATGGGTGGTGCAAGGAGCCCTGGTGACACAGTGGTTAAGCGCTTGGCTGCTAACCTTCGTTTAGTGGTTCAAACCCACCAGCAACTCTGGAAGAGAAAGACCTGGTGATCTGCTTCCGTAAGATTACAGCCTAGAAAACACTATGGGGCAGCTCTGCTCTGTCACTTGGGGTAGCCATGAGTTGAAATCAACTCAATGGGAACTGGTAATAAACAACTGGGTCTTAAAATTGTGAGAGTAGAATTGAGTGTGGATACGTGTGTGTCTGGAGGTGGGGTGGGAGTAGACATGGGCAGGATGGTTTTGTGTTGGTTATGGTTGTTCTTCTGAGGTGGTCTTGAACATTACCAAGGTTTTAACTAGCCCATCACAGCTTCCTGCCTAACTGGGGTTAATCAAGGCTACCCTTTGTTGCATTCAAACTAGGGCCAGGAAACTGCATTGAGGCTTACTAGAAACAGGGGATTTACTTTTTATTTCATACACTGTTTAATATATTTTTACATTGAGCATATGGCTTTTATAATAATGATTTTTAAAAACAAAGTTTACAAAACAAACCTGAAAAAGCGTTTGCTTCTTCAGACTGGCCTTGTAACTAGTGCCATCTAATGGTCAAACTAAGTTATTGTGCTGATGATGGACACAAAGCAAGGGCAGGGAAGACAGGGAATGCAGGGAAGTTAAACACGGATATGCCAAAGAAGAGGGTCAGAATGCCTCGTGACTACATACCACAGTCATTTGGCAAAGTGTGCAGAGTTTATAATTACTGAAACATGAATCCATCTATGAACTCACATTTAAGGACATGGTGGTGTGTAACATACTGACATTTGAATGCCAGTCAGTGGAGGAAATAATTTGCGTTCACGTGGAGCTTTACATCTTCAAAATATTTCTCTATGATTGTATTAGTTTCTCACAATTAGTTGTGAGATAAGCAGATTGAATAGTCCTATTTCCGTTTTACAGATGACAAAATTGAGGACAGATCTCATGATACTGTCATGGCAGGACCTAGAACTCTGGATTTCAGGTTACCAGATGGGCACTCTTTTCTAGGAGATTCTGCTGCAATTGGGGACAGAGATATGTAGGCTTGATTTTCTATTTAGGTGTTTTTTAGGAACCATGACCTGTAGCACTCTAAGTTTTTCTTACCATTTCTGCAACCTTTGTTTGGTTTTCTACACCTTTTACCATCTGCTCCAACTTGAACTTTATGTTTAGAAAGGCATTTTTAACAACAAAGCTAAATCTACATATATTCATTTCTTTTTTTTTCTTATTAATCCAACATTTTAAATTGTAGCTTGTCTTCTAGTCAGCACCATATGTATAAGTGCTTACAATAAATGTATGTATCTGTTCTGATTTTAAAATAATAAAGACAGAGCATGGATTTATTTTGCTATCTTTATGGATTTCAGTTTTAAAACCACCACATTTAGTTCATGTGAATATCCCAAAGTTACTCCATGAATATTTATTCAATAAAAAAAACAAAAACACACAGCTGACCGATTTTCCTTCACATGTCTGCAACATTTTAATAGTAGTTATGGAAGATGATATCAGTAAATAATAATATTTCCTCACGAACCCTTTAAAAGCCATGTCACTACATATAAGTAGGAAAAACACTCTGAATTCTTTTCTCTCTCTCTCTCTTTCCTCTTGCTGATGCAGTTCTCCCTTTCAGACAGCCTGTGATTTGGCTGTATCTATCAAACTGACAAATCCATATACCATTGGGTCAATTCTACTTCTCCTAAGTGATTTTACAGGTCAATCTCCATATGTGGGAAATAACGTACAGACAAGGTTATTCAATGCAGCGTTTTTTGTAACTGTAAAAGATTATAAGCACCTTATAAAACCAGGTACCATGGAGTCAACTCTGACTCATGGTGACCCCGTGAGTGTCAGAGTGGAACTGTGCTCCATAAGGTTTTCAATTGCTGAACTCTCCAAGGTGGGTCACGACACCTTTCTTCCAAGGCCGCTCTGAGTGAAATTGAACCTTCAGTCTTTCTGTTAGCAGCCGAGTCCTTAACCATTTTTACCACCCAGGGACTCTAACATTTTAGGGGCCCATCAAAAGGGGGCTGATTAAATAAATTATGGGATATCTATACACTGGAATATTATTTAGATGTAATAAAGCAAGAGGAAACTCTTTATGTACTGATATGAAACAATCTCCTAAATTATAGGATGCTTCCATTTGTGTCATAAAAGGGGGAATAATTTTTTTTCAATACCCATAAACTGTCTCTGAAAGGATATGTAAGAAACTGGTCCTGTCCTGAGGCCCAGCATCTTGAGACCTTGGCAGAACATCTCTTCTGTATCCACTGTAAGGTGTCTTAGCTGAGACTCAGCCAAGGGGGTCTCAGGGTAGAAAGGGAGCTAAGTATTTTGGGGACCTTCTGTGGGCTAAGTATTTCACTTACATTATCTCACTTAATCCTCACATCACCAAACCCCATTGCCATTGGGTCGATTCCGACTCACAGAAACCCTACAGGACAGAGTAGAATTGCCCCATAAGGTTTCCAAGGAGTGCTTGGTAGATTTGAACTGCCCACCTTTTGGTTAGCAGCTGTAGCTCTCAACCACTAAGCCACCAGGGTTTCCCACAAACCACCAGTAGGGATGTATTATTACTCTCATTTTAAGTGTGAGGAAAGTGAGGCACAAAGAGGCTAAGCAATTCATTGCAGAGTTTTATATAAGAGGACAGATCTTGGAGTGGTGGCTGCTGGGGCACCTCCTGATCAGTTGCAGACTGGGTGCAGGAGCAGCATCCAGAGACGGTAAAGACCTGAGAGTCTTACTGAAGGATCCAGACAGGGGGCCTGTGGGCTCTCAGCCCTCTGTGAAAGCAAAAGGAGGCTTTTACCTTGCTGCTTTTGACATCCTGGGGTTTCCAAATGGCAACTGGTGGAGGATGGCGAGGAAATATTCATTCCGGGCTGGGAAACTGGGAAAACTATATGTTTTTGTCACTAAACCAACCATAATCATTCAGTGAGTGCCTCCTGCCTGTGTAACCTTGTACACAAACATGTATTTTCTTGGTCTTCTTGTCTCTTGGAGGCCTGGATCATCTTCTTTCTTCCATCTACTTCTCTCCCATAATAAAATTGTAAGTACTAGTATTTTGTACATGTTCTAAGTTTATAAAAAAAAAAAAAAAAGAGCACTTTATTTGTTTGAGCCTCATAATTCCTTAGTGAAGCAAACGTTCAGGTATGAATTTTTTCCCTCACTTTATAGGTGAGGAAACGAAGGATCAGAGAGGTTAAGCCCGTTGCTCCTAATGGCTACTGATTGCTAGGATGTTGCAGCACCAAATTTGGTTCTAAATCCGTTACCATCAAGTTGATTCCGATTCATAGTGAACTTATAGGATAGAATAGAACTACCCCATAGGGTATCCAAGGAGCAGCTGCTGGATTCGAACTACCAACCTTTTGGTTAGCAGCCAAGCTCTTAACCACTGTGCCACCAGGGCTCCAAATTTCATTCTGGGTTTTTAAAATTTCAAGTCTTGTTCTCTTTTATCTATGCTTTGCTGTCTCCCTTCATCCGAAAGAATTGCCGAAATCACATGGCTTACGAAGCTGTCTCGTAACTGAGAAAAACAGATGACAACATCCTAATGCTCATGTCTCCTCTCTCCTTTCTCTCCTCCAAGCAGGGAAACATAACCCTCAACTCTCTCTCTGTTTTTCTCCAGCAAAAGTACATGTAGAAAAGACTGTTTGTAAATAAGATGGACTATAGGTTTTTTTTTTTTATAGGTGTACCTCACAATATGGAATAAAAATATTCTTGTAAACTATGTTTTTATAAACTGAACCATCTATATTTCATCAGATAAAACTGAGATCTAAACTGATTCTATTGTAAACCCTTTTGAAACAAAACAGTTCTATTTCTAATTTAAGGAACCCTTAGGTGATGCAAACAGTTATGCAGCTCAGCTGCTAACTGAAAGGTTGGGAATTCAAACCCACCCAGAGGCTCCTCAGAAGACAGGCCTAGTGATTTGCTTCTGAAAGGTCACAGCCCTGAAAACCTTACAGAGTACTTCTTCTCTGCACACATACGGTCACCATGCGTCCGAATCGACTTGATGGCAACTGACAACGACAATATTTCTAATTTATATCTATTGAGCTAAACCAAAGAAAGGTATATCCTTTCCCATAAATAAAAAAACATTCCCCCTTAAAAGCAAATCCCAAACTTTTTATTTTCTAAGGCTAAAGTAACTCCAAGAGAGAATTTAGGTAGTGTGACCTCAGTGCCCAGAGGATGAAATTACTCAGGAATTACAACCAAGGCAATAGTTGTAGGAGCACAACCTGCTCTAGCTGCATCCCTATTTCGAGCCATTTCATCCTCCTTCCTGACCAATTCAGTCCATTAACTCCCACCACCCTCCCCCCCACAAACATTTTATCCACAAGCGTACTTTGTACTCTTCAGTCATAGGCCCCAGGAGTTAGAAGAGACATTACTCACAGCCATCTTAGTAAGATGTTGGCAAGAAGCTAACAAGTTCAGGAATATTTGCTTGGTTCATTCCTCTGCCTATTTTAGGTTTTCCCATATGGTAGCTTGACTTGGGTTGGGTGTAGAGAGGAAGACTTTAATCAGGGCATCAGCTGTAGGATTTAGGATAGAGAGCATGGGAAGAAGACGAAAGAAGATACTCTGTCTAGCCTGCTGGCTGCTTAGGGGCAACAGGGTAACCAGTCTTTCTCCTAAGGTCCCTCCATCTCTGGTTTTCCTTGTGCTTTTCCTGCTCCCGCCACCTGTCCTGGTTGTTGCAATTACCCAGGCAGAATGAAGGTGGAAATTCTTCATCTTTGTCCCTGTCTCATAGTAGCATCTGGGGGTGAAGGCTGAACCTTAGAAAGGCATTTTCTTAAAAGTAGCAAGAACTGTTAAGAGGGCCATCTTCTTGGTAACATCTTGCTGTGCTAGTAGTCTTATCTGGACCACCATTAGCATTGCTGTGTGGACGAGAGCTTATACATTGCACCAGAGTTTACACCTGTAATGTTATCAGAGGGCTCTTAGGTGGTTGGTGGTGGGTGGACAGAGTCCTGCCAGTCCTAATGCTGGTGAGGCAGCTTCAGTTTGCTACAAGTTAGGAAAAAGTTGTACTGGGCATGCCAGCACTGTGAACAAAATGACAGAACCTCTGTAAACAAGGCAAGTTCAGCAAAGATATTGGGAACATCCAAACACTGGAGAACTCTTCCTGGAGAGGGATCTTACCTGTGTCCTGCCAAGGCTTCCTGCTCTATGGCAAGGTGAGTCTACTCCTAAGGGAAATCATAACCAAGCAAGGATTACCCCAGTGGTTTGGTCCACAACAGCATTGCTGACATGCAGGTCTTTGAGGGAGACAGACTCCAAGCTGGCCATCAGATTGAGCAGGGTCTTTGGAGTCAGATAAACAAAGGTTCTCAGCTTATTATGTGTGAGGTGCTGAGCAAATTACTTAAGTCTTTCTGATTTTCAATTCCCCACTTACAAAATGGGAATAATAATATCTATGTCAGAGAATGTTGTAAGGAATGAGTGAGAAAATTTAAGTAAAGCACATAGCCCAGGACTGGCTATAGTGAAATAGATGCTATTGTTATTATCCTATAACTCACGGGTGTGAAGAATGTATCACTATTACGGTCCATGGACCAAAGCATCCTATTTCACCAATAACTATAAGGTCTTTGACAAACAAGAGATCACCGAGAGGTTAATGGGTGAGTTGCAGTGAATTACTTAATATGGCCCTTCATAGGAAACCCTGGTGGCATAGTGGTTAAGGGCTAAGGCTGTTAACCAAAAGGTCGGCAGTTTGAATCCACCAGGCGCTCCTTCGAAACTCTATGGGGCAGTTCTACTCTGTCCTATAGGGTTGCTGTGAGTTGGGGTCTACTCAATAGTAGGGATCTACTCAACAGCAAAGGGTTTTACAGGTTACTCATGCATCGTCTTTGTGACTCCCATACAATGATTGGGTGGGACTATAAAAATAAGGTGCATGAGACATTTGTGGGGCTGAGACCATGCAAATAAGGTATATGGAAACCTAATGAAGGGATTGGTCAGTTTTACCATCCCACTAGGCTTTAAGAAAGCCAGTCCCAGAGCAGAGAGGGAACCTAACTACCATGAAGAAAAATGGGCCGGGAGTGAAGCACATCCTTTGGACCCATGGTCCCTGTGCTGAGAACCTCCTAGACCCAAGAGACAGAGACAGCTGTAACACTGGAGATGGCAAGAAGTGGTGGCAAGCATGGCAGAGTCCAGTGGCAGAGAAATGGAGGCAGCAGAACCAGGAGACTGATGCAAGATGACTGTGGTGGGCTTCCTGGCCCACAGAGCAAGGTGGCTACAGTGGGCATGCTGACCCACAGAACAAGACAGCTGAGTGCCTTTGGGCAGGAGGCTTGTGGGCACAGTAGACTGCCTCTGGGCACTTGGTGGAGCTAGGCTCACTGACCCACAGAGCCAGAAAGCTGAGTGTTTTCTGGCCAAGGCTTACTGGTGGAGTGGAGTGCCTCCTGGCATTTGCCGGCAGAGCTAAGGAGCTTCATAACACTTTTCAGAGCAGGGCAGGGGCCAGGCCCAAGCAAGGGCCCAGAAAAGAGCCCTATACAGACAAGAGGAGCTGTGAGAGATGTCCTGCACTGAAGAAGGGAGACTATACCTACATGCTTTCTGATCCTGATTCTGAGTTGTAGCCTGTTGATCCCGATCCTAAGCTGTAACCTGACACTTCCCTAATAAACCCCATAACTGTGAGTATTGTCTGTGAGTTCTGTGTGACCACTGCAATGATTTGTCAGACCCAGCAGGAGTAAAGAGTGCTGTGGGAGAATTGGCTGGTGTCAGAGCTGGTAAAAAGGTTGTAGGGTGGAGGTATGTTTGACCTCCACCTCATAGGAATCAGCCATGGGCTGATGACCCTGATTCTCTCCCCTTGTGAAGTTAGATGAGGAAGTCAGAAGCCACCTCCGTATCATTTCTACAACAGGCTTAGAAATCAGTATGATAATTCTGTACAGTGGAGTGAAGATAGATCTTTGAGTCAGAAGATGTCCTTATTGATTGACCTTTCATTAAGCTTCTAACCAGGTAGCAGACACTGTGTAGCTCTCATGCCAAAAAAACCAAACCCGTTGCTGTTGAGTCAGTTCTGACTCATAGTGACCCTATACGACAGAGTAGAACTGCCCTATAGGGTTTCCAAGGGGAGGCTGTTGGATTCAAACTGCTGAACTTTTGGTTAGCAGGCGTAGCTCTTAACGACTGTGCCACCAAGGCTCCATAGCTCTCATAAATTCAAAAAACCAAACCTGCTGCAGTCAAGTCGATTCCGACTCATAGCGACCCCACAGGACAGAGTAGAACTGCCCCATAGAGTTTCCAAGGAGTGCCTGGCGGATTCGAACTGCCGACCCTTTGGTTAGCAGCCTTAGCACTTAACCACTATGCCACCAGGGTTTCCATAGCTCTCATAAAAAAAAAAAAAAATTTTTTTTTTTTTGTAGGGGTAAAATGAACAAACACGTTCAGGGTCCCTGCCTTCATCAAGCTTATTGTCTAGTCAAGAAGACAGGCGTTAAATATGTGATTACATAATTATTTTAATTACCACTGTGACAAGTACTTTGAGTGATGAATACAGAGCACTATGAGAGCATCAGAAGTCTGGGTGGTACAAATGGTTAACACGCTCAGCACGCTGTAATCCACTCAGAACCAAACCTGTTGCTGCTGAGTTAAGCATTGAGTTGAACTGCCCATAGGATTTCCAAGGAGTGGCTGGTGGATTCAAACTGCTAACCTTTTAGTTAGCAGCTTCAGCTCTAACCACTGTACCACCAGGGCTCCAGATCAGAGGTGCCTCAAAAGAAATGGTTGGTGATCTACTTTTAAAAAAAAAAAAAAGCCATTAAAAGTCCTATGAAGCACAGGTCTACTCTGACACACATGATTCAGAATTGACTTGACAGCAACTGGTTATGAGAGCATCCAACAGGAGGGCTTAAGTTAGTCTGGGAAATTCAGGGAGGGCTTCCCTGAGGTGGTGACATTTAACACCATGAAAATGGCATGGGGTGGGCACCTGAGGCGGGCACATCCAGGCAGAGAGATCCAGGCATGCTTGTTCCCTGAGTTGAAAGTCAAAAACTTCAAGTTTAAAAACTGCAATCAGGCCAGCCTGGCTAGGGCATTGTGAGTGAGGGGGAGAAAGAAGATCATGAGACCTAGCTTTGTTATTTACTGGCTACACGACCTTGGGGAAGTCATTTAAACTTTCTGAACTTCAGTTTTCTCTTCTGTCAAATGGGGATAATACCATACAGAAAACGTTGAAAAGGATTAAGGGAGAGAATGTGACAGTGCTTTATAAATTATGCATCAGTAAAGCCATTGTGTTTCTGTGCTGATCTAAGTGTGATAAATACGGAAACCTTTTGAACGTGTGTATGAGCCATGTCGGCTTTTAGAAGTTCAGAGCGATGGCATGGAAAGGTAGGAAAAGGTAAAGGGAAGAGTTAACACTGAGCAGGTGTTTGTTTACTCCAGCTCATTAAATGCAGAGCTTGTTTCACATCTGTTCTAGGCTCTTCCCTCTGCTAGGATTTGAAAGGCTCATATGGTTCTCTGGACCAGGGCAGGGCCTGTCTGATGTACAGTTAATAGGGTCACGGATGCTGATGTGGTCAGGTGTCCATACCAGGCCTTTATAGGGATCCTTGCTGGTGTTTGTATGGTATTTCCTTCAATAGAATTTCTGGTCTGTCACCTCAGATTTGTTCATTTGACTTTTAAAGCATCTATTGTAAACATTTTCTTACGTTTATTTAAACTCAGTTCCAGAGACCTTTTTCTGCAATTCCAAAATCCACAACACTCTGCAAACCAAAAGTTTTGTTTCTAACTCATTTGGCAGCAAAACCTGGCCTGAATGGCATTCATTATGTGGAAAAACCAGACCTGAAGCCATTTATAGTCTTTACCCCACCTGGTGTGAGTAGTCAGACATTTTACTGTAGAAATATTACTGTGTTTATTTAGGGCTTTAGATCTGTATGTGCATACTAAATAATGGATAATCAGCATTCTGTAACTTCTAATAGAAAAATCTGGGTGGTGCATATTTTTACTCTGAGTATTATTTGGTTAATGTGCTTTGAAAAAATAAACAATCATTATAGGTACCTGAACATAGTGGAAGAGAAAAATCTATTGAGGCTAAGAACAAACAAAAACTCTACTACCCAATTGCATACATTATGATGTATATGATTTCCAGATTGGTATGCATAATTATATAGAGATATTTATTATATAATTAAGATACATAATTATATATAGTTATTTAAACATAGATAGACAGCTGTTGTTGAGTAGGCTCTGACTCATGGCGACCTTATATAAAACAGAACAAAGCATTGCTTGGTCCTGTGTCATCCTCACGATCAGCAGCATGTTCAAGTCCATCTTTGCAGCTATTGTGCCAATCCACTCCACTGAAGGACTTCCTTGCCCTCGCGGGCCCTCTACTTCACCAAACATGACGTCCTCCTCCAGTGATTGATCCCTCCTGATGATGTGTCCAAAGCAAGTGAGTTGGACAATGTACTACTGTGATCATAAGGTTTTCATTGGCTAATTTTTGGAAGTAGACTGCCAGGACCTTCTTCCTAGTCTGTTATAGCCTGGAAGCTCCACTGAAACCTGTCCACCATGGGTGGCCCTACTGGTATTTGAAATACCAGTGGCATAGCTTCCAGCATCATGTAGGTCACCACAGTATGACAAACTGACAGGTAGGTGGTGGTAACTAGGCATAACCAAAAATCAAAACCAAACCAGTTGCCATTGAGTCTATTTTGACTCAGGCCGACCCTGTAGGACAGAGTAGAACTGCCCAATAGGGTTTCCAAAGAGCTGCTGGTGGATTCGAACTGCTGACCTTTTGATTAGCAGCTGAGCTCTTAACCACTATGCCACCAGGGCTTAGTACTTGTTTATTTTGAAGCATTTGAAAATTCAATTCTCTGGCAGTCCCAGAAACTTATACATAAATAGAAACGCTCACTAAATTTGTATCTGCGGGAACCGAGCTTTTTCTACGTCTGTTAACCTGGCCTCATATGCCCTTTGAAAAAAATGCCAAGCAGTCTTTTCCTTTTTGTTGCTTAGGTTAATCTAGTGTTTAATTACACTGTGTTCATTCATTTATTACATAAGGACTCGCTTATGGAAAAATTATGTATAAACATCCAGTTGTTGACTTAGTAATTTAGTTATTGGCTCTGACTGAGAAAGAGCTCCCCACCACCTCAGGGTGACTCATGGGTTGGGAGGTAAGCTCTAGAGCAGCTGTTCACAATGTGCCTTTTTTATTTCCTTGAAGTTTGGTGAATTCCAGCCTGTGCTCACCTGTATATGCCTGCAATGACAAAATAGAAATATAGCTTTGGAATCTTCCTCTTTCCTTTTACTGGCACAAAGAACCAAGGCCAGAAATAAGAAGAAGATACTCTGAAAAAAATTATGTCAATAAATGTTACAACTTATTTAAAAGACAAACAAAAAGAATGTGACATCCAAACTAGAATCACGTGGGAGGGACAGTTGAGAGGATTTGTTAAAGCAAGCTTTCCCCTTGTCCCCTGCCTTCTTCTGCCCCAATGATTCTTATCAAGAAAGGAAGAGCAAGAACACACAAATAAAAAACCAGGGAATGGGTCAAACAGGACCATTTTAGTGATGCTAAGGTGCAATGGAAAGGGCTCAGGTCCTCATTAAAAAAAAAAAAAAAACAGTTATTAACACACTGAAGCCCAGAGTGTAAATAACTTCATGTTGAATTTTAAACCTTTGCCCCATACATTTTTAAAGCAATTTTAAACCTTTGCTTCAAACAGCAAGAACCGCATAGAACAGAAAACCGTCCTGGAAGATCAGTCTTTCACACTAACAGAAGAGTATATCTTCCCTTCACGCACTAACCACTACTACTTCAGGGGAGAAAATGGAACACCAATGCAGCTTGACCCTTTGATAGACAATGCCTTGAATGGGAGTTGGGTGAGAAGACTGCTCTGAAATTAAGTCTCTGAATGCAGTGAAAATAATTTGGAAATGGACAAATGGACTCAAGTTCAAATATTATCTCTCTGTGACCTTTGACCTGCTTCTTACTTTCTCTAAATCACAGTTTACTCAGTTCTCAAGTAAAAATATCTGCTTTGTATGATTTTTTGGTTGTATGGTTGTGTGAGAATTAAATTAGATACCCCCTGGAGAGCACCTGGTATCCAGCAGATCCTCAATAAATTGAGCTATTTTGGTTGATATGTTTCCAGGGCTTATTGGATGTTAAATTCTGGGCTCTGCGGTTTCAGGGTTGGGGTGGATGGCAAGTATGGGCAAGAAAATGAGCTAGAAGATTGGGTGATTTTCATGTAATCTGAGTAGGAATTCAACCATCTCCATGACAAACAGCCAAAAATTGCAAAAGGTGGTGATGTTGCTAAAGGCACAAACTTACAAAGGAGGGGAAGAAGGATGGGACATTTCCAGAGAAGAAGGGCATGCTTAGCGTGGAAGGAAAGGCAGAAAGTGGGTTGGGGATGGAGATGATGGGGTTAGGGTACTCAAATGGTGGTGGAGAAAGGACCTCAATAGATGTCCTGAGGAATGGGGGCTCAGAATCCTGGAGGTGACACTGGAGGATGAAAAAGTGTGAAAGGAGTAAGTCATTGTCCCTAGTGAAAAAATCTGAGAGGTCTGCTAGTGAATACCATCAGAGCCCCTGTCAGCCCTTTCAAATGCCTCTTCCCAAATGAATAACAGATTTTGGCTATGCTGATTCAACTTGGTTAGGGAGGTTTTAAAAAAACTTAAATGTGATTACAAAGGCAGAAAATGTGAGCAAAAATTGAACAACAATGACCAAAAAAAAAAAAAACAGTGTTACTCATTAACTCATGGCCCAAAGACAAGTACTGTTAACATTTTGGTGTACTTTCTTCCAGTTTTTAAACATATATATTTACCACAGTTGTACAAATTTTGTAAATTTTTTGCTCAAACTCTTGTATTTTCCTGACACTCTTGTAAACATGTTTGGATACTTAGTCCTTTGGAAGGATACATTCCAATTTACTTAATCGATACTTTGTGGTTTGAACATTGTGATTGTTTTCCTTTTCTGATTCATATCATCAAAATAACTTTCAATTTCATAGAACCATAGACACCTCTTTTTCCAGGAGAGACTTAAGGGGACATCCCTTCTATTCCAATTTCAGGCAGGACAGCAAGGAAGCCAGAGAGAAATTGCCAGAATGAAAGACCAGACGAGGATCTTGAAAGCTTGCTCAGATACTCTCCTATGTGAGGATCCCTGGGTGGCACAAATGCTTAAGCTCTTGACTACGAACAGAAAGGTTGAGGGTTTGAACCCAGAGGCTCCTTGGAAGACAGGCCTGGCCTTCAAGGTCACGATCTTGAAAACCATATGGAGCAGTTCTACTCTGTAACACATGGGGTCACTATGAGTTGGAATTGACAACAACGGATTTGGTTTGGGTTCTGGGAAGTGTCCTCAGAGCAGTCTTTTGACCACCACATAGGAGCATTAAGGAGGAGGTCTAAGGGGGGGTGCTGACCAGCAAGACAGCTGATCCAGCCCGTGGAGGTGCCACAGGTCAGAAAACCCTTCTTCCCAAAGCAGTCGGTCTAAGGAACTTCTCTCCCCATGCCTTCTTCCAGGTGTCAATAATTTGATTTTAGTTGACACCCACGTTTCTTTAGTTCTGCCCTGCTGAGAAGGGTGGCTGTTCTTTGAGTGTTAGAAATCGTGTCCTACTCTCTTCTACCCATTTTCTAGTTCAACAGTTCTCAAGTGAACATTGTGAACACTATGTGTGTTTTGTAAGTACAATGATGGGAGGTGCTATTGACATGGATGGGCAGGGCAGGGGTGTAAGTTATTCATCAAAGCACAGCCTGTACAATGAAGAATTGTTCACCATCCAGATTCTCAAATGTCTCCCAGGACATTCATGTAGGTGAAAGCCCGTGTTTAATTATCTGAGCCTAGAATACAGTTTTTTTTTTTTTTTTTTATGGTTTTAATATACAATGACCTTTCTAGGAATGCAATTACAGTTCTCCACAAATTTAGGGAAGACTGACTTTGCTACCATGAGTTGTTCAACTTTTCATTAAATCATTTCATTGATGGCAACATGCTGGAAGTAGCTGAGTCACCAACTCAGCACCTGTATCAGTCTGTGTGCGTAGCAGCTTCTTTCCCGTGATTCTGTGGATAGGTGTAAGCATCTGCCTACCTCATTATGACTTCTCAGTAGTCAGGCCTCAGCACTCACACTTTCAAAGACTGTTTATATTACTTTACTATAAATGACTTCTCTTTCATTTCTGCCTTTTACAGTACAGATAAGGAAGCATTGTGAATTTTCAAGTCATGTGTGTAGGTAGGTTGTATCACCTATGAATTTTAGTTGAGGATAGTAAAGGGGTCATTGCAAAATACTGTTATAAAAAAGGGTTGAAGGTAGAGGACCTCAGTTCTCTCTCCTCTTCCTGCCCAAACTCATACCCTCCTCAACACCACCACCACTACCACACACACACACACACACACACACACACACACACACACACACACACACACACACAGAGCCTCTGTGTGCTGTCAAAAGGCCTGCACTTCCTCACCCTGTCTCTAGAGCTTCCACTTCTCCCTTAGTCAAGAGATACTGATCACTAGGCCTGGTTGGAGTGTAGAAGATAATATCGGCTCCTGTCCACCTGAAGGTTTCCTTCTCTCGCCTTCCCCCTCCCCCATGCTGCATCAGTTTCTCTCCATGATATCCCTCCTCCCTCTCTGGCTAGCAACCTTCTCTCTGTGTTTCCTTCAAGGAGCAGGCGAGCATCAAAGCTGCTGGACCCATGGAGCCGCTCTAGTCTCCCAGCTCTCTCATTTCCCCACCCAACTCTTCCCTCGCCTAGGTGGCTCCTAACCTTTCCCCATCTCACTCCCCACCCTTCCCTGCCAGACCCTGGCTTCTCCTTGCTCTCCCACCCGCCTCAGCTCTCCTCCTGGCTTCAGGCCTCGGCCTCTATTCTCTCACCCCATGCAGGACTGCCTTCTCTTTGTGCAACCGTCTTTTCTTCACCTGCATCCATCCCAGACTCGCTTTCTCAGCGCCAGCTCCTCTGCCTTTTGTTCGGGTTCTCTCGCCCCCAACCCAGTTTCCCTCGCGGTGCTGGGTAACCCTCCGAGGTGCGTGTGCCTGGGTGTTCCCCTCCCTCCCGCCGCCCGCACCCCCGGCTCTGTGGGCGGTCCAGGGCGGGGCCGGGATCCGGGGCGGCTCCCGGGGCTCGGGTTGTGGGAGGTGCACTCTCCCCGGTCTCCCCTCTCTTCCCCCCGCCCTGTCTTCCCCTGCACCCTCCTTCTTCCCTCCGCCCGGGAGCTTTCCCCGGTGCCCGGCGCCGCCTCCTTCCCTCCCGGCTCCCGGCTCCCGCGGCCGCCGCCGCCCCGGGGAAGGAGAAACGGGGGTGGGGTCTGAAGGAAACGAGAGAGGAGAGGAGAGACCCCGGCCCGGCTGGAGGCCGGATTCTGGGGGAGGAGGGTCAGGAGGAGGGAGAGGGGGAGGCGGGGAGCGGCCGGGCCTGGGGCCTTGAAGCCCGGGGAGAGCCGGGGAGCCGGGCGGCGCGCCGAGGTAAGCGCAGGGCCCGGGTAGCAGGGCTTGGCGAGGGCTCGCGGGGGAGGCCGGCGAACCCTGGGGCCAGAGCCAGGGGCCAGCGGGGCTGGGGGCGAGGGCGAACGGCGGGGAAGGGATCGCGGAGCGGTGAGGCGGCCGATCCGGGGAGCGTGGAGAAGCCAGCTCCGGCGAGCCGCGGGGGCCGGGAAACGAGGTGGTGAGAGGTGGAGTCCCGGGAGGGTGGGGGGCCGAGGGAGGCAGGAGGAAGGTGGGGACAGGCGTTTCTCCTCCTCTCCCCTACCCCGCGCCGGGCTCCGCCCCCGCCTCCTCCGCGGGGTGCTCCTCTCCGCCCCAGGCTGAGACCGGTCCGAGCCCGGGAGGGAGGCCCGGCCGCCTCGCGGGTTGGGCCGTGTCGGCTGGGCTCGGTCCAGTCCTCACGGCCGCCTCTCACTCAGATGCTGCTCCTGCTGCTGCTGCTGTGGTTGGCGCCGCTCTTCCTCCGCCCCCTGGGCGCGGGCGGGGCGCAGACCCCCAACACCACCTCGGAAGGTGCACCCTCCTCCGGCGATCTCGGGCCCTTCTCCTCCCCACTCACCCCTTCCCTGTACCCTCTCTTTTCTGCTCCGCATCACTATCCGGTCAGCCCTACATAGCTTCCCAGCCCACACTACCTGGCAACCCTGGCCCACGTTACTACTTCTGACCTCCTTTCCATCACCCCACATTACTACACAGCACCCCCTATTCCTCTGTCCCACATTACTACACTAGGCCACCTTTCCGAGATCCCACATTATTGTCTTGGCCCCTCTCCCCTTAGCTGGCACCACATTACCATCTCAGTTGCTCTCTTTCCTTGGTCCCCCTTTGCTGCCCAGGTAGCCTCAGAAGGCCCCTCTCTCCTGTCCCCATGCTAATTCAACTCAAAAATCCTCGTTTAGCCTTTCTTACCAAGCCCCACCACATACCCGTCCTTCACGACTTCTTACTTTTCTCCATTACCCCTAACCAGCACCCTCTCCTCCCTACTTGTGGGTTCTCTCATCAGCTTTAACACTGTCCTTTTTTTTTTTTTAGTCCACGGCTCTGAACCAGTCCCGATTCCCTTCTCCTAGCACCCCACCCCTCGGCCTTGGTCCTCAGCCTGCCCACTGACCACGCCCTACGCTCCTGGGCCTCCAGCAGCTGACTCTGCCTTTTCCTCTTTCCCACCATTCTTCTTTGCACGCTTACCGGACTCATACCTCAGGCTGCCAAATCATACACCCGCCCTGGGAAGGGGGCATCAGGTACAGGGGCCTGACTCGGGACCAGGTAAAGGCTATCAACTTCCTGCCGGTGGACTATGAGATTGAGTACGTTTGCCGGGGGGAGCGCGAGGTGGTGGGGCCCAAGGTCCGCAAGTGCCTGGCCAACGGCTCCTGGACAGACATGGACACACCAAGCCGCTGCGGTGAGTAACCTCGCAAAGCCCCTCCTGTCTTTAGAACTATTCCTCTCCCTTTTCAAACTTAGCATTTACCCCTTGCAAAGTCAGCACTTTAAATCAAGTGTAACCGAATTCACAAATGCATTTATTGAACAATTACTATGTAAAAAGGACTTGGTTGTGTGCAGCAGGAATTAGCAGGGTTAGCAGCCTGCACATTTAACTTCCTTCTCCCTTTATTAGCCCACTGGCAATTAGATCAAATAACTTCCCATTATTCATTTGTGAGTTATTCTCTTTGAGGGTTATTAGTGGCAGATTGAGCCAAAAAAAATTCTAAAAGGATTTTATCACGTTTTCACATATCTGTCTTCCACCCAGAGACTGTATGCCTAGGAAGCAAAAGTCAATTTAATATTAACATAAGCTAACTACACACACACACACACAAAAATACAGTAAGAAAGGCAAATCTGACTGTGCATCCAAAGTCACCTACATCTTCATATTTCAAAGCTGGAGAAACGCCCACCATAGCTGACTTTGAAAGGACCCCATTTTGTGTGCTTATAGCTCCATCTTGGGTTCCTACAATGGAAGTGCCTTTTCCTTTTTATCTTTTGGGAATGTGTAGGGTTAAGGGAAGTGTGGAAGCTGGGGAGGTGAGTCTTTTTACACCTGTTATCCTGCAGAGTAGGCGGCTTGTAGACCCAAATCCCAAGCAAGCCCCCTCCTCTCTAAGGGGAATTAGCCTCCTCCAATTAATTCACCTCTGTTTTATTTCCTTATCTCTCCACAGTCCGAATCTGCTCCAAGTCTTATCTGACCCTGGAAAATGGGAAAGTTTTCGTGACGGGTGGGGACCTCCCAGCTCTGGATGGAGCCCGGGTGGATTTCCGATGTGACCCGGACTTCCATCTGGTGGGCAGCTCCCGGAGCATCTGTAGTCAGGGCCAGTGGAACACCCCCAAGCCCCACTGCCAGGGTGAGGGGAACAGCTGCCTGCATGCAGCTGATGAGGACGCTTGTGTGAGGATGGGAGTAGGGTGGGAACGGATGGTGGGAAAGGACAGGGTGCTGTACAAAATGTGTGTGTGGGGGGGTCTTGGGGAGGTGGAGGTGAAAGCCTAATTCTTTCCTCCATCCACCTGCCTCTAACTTCCTCCTGCCTTACCAGTTTCCACTTGCAGTATGTTGGGGCCTTCCTTCTTTTACCTTTCTCTGATTATGTCTTCGTCCCCACTCCCAAGTCTGGGGCCTCACATTTTCTTTTCCTTTATGAATCTCACCCTCGCTAAGGTTTTCCCTAGCCTCAGTCCCTTTCTCTAAACCTAAAACTTTCTATGCATCACCCTCTTGTAGAATCGATCCCTCCCCATTCATTAATATATCTCTACCCTTTCATTATATTATTGGAATTATTGTAAAGACTCAGAAATATTATGTCATATTTAGAAAAAACTGACAAGATTGGAAAGGAGATCTGGGGGTGGAAAAGTATCAGGGCAAAAAGCCCTAAAATTGGAGGCAGAATTGGCCAGCATTAAGGATGGCCCAGGGGTTGGGGAAGAAGACAGTCCTTTTCTGTACCTCAGTTACCTCCCAAACAACCTCCAACATTCCCATCCCATGTTATGTCCCCACCATTTTTGTCATCTAGTTCCACAAAATTCCACCTTTCCTGAACACCCAGACTCTCCCTCTGCTGTCTCTTCTTCTCCTGGGATGCTGGCATCCCATTTATTTGTCTCTCTCTCTTTTTTTTTTCTATCTTTGTAGACCCTCAGGCCTGGATTTCCTTACTTAGTTATTTTACTTCTAATTTACCATTCGATTCTGGAAATTGGGAATCCCATCCAGGGATGGATTTACCTTGAAGCTAATGAAACTTAAGATTCAGGGTCTCTCACTTACAGGGGCCTCTTCCCGTGTGCTAATAATGGAGAGGAATGGAACAGAGTGCCCAATAATAGGTTTTAGTAAAATTTGCTAAAGTAAGGTATTTTAACAGCAATTGGTTAAAACCAATTTGCTATATTTGCAGTTTTTTTTTTCTTAAAGAGAGACTCCAATTTTATAACCTCTGACTCCGCAAAAGTAGGACCTGCTCCTGCCTTAGCCTTTGGCAGTCCTGTCCCAAATTCCGTTGTCCCATGAGAAATAAAAGCAGAAAACCAACAAGTCCTGACCCCCAGATCCGCCTTGCTCTTATTCCCAGGCACCCTCCCCTCAGAAACGCAGGCTTCTGCTGTCCCGTCTTCGTCATGGACAGGTGTGGGAGGGGGCTGGGGATCAGTCCAGGGAAGCTGGGCGCCAGTGGTAACTCTTCTCTGATCCCGTCTTTCCTGCTGCCAGTGAATCGAACGCCACACTCAGGTGAGATGACAGACCCTTTTCGCGTGCACTGCAGTCCCCTCACCCCTCACTCTTCACCCTCCATCCCCAGGCATTCTGACCCTAGGCTGTGGGGTCCGGTCCATCTCCCACCTTCGCCCACCCCAGTTCACGGCCGTTCCCTCTCCCTACCTGTTTCCTTCCTCCAGTCCCGGTTTTCCGTGGGGCTGCGGTCCCTCCCATCTCTCTGCCTGGCTGCACTTCCCTCGGCTCCGCCTCTTCCCAGACTCAGCTTCGCTGCCAAATGGCAGAACCCCAGCAGGGGGCAGCAGGGTTCCGGGAGACCCTGAGCTTCTACCCCGTGTTCCTTTCTCCGGAACCTTTTCTTGCCTGCCCTCTCCCTAGGATTTCACCTAGTTACCCCATCAGCCCATCCCACCCATCTCAAGCTCGGCCAGGCCTCTCACGCCCCCTCCTTCCGCGCCTCCCCAAATCCTTTCCTTCTCGATCCCTTCCCGTTTTTCTCAATTTCTTCTCCCTTTTTTTTTTTCATCCTTTCTCTGTCTCTGTCTACCCTGCTTCAAGTTCCCTTCCGCTATTGCTAACATTCCTCTCCACACCAGTTCGCCCTTTTCCTCACTCTATTCTCTCTCCCTCAAACCGTCCCCTTCCTTCTTTTCTTCACAATCCTCAGTCCTTCACCCCATCTATCTACACTCCATTTCAGACTCTCCGCGGCAGCTCCCTTTCTTTCGCGTCGCACTCTGGTCCTTTCCTTCTCTGGTCCTTTCCTTCCCTGCTCCTTGATGATCCAGGCTTTCGCGGCTCCCTCCGCCCACCCCGCCCTCCTGGCACGCCCCTTCCCCCCCATCTCCTCCCCTACTGTGTCCTTAGGTGAGACCCCTCCCTTGCGCTCGGTTCTTTTTCTCCTACGCAGTTGCTCTTCTCTCGTTCTCTCCCCTCCCCTTTGACTGGCGTCGCCCCTCGGCGCTCGCCTCCCTCCCCCCCTTCTCTTGCCCTCCCTCCCCCTCCCCCTCCGCGCGCCACCGGTGACGTCAGAGCCCCCTCCCAGCCCCACTTCTCCCTCCTCCTCCTCCCTTCAGTCGGTCAGTCCGCGAGGAGAGTCCGCGGTGGCGGTGGGGCGAGTGGGAGCTGCGGGGGCCGTAGGAAGCCAACCTTCCCTGCTTCCCGGGGCCCCAGCTCCCTCCTCCCTACAAAACCAGGGATGGAGGTGCCTCCTCGACACCCGTTCAGCAGCCCTCTCCGGGAAAAGTGTCCTCCCTGAGCTCCTCCGTCTCCTCACGCGGCTACCCTCTCCCCCCCACCATGGGTCCGGGGGCCCCCTCCCCGCGGGTGGGGTGGTCACTGCCGCTCCTGGTGATGATGGCCGCGGGGGTGGTTCCAGTGTGGGCCTCCCACTCCCCTCATCTCTTGCGGCCTCACCCGCGGGTCTCCCCGCACCCCTCCTCAGAACGGCGCGCAGTGTACATCGGGGCGCTGTTTCCCATGAGCGGGGGCTGGCCCGGGGGCCAGGCCTGCCAGCCCGCGGTGGAGATGGCGCTGGAGGACGTGAATAGCCGCAGGGACATCCTGCCGGACTATGAGCTCAAGCTCATCCACCACGACAGTAAGGTAGTCCGGGACTTGGGGGTCGGTGGGAGATGGGGGCTTGGTGGGCAGGGGGCCTGCTGCGCGCCTCAGCTGGAGTCCCTCTGGGCTTTTGAGGCAGACCCCTCCCATGTGTGACTTGAAGAAACATGGCTGGGGGTGTGGGAGCTCAGGGAGAATCACAGGGTCTGGTGGTTCAAGACGAGTGGCTAGGGGTTTAAGATGGTTAATCACGTTGCAAGGCAGACCCTTCATTCACTGTTAGACCCCGGAGTGAATGGAAGAACTGGGGTTGGGGAACTGGTGATAGATTTAGGGTTCCAGCCAATGCTGCTCAAGGGGAGTAAACTAACCTGGGAGTGGGTTGGGGGATGGATGGACTGTCAGAGGTGGGAAGCTGAATCGGGGTTTACATTTACCATGGTAACAAGGTAAGTCTTGGGTAGGTTGGGGCTGGAAGGAATAGGGACAGAATGAGGAGAATTTTGAGGGACTGGAGTGCTCTAGTTTATCACAACAAACAGCAAGGTAGCTGTGAGCCCTGTCTAACTCCTCATTCCTCCATCCCCAGGATTCCTGGACTGTGGGAATATGTGGCACGTGGTAGTGGTTGGGGAAGGTTAATGGTCAGAAGATGGGCAGAGGCACTGGGAAAATGGGTTAGATCAGGCGTCCCAATGGGAACCGCCACAATAGTTTGGGAATAGGGAGGAGTCAGAATAGAGGAGAAGAAAGAGGGAGCGGAAGGAACTGAAAGAATGTCAGTGGGGACCAAGAAGGAGGGGGTGGAGATGGTGAAAGATCCAGGGGGCATCCTATGCAACTTAGGCCCTGAACTTCTCTTATAGAATTATGGCCTCTAGGATGCGAGAAGGGAAATGGAATACAGAGTTAGGAGAGGAAGGAGAGAGGGGAAAGATAAGAAAATTTGGGTCCAGAGAGGGGGGTGGTCTGGTGATTAAGATTCCTTCCCTAACCCCTGTCCCCTACATGAATGATTGGGGGTATAGGGAAGGATGTAGCATAGGGAAGGAAGGAGATTTGGGATCTCAGATTGATTGTTTCTGACAGGTGACCCCAGAGACTTAAGGAATTGGGGGAGGGTGAAATACAGTACAGAGGTGAAGGCTTGGTGATTTCACACCTGTAGTGGCTTGAGGATTTATACCCACTCTTTAGAACAACAGTATAGACATAGAAATAGGTATGTGAGTAGGGAGGGGGCAGAAGTAGGGGTGAATTAGGGTGCTTGATTGAGAAGAGAGTACAAGGAATGTTAGGGGCTTGTAGAGAGAACTTCAAATCCCCCCTGCCTGTTATCTCCACAGTGGCTCTTCAACTTCAGTGTTTATTGGAATCACCAGATGAGTTTGTTAAAAACACAGATTCTAACTCCTTGGTCAGAGATGGGTCCCAGTTATTTGCATTTTTACGGAGAAGATCTGCCCTGGTGGATGCACCAGGATGTCTATGGGGAGAGCAATGGGGCACGAGAAAGGAATTAGGTCCAAGGGGAGGGGAGGTAGATAGAGAAATAGAGGGTCAGAGATGATGGAAAGGTCAAGCTTAGGAGAGCAAGAGAGCTAATTGGCTCTGGGGAGTGGGGAGAGATGGGTGCAGGCTCTGTGATAGCGGATAATGGAGATAAGGGAGCCCTGACTGTAAGCTCAAACTCATCCATCATGACAGGTAATTCCCTGGAGGTGTTAGAGGAGCAGATGGGGGACCTGGGAGAAGGGAGCTGGAGGAGAAAATAGCAGAGGCAGCAAGAGGAGGAGGGGAAGGCAGCGGAACTGGGATGTGTTGATTCCTGCCTGCAAATGCAGATCCTTGCTAGAACAAAGGGGAGGGGGAGAACAGGAAGTCTCTTGGGGAGGGGTGAGAATGCTGTGGTCTTCTGTACCAAGGACAGGTGGAGGAATAGGGTGTGGAAGGCGGAGAGGTGTGTAAGAAAAGGTAAATAAGTAATGAGCAAACTAAGACATTGGGGCAGCATATACATTGCCTGTTGTACATATATTATCTGTTCTCATTGTTCTTAGCAACTTTTTCATAAGACAAGAAATGGAGGGGCTACTGAGGGGGCTTGGGAGGAGCTGGATCTGGAGTAATGGGTGCTGAGAGAGTGCAGAAAGATGGGACCTGCCCCTTGCAGAGGAGCGTGTATGGGGAGGGGGTGGGCACAGAGAGGTCCTGGTGAGGGTTTGTTTTTGCAGACTCTGCTGGCCTCCTCTAGCTCCCTTCTCTCCAACTTCCCACAGTGTCCCAAATGTCAGCCTCAGTGGGAGGTGAGCAGGCTCTGGGCAGGGGGCTCCTTTATTTCCCTTCTAGTTGTCCCCCCATTTCACCCTCCCCAGTTTCCTGTGCCTCGTTTCTGTGTCCCCTCTGCCCTTGCTCCCCACTGCCTTCCGTTTCTTCTCCACTTCCTTTGGGGCTCCAACAGCTTCTGAAATGTCAGACTTCAGCAGGAGGGCACCCAGTAGTGGGAGACCCATGGCTGGCTCTTCCCCCATTTCTCCTCTCATCATTCCTTTCCTCTAGCTGTCTGCATTATTTACTTGCCCCACCTCCATGCCTCTCTTTCAAGCACTCCTAAACCATTCTATTTATTCTCCCCAGGTTCCTTCCTCATTCTTGTTTCATTCCCTCCCACCCTTAGAGTATCTTCTTTTTTCTAATGGACCCATCAAATGTCAGGGCCCAGCAGGAGGGGACGGATCACTGAGCAGGACCCCCTAGTGGTCTTGTTCCTGTTCTCTCTTGTTTACTTATCACTAGCCCTGAAAAAAGAAGAGGGAGAGAGGAATGGAAGGTAGGGAGAGGGAGTTGGCAGAGGTGAGGGAGGAATTTTCATCATATGGCTTTGAGGAAGCTGCCTGAGAGAACTTGGGGAGAGTATTCCTATTCCTGCAGACTCTTTCCAAGCCACAGATGTTTGGGGCAAAGAAGTACAGGATAATGGGCAGGGGTGATGGAGGGAAGATGGGCTTGGGGATGTCTGAGGATGAGCTGAAAGGGGGGAAGGCTGTATATGTGTTAATACTGAAGGAGAGGCATGCAGGAGAGGATGTGGATTAGGTGCCAGATGGGAGAAAGAGAAGGGTGTCTAACAGATGAGAAGCAAGAACCTTCATGGGAAGAGATGTCAGGAAGGAGAAGAAAATGGTAATAATGATGAAAGGGTTTCAGCAGAGAGATGGGTAATGGAGTGAGGAGCTCCGCTGTCAGAGAAGGATAAAAGAGTAGGAATTGCAGGGAAGGGTGGGGTCCTAGGAGAGCTTACTCTCATCTCCTCCCTCCTCTTTCAGTGTGACCCAGGCCAAGCCACCAAGTACCTGTATGAGCTGCTCTACAATGACCCTATCAAGATCATCCTCATGCCTGGCTGCAGCTCCGTCTCCACGCTTGTGGCTGAGGCTGCCAGGATGTGGAACCTCATTGTGGTAAGCAGAGCCGAGGGGGTCAGAGGGTGGGGCTAGTCCCTTTAGGGCTGTACTGAAGGAGGGGGCCGGGAAAGTAGGGCCTGCTGCTGCCAAGATTTAGAGTCCTTTGGCAGACTTGAGCCAGTTGGCATCCTAGCAACAGGGGCCTGAGAGTGCTGCCATTAACCTCATCCTGCATCAGAAGGGGTTGAAGTCAGATCAGTGGAAGAGCATCCTGATAGTGAGGGGTGTGTGGGCCTTTGAGAATCACTTTTCCTGGGACAGAAGAGAGGAGGTCTGGAGAAATGGGGGACAGAGGCAGGAGAAGTTTAAAGGAATTCTTAGCAACATGAAGTCCATGAGGAATACACCATGTTGCATTATTCCTACCCATTTTAGCTTTCCTATGGCTCAAGCTCACCAGCCCTGTCAAACCGGCAGCGTTTTCCCACATTCTTTCGTACTCATCCATCAGCCACACTCCACAACCCGACTCGTGTGAAACTCTTTGAAAAATGGGGCTGGAAGAAGATTGCCACCATCCAGCAGACCACTGAGGTCTTCACTTCGGTGAGGAGGGATGGGGTAAAGGGGCTTCCACTCAAACTGCAGTGGACAGATGTGTGACACAGGATTCATTTTCTGGGGAAGATCTTGATTCTTTATTTAGAAAGGAATGCATTCTGAATGGGTTAAGTGCACATTCTTTGTGTAGTCCAGAGGAATGAACAAGTTGCATTTTGGTGATCCTCTTCAGCTTTTTGGTTCTGTGATTTTTTTTTTTTCCTTTTGATGCTTTGTCCTCCAGACAGAGACACCCAACATGACTCACTTCTGTTAAAGTAGGTTCACTCCAAGGTTGAGGCAAGAGAAGGGAGGGACTATGAGATAGGAACTCAGGAAGGTAGCAGATTCTAGAGACACTTAAGAGGGAGGGAGGGTGGGTGGGCGTGGATGGGAACAGAGGGAACGGAGCTGTAGAAATGGATACGGGGGAGAGACAAATGCATGTACATGGGTCTGATAGTTGAAGATGCTGACAGACAAGGAGAGGTTGATGGGTTGATAGGGAGAGGGAGATCTGTGGAGGTAAAGAGAGGAAATACACGGCTCTACACTTGAAGAAGGAGTCTATAGGTGGTACAAATGGTTAAGAACTCAGCTAACAATGGAAAGGTTGGTGGTTTGAGCCTCCCCAGAGGTGCCTCAGAAGAAAGGCCTGGCAATTTATTTCTGAAAGATCACAGCCATTGAAAAACACTATGTAGCACAATTCTGTTCTGACATGCATGGGGTCACCATGAGTCAGAATTGATGGCAAATTTTTTTTTTTTTTTTAGCACTTGAAGAAGGCAGTCTGCTCCCTCCATTTTATTCCCTTCTTTTGGTCCTCTATCCACTCTTATATTCAGTGGCACTTTAATCCTTAATCAACTTTGTCTCTGTGATTATCAGGCCACTCTTCTCTGATCCTTTTGTCTATCTGCCTCCTGAGCTCTGTACTGTCTTGTCTCTACCAGACCCTGACTCCTTTTCTTGGTTCCTCCATCCTTTCCCCCATTGTTGCTGTCAGTGTTGAGAGTGGGATGGATGGGGTGATTTCCTGAACACAGATCCTCCAGAGGGGCTTGCCATGCACCTTCCCACTGGAAAGCCACATCCTAAGACTTCAAATGCATCCTTCCAGATTTTTTCCTTCGAGGAGAGAAGCTTTGGAGGAAAGTTCTGAATGGCTGCTGCTTTGCCCTGAGTATTCAGTCCTCAGTTAGCATCTCTGGCCTTACTCTTTGTCACCCCATTTTTCTCCTACTTGTTTCTGATTTTCACCCAAGACTCTGGATGACCTAGAGGAGCGAGTGAAGGAAGCTGGAATTGAGATTACTTTCCGTCAGAGTTTCTTCTCAGACCCAGCTGTGCCTGTCAAAAACCTTAAGGTGGGTTGGCTGGGAGGGTGGGCTTAGCCTGGCAACTGGGGAGTGGCGGGGGGTGGGGAGCAGCAGCTGGTTGGAGATGAACCAGGCGGGGGCAGGCTTTGACTCTGTGAGGCAGCAGCATCTCCTGGGGAAGTTTAGCTCCATCTTCCAGTTGACATTTAACTACTACCCATTGAATAGAACCCTGCACTAAGTACTCTGGGATGGGAAATAAAAAATGTCAAGGTGCTTGTCTTAGCCCCTCAGGCGTTTTTAGGCCTCTCTCAGGAGCTCTGTTTTTCTCTCCACTCTATAGCGTCAGGATGCCCGAATCATCGTGGGACTTTTCTATGAGACTGAAGCTCGGAAAGTTTTTTGTGAGGTGGAGTTGGAATCTGAAGAGGGAAGGGGACTGGGTGGGATCTTAGCCTTGGGTTTCTCATGGGGTTCTCCTCTCCGCGTCTGTGCTTAAGGTGATACATGATCGTATCTGAGGTGATGGTTAATATGATATCCCTGTGTCTTGGCCCTGACTCCGTTCCCTCAACTTCTCATACTAGAACTTTCTCCAGATCTCATTTTCCTACTGCTTTGTTTCCTGAGGAGCCTGTGAATGCTCTTTACTGACTGGCTAGAAAAGCTACTCAGAAACAGAGGGGCTGGGGAGGAATTGTTCAGCCTTCCCTACCACCCCCAAGACTTGTAGATTTTTCCTCTTAATCCTGTGCTGTTTGATTCTCAAGAGGCTGAATAGTATTAAATGAGGTAAAGCAAATTAAAACGAAACAGAAATCCATGCCTCTCCCTCTCTGTATTCAGGTGTACAAGGAACGTCTCTTTGGGAAGAAGTATGTCTGGTTCCTCATTGGGTGGTATGCTGACAATTGGTTCAAGACCTATGACCCGTCCATCAACTGCACAGTGGACGAGATGACCGAGGCAGTAGAGGGCCACATCACCACTGAGATTGTCATGCTGAACCCTGCCAATACCCGGAGCATTTCCAACATGGTGAGAATGTGATGACTCAGGGCTGGGCTGGTCAAGGGGCCTGAGCAAGCCTTGCATGGGGAGGGGAGCAGGTATGAAGTTTGGAGGTATAAGAGGGGGAGGAGGCTCTGCCTGCCCTGTACTTGTTTGCCTTATGTTTTGTTCGGATTCCCAATCTACTATGGGTTCCTTGGGCAGTAGAGAAAGAGAAATGAGAGTGGTTTGTTCAGTAGGCCCCTGATGAGTGGAAGGGCTGTTGCCATGGGAACGAGGAGCAGTTGGTGAGAAGTCAAATGAGCGAGAGGCGTTAATGACAATATAGATGCTTGTCTATGCAATAAACACCTTTACAGGAGTGCTGTTCCTGGGCACAGATGCATTTTATTTTCTCAGTGATGCATGTTAGTACTTTGGAGTTTTTTTTTAATGATTGTTCCTGATTGATACTCAATTAGCTTGAATCCTGATGCTTGTTTGATGATTCTTTTTAGAATCATAGATGTGAAAGGGGCTTTTTAAATCATTTTGCCCCAGAGAGCTGGCTAGTGATAGACCTGGTGAAAAAAGACAAATCTTCTGACTTGGGAGGACAGGGGCAGCCCTGCAGGTGAGGGGCACAAATGAAGTGGGGAGCATGGGGGTAGGCAGAAGTGGCTTGTTTCTTACTTAGCATCAAGTCTTAAAGATTGCAAGAGTCTTGTGTGAGCTTGTTAGGCTATTCGCTCATTATACCAAGTTTATCCTCTAGGTGTGTAACACCTGCTTTGGAGAGCATGTTGGGGGGTGGAGGGGAGGAAGTGACAGATTAATAATTGTAAAGTCCCTGAATAGCTTATTAATAAAATTATAGTAATAATTGCTTGGAGTCTCTGGATGCCACAAACGGTTAAGCGCTCCACTACTAGCCAAAAAGTTAGCAGTTTGAACTCACTCAGAGGTGCCTTGGAAAACCCTATGGAGCAGTTCTACTGTGCACACATGGGGTTGCCATGAGTCGGAACGGACTTAACTGCAGCTAACAACAATAGTAATTGCAGTATGTAGTAACCAGGGAACTTATATACATGGTTGTATACAGCAACACTCTGGTATAGATTTCGTCATTTCCATTTTATAGACCAGGAAATTGAGACTCAGAGACCTTAAGTGACTTATTCCAGGTCATGCAGCTACTAAATAGCCAAGCTAGAGTTCAATCCTAGTTGAATCTAACTCTGAAACCACTCTGCCACATTACCTCCCATGGAAACTGTGAAGCCTGATTAAAAAGCTTGGATTTTTATTTGCGAACACTGTTTAGCCAATGGCATTTTTTATGCAAGGGAGAAATAAGATTCAGGGAGTTTGTTCGGACAGGAGATTGTGGGGGAAGGGCCAGTTGCCATGTGGATTCATCATGTACCCTGTCTTGGGACATTCTAAGGACACTCTATGTTTAAACTCTCATGGCTTTCAAAAATACAGTGAAAAATTCTGGGAGGTCACTTCCCTGTAGAGCATCCTTGAGGACCTGGTGAAGTAGGGGAGCTGGTAACCAAAGCCAGAAAGGCTGGCTGATGCTCTGAGCCCAGGACCTACCAATCACGGCTTATGCACCATAACAGGGAAGTAGAGAAGCCCTGACAGGAAGCAGGGACTTGGTTGCAGTTATAGATGAGGTGCATGAGTTGGAAGAGGCAGATGAGTTGCAGGGTCTCTTTCTGGCTGTTAGAGCAAGATGGTGCCTGCTTTCAAGGCCGCAGGGCTTCAAGTGATACCAGGCCTACTTAGTAGCCTAAAAGCCAGGTGCATAAGCCATGATTTTCCAGAGGGTAAAAAAAAAAAGCCATGATTTTCCAGAGGGTAGAAGCAGCCTTAACAACAGACTAAGGAAGAAGTTACAGATAAATCAAACAGGACCAAGAGAAGTGAATCAGGGACTAGGGTTAGACCTAGAAGGTCCAGAGCCATAGAATCTTAGAAAAGAAGGGTTGCTTCTTTTGGATGAATATACATTTTAGATCATTGCTGGACATCCGTTCTGACATGTAGAGATAGCCAGACAACGCGGCTAAAAATTAAGGTAATAAATTTGTACTCTGTTAGTTCACTAATTTCTATGGAATATGAATTTTTTTGTTGTCCAATGTTCCCTAAGCTGTGTAGTAAAATTTTCCTTTGAAAATTGGTAACTCTATGTTTGCTGAACCAAGAGGGAAAGATTTTTTTTTATACCTTTAGTCATAGGAGAAACCCTGGTGGCGTAGTGGCTTAGAGCTGTGAGGCTGCTAATCAAAAGGTCAACAGTTCAAATCCACCAGGTACTCATTGGAAACCCTATGGGGCAGTTCCACTCTGTCCTATAGGGTCTCTGTGAGTTGCAATCTACTTGAGGGCAACCGTTTAATCATGGGAGGGGAAAGCGGCACCCCCTCCAAGTGGCCAGGTATGTTACTTGGTAATGACCTGGATGAAGCAGAGAATGAGGATCTGGGTGGCAGAGGGCATCATACTGAGCAGGCTAATCTCTTCCCATCTGAGTGATTTCCTTATGGGGTGTTTACTTTGAACCAAAGATTGGACACACCTAGTGGCCAAAGGGCTATTCAGAACACTTAGGTCAAGCTGCTGACTGCCAAGAAGGTGCTCTTGGAGAGAGGCAACTCAGCATACAGAGGCAGCGTAGAGTAGCAGGGCAAGAGTATAGACTTCGGTGCCAGGCTGCCTAGGTTTGAATCTTAGCTCTGCCACGCACTAGCAGTATAACTTTGAGTCAGTTTCTGAACTTTTCTGTGCCTCAGTTCCCTAATCTCTAAGATGGGGATAACAATAACAAGTACCTTATTGGGTTGTCTGAGAATTAAATATGTTGATATATATAACTTAGAAAAGTGCCTGGCACATAGTATGGACAATATAAGTGTTATCTGTTATTATTATTATTATTCTGTGTAGGGAGAGGTGATATTTGTAAAACATTTCAATGAAAAAATTAACAGGACTTGGTGATAGGAAAGAATCTGGTGATTCCAAGGCTTCAAACACATGTCCTGGGGAGTGTTAGAGATAAGGAAAAAGCAAGCTTAGTTTTGGATATTTTGGATTTGAGATGATTGATCATACAGTATAAAGGCATTAGAATCAGTTAGAGACATATGACTTGAGATATTGGACTGGAATTATAGATCTGAGTATCACTGAAAAAGGTGGGGTTGAGAGATAAGGCAGTTCACTAAGAAAAAATGTAAGCTAATTTATACCCAGAGTTTTATACACGTTCTTATTTTTATAATAACTCCTCCAGGTGGTTAGTATTATTCCAATTTAAAACTGAATAATGAACCAAATCAAAAGACAAAACAAAACAAAAACCCGTTGCGGTCGAGTCAATTCCAACTCATAGTGACCCTGTTGGACAGAGTACAATTGCCACATAGGGTTTCCAAGAAATGGCTGGTAGATTTGAACTGCTGACCTTTTGGTTAGCAGCTGAACAGTTAACCATTAGTGCCACCGGGGCTCCGAATAACAAACTGGTGAGGTTTAATAACTTGTTTGAGATTACATAGCAGGTAGTGAATTAGAATTTTAACCCATCTACTCATTTATAACTAACTAAGTAGTTAGTTAGAATTTGAATCTATCTATTCATTTGTCTCCCCACGAGTATGTAAGTTTGTTGTACTGTGGGGATTTGCACGTTGCTGTGATGCTGGAAGCTATGCCATCAGTATTCAAATGCCAGCAGGGTCACTTATGGTGGACACGTTTCAGCTGAGCTTCCAGACTAAGACAGACTAGGAAGAAGGACCCGGCAGTCTACTTCTGAAAAGCATTAGCCAGCGAAAACCTTATGGATATAGGCGGAACATTGTCTGATATAATGCCGGAAGATGAGCCCCTCAGGTTGGAAAGCACTCATAATACAACTGGGGAAGTGCTGCCTTCTCACAGTAGAGTCAACCTTAATGATGTGGATGGCGTCAAGCTTTCAGGGCCTTCATTTGCTGATGTGGCGTGACTCAAAATGAGAAGAAATAGCTGCAAAATCCATTAATAACAGGAATGTGGAATGTATGAAGTATGAATATAGGAGAATTGGAAATCATCAGAAATAAACTGGAATGCATAAACATTGATATTCTAGGCATTAGTGTGCTGTAATGGACTGGTATTGGTCATTCTGAATCGGACAATCACATGGTGTACTACGCTGGGAATGACAACTTGAAAAGGAATGGCATTAAATTCATCATCAAGAACATTTCAAGATCTATCCTGAAGTACAACGATGTCAGTGATAAGATAATATCCATATGCCTACAAGGAAGACCAGTTAATATGACTATTATTCAAATTTAGGCACCAACCACTAAGACCAAAGATGAAGAAATTGAAGATTTTTATCAACTTCTGCAGTCTGAAATTGATCAAATATGCATTGATAATTACTGGTGATTAAAATGCAAAAGTTGAAGACAAAGAAGGATTGGCAGTTGGAAAATATAGCCTTGGTGTTAGAAACCATGCCAGAGATCACATGATAGAATGTTGCAAGACCAATGACTTCTTTAATTGCAAATACGTTTTTTCAACAACATAAATGGCAACTATACACCTAGACCTCACCAGATGGAGTACAGAGGAATCAAATCGACTACATCTGTGAAAAGAGTTGATGGAAAAGCTCAATATCATCAGTCAGAAAAAGGCCAGGGGCTGCCTGTGGAACAGACCATCAATTGCTCATACGTAAGTTCAAGTTGAAACTGAAGAAAATTAGAACAAGTCCATGAGAGCCAAAGTATGACCTTGAGCATATCCCACCTGAATTTAGAGATCATCTCAAGAACAGATTTGACACGTTGAACACTAACGACCAAAGACCAGATGAGTTGTGGAATGACGTCATACATGAAGAAAGTAAGAGGTCATTAGAGAGGAAAGAAAGAGAAGACCAAAGTGGATGTCAGAAGAGACTCTGAAACTTGCTCTTTAATGACGAGTAGCTTAAGTGAAAGGGAGAAATGATGAAGTAAAAGAGCTGAACAGAAGATTTCAAAGCACAGCTTGAGAAGCAAAGTAAAGTATTATAATGACATGTGCAAAGGCCTGGAGGTAGAAAACCAAAAGGGAAGAACATGCTCAACATTTCTCAAGTTGAAAGAACTGAAGAAAAAATTCAAGCCTCAAGATACAATATTGAAGCATCCTAAAGAGAAAATATTAAATGACACAGGAAGCATTAATAGAAGATGGAAGGAATACACAGAGTCACTATACCAAAAAGAACTGGTCAATGTTCACCCATTTGAAGAGGTAGCATATAATCAGGAACTGATGGTACTGAAGGAAGAACTCAGAGCTGCAATGAAGGGAGTGGCAAAAACAAGGCTTCAAGAATTGACTGAATACCAATTGAGATGTTTCAACAAATGGATGCAGCATTGGAAGTGCTCACTCACCTATGCCAAGAAATTTGGAAGACAGCTACCTGGCCAACAGACTGGAAGAGATCCATATTTATGCCTATTCCCAAGAAAGACAATCCAAAGGAATATGGAAATTATTGAACAATATCATTAATATCACAAGCAAGTAAAATTTTGCTGAAGATCATTCAAAAGCAGCTGCCGCAGTATATCAACAGGGAATTGCCAGAAATTCAAGCCAGATTCAGAAGAGAAAGTGGAATGAGGGATATCGTAGCTGATGTCAGATGCATCCTGGCTGAAAGCAGAGAATACCAGAAAGATGTTTACCTGTGTTTTATTGACTATGCAAAGGCATTCGACTGTGTGGATCATAACAAATTATGGATAACACTGAGAAGAATGGGAATTCTAGGACACTTAATTGTGCTCATGAGGAACCTATACACAGATCAAGAGACAGTTGTTCAAATAGGACAAGGGTATACTGCTTGGTTTAAAGTCAGGAAAGGTGTGCATCAGGGTTGTATCCTTTCACCATACTTATTCAATTTGTATGCTGAACAAATAATCTGAGAAGCTGAACTATATGAAGAAGAATGGGGCATCAGGATGAGAGGTAAGACCATTAACAACCTAAGATATGCAGATGACAGAACCTTGCTTGCTGAAAGTGAGGAGGGCCTGAAGCACTTACTGATGAAGGTCAAAGACTACAGCCTTCAGGATGGATTACACCTCAACATAAAGGCAATAAAAATCATCACAACTGGACCAATGAGCAACATCATGATAAATGGAAAAAAGATTGAAGTTGTCAAGGACTTCATTTTACTTGGATCCACAGTCAACACCTGTGGAAGCAGCAGTCAGGAAATCAAAAGACGCATCACATTGGGAAAATCTGCTGCTAAAGCCCCCTTTGAAGTGTTGAAAAGCAGAGATCTCACCCTGAAGACTAAGGTGCACCTGACCCAAGCCATTGTGTTTTGGATTGCCTCATATGCATGTAAAAGCTGGATGATGAATAAGGAAGTCCCAAGAAGAACTGATGCCTTCGAACTGTGGTGTTGGCAAAGAATATTGAATATACCATGGACTGCCAAAAGAACGAACAAATCTGACTTGGAAGGAGTACAACCAGAGTGCTCCTTAGAAGCAAGAATGGAGAGACTACATCTCACATACCTTGGACATATTATCAGGAGGGATCTGTCCCTGGAGAAGGACATCATGCTTGGTAAAGTAGAGGGCCAGTGGAAAAGAGGAAGACCCTCATGGAGGTGGATTGACACAGTGGTTACAAGAGTGGGCTCAAGCATAGCAACGATTGTGAGGATGGCGCAGGGCTAGGCAATGTTTCCTTCTGTAGAACATAAGGTCGCTATGAGTCAGAACTACTTGATGGCACCTAACAACAACAACATTCATTTGTCTATCCAATGGACATTTATCGTTTGTCCATATAGACTGGGCACAGTGCTAGATGCTAAGGATTAAGGGAAGAATGAAACCTGGTCCCATCCTTAAGGGTAGTAGAGCCCAGGTTTGTCTGTCTTCAAAACCCAGGCTGATCCGATACCCAACGCTGCCTATTTGCATATCTTACTCCCCCATGTCTCCAGAAAGTTGAATGGAAGGAAAAGTGGACAGGACATGGAGAACAAAGATTTTTATTTAATCTTCATTCATGTATTCATTCCTTCATTACAATGTATGTGTAAAACATTCCAAATCCAAATAGTGTTATTTGTGTAATGCCCCTGTGTATTACTTGTACTTTGCCAAGAGATGGCCACTGAGCCTTTTCTTGTTGTGTTCTAGGAGGTTAGAAGGGGAAGATGTGATTTTCCCCATTACACAGATGATATTTTTAAAAGGATAGGTAATATACCAATGGCTATTTGGCCAAATGGCAATTTATTTTGCCAAGTGTAGAAATTCAGGTCTCTTGGCCTATTTCATGACAAAAAGAGCTACCATTCTTTTTAGCTTTCTGGGGAAAAGAAGGTAGAGGTCAGGGGGTATGGGTGTAGGGATTGAATGAAGGACTTTCAATATGTGAAGGGTATTTCTACAGTTTCCACTGAAAATATTCTAAGATGCAGTGGACTGAAAGCACACCAGGATGACACACTAAAGAAAAAACTTCTTTGTTGACAGGAAGGTGTGAGACTAGGGGGAGAGCGTGAGAAGGCTGTGGCTTTATTTTTTCTGGGATCTTTCAGAATTAGAACTGTTAGGTCCTGAGTTAACTCCCTTGAGAAAATCTGAAGGATGAGAGAACATCAGCGTAGAACATCAACTCTTCATGAAAATGTCCACGTCTTTTTTTTTTTTTTTGCTCTATCTCTACCTTCTGTCCTTTGCTATTCTCTATCCAAAGTATTTATTAAGCCTCTCTCTGTTAGTACTTCTGAGCTAAGAAAAAAAAAAAAAAGCAGCTGTGTAAACTAAGACTATTGTATCCAGCTAATTCCTGCTGTAGTTTAGTAGCCTCCAACCTAAGACAGATACATGAGTACAGTCAAGATTTTGAATGTACGTATGCTTAACCTGACAACATGAACACAAACTATCCATTCGAGTCAAAATGTTGGAGCTGGGTGGAGAGGGAGCCAGAATCAGATTGAGATCCCCCTCCTTACTCACACGTACACATTCCAACCCTTTCTTCCCATCGTCCCTCCACAGACATCCCAGGAGTTTGTGGAGAAACTGACTAAACGACTAAAAAGACACCCAGAGGAGACAGGAGGCTTCCAGGAGGCACCACTGGCTTACGATGCCATCTGGGCCTTGGCGTTGGCCCTGAATAAGACATCTGGAGGTGGCGGCCGCTCAGGCGTACGCTTGGAGGACTTCAACTACAACAACCAGACCATTACCGACCAAATCTATCGGGCAATGAACTCCTCATCCTTTGAGGGTGTCTCTGTGAGTTACGGCAACTTCATTTACACTCCCCTGTTCTCCTTTAGGGAAATCCTGGTGGCACAGTGGTTAAGAGCTATGGCAGCTAACCAAAAGGTTGGCAGTTCAAATCCACCAGGTGCTCCCTGGAAACTCTATGGGGCAGTTCTACTTTGTCCTATAGGGTCACTATGAATTGGAATCGACTTGACAGCAGTGGGTTTGGTTGGCTTGGTCCTCCCTTAGAGGGGCCCTGGTGGCACAGTGGTTAAAGCACTCAGCTGGTAACCAAAATGTTGGTGGTTTGAACCCACAGTCCTCCATGGGAAAAAGATGTGGCTGTCTGCTTCCATAAAAGATTACAGCTTTGGAAATCCTATGGGGTGATTCTACTCTGTCCTATAGGGCTGCAATGAGTTGAACTCTACTTGATGGCAATGGGTTTAGCCCTCCAGTAGGGAGAGAGAGACTCCCTCAGAGGCTCCTTCTCCTAGAGACATGCATTCTGTTTTTCTCTCAGCTCCCCTTCTGCAATTATCAGTCTAGTGCCAGGGGAGTAGGGACCCCTATCCAGGAAAACCCATGAAAGACTAGAGGGAAAAAAAAACCAGCATATTCAGTTTCTTTCAACTCTTCCCTCATTTCTTTTCAAACTAGACTGGATATTCATGAGTCAGATGAGAATCATGGAATTTTAAAAGAAGAAAAAGTCTAAAAGATCATCTTATTCCTTTTAAAGTGGGAAAATTAGTGCCCTGCGGGATTTAGTGACTTGCTTAGGTTACATAGAAGCCATGTCTCCTGGCACTCGGCCTGGGGATTTTTCCTATTCAAATCTCACTGACTAGGCTTCTTCTCAAAAGAATAATGTTTCTGAAATCTAGGGTATGGGCATCTGGGGTATGTCCTATATGCAGGCAAATGCCATAAATAGCATTCATTCAGAAGCTCAGTTACATCAAAAACATAAGGATTGAAAGAGCCCTTGATGTCCCCTTTTCTCTTCTGCTTTTATCCCCTTTGCCTTCTGACACATGTTTGCCTCCCTCAGGGCCATGTGGTGTTTGATGCCAGTGGCTCTCGGATGGCATGGACACTTATTGAACAGCTACAGGGTGAGTGCTGGGGCAGGAGGGGTGGGGAGGGCGGGGGGCCAGGCTAGAACTGGGATAAGACTCCCCTCTGGCAGGAGAACACCCAGAGACATCACAGGGTTGCCTGGGTGCCTCTCCCCTTCTCTTGCAACTGTGTTCATCAAGCTTTTAAATAATAATAGTAAAAAACTCTGGTAAGGATGTCTCCTTGAGTTCAGTGGTTATGTTCCTGGAAAGGAGCATGCAAACCGAAAACAGCCATTCGCTTTTTCCCAGTAAATTCTGTCTTAGTTTCCTAGTGCTGCTATAACAGAAATGTCACAAGTGGGTGGCTTTAAAGAGTGGGAATTCATTTTCTCACAGTCCTGGAGTCTAAAAGACCAAATCAGGGTCTCAGTCATGTCGATTCCTTCCTTGTTGGTAGCCCAGGGCATTCCTTGATTCTTGGTGATTCTCCCATGGCATCTGTCTTCCCCAGTACATACTTGCTTCTGTATTAATCTCCTCTTTTTATAACTCAGAAGTGATTCGACCTCATTAACATAGCAAAGAAAACCCTATTCTCAAATGGAATTTTCTATCCAGAGTTATAGGGGTTAGATTTCTGATACATATTTTGAGGGACACACTTCAACCCATAACAGCTTCCATTTTAATTGTAGAAATTTCCCCTTGGCTGGGTTGGGTGGAAAAGTTATTGACCTGTCAGTGTGTACGCATAGACTCAAGGGAAGTTGAATCTAGGAAACTTGCTATTTTTTTTTTTTAACAGAATCCATTGAATTTCCTTTTTATATAAACAACTACTCCTAATGTATAGTGTGTATAGTTTGGCTTTTCTTTAGTGTATTTTCTTGAATGTTAGCACACTTAGGTATTTGAGAAACTTCTGAGTTAACTTTCAACTCCACCCCCACTTGCGGCCTCGTACAGCATGGCCAAGAGAGCCAGTTCTTGGCCTCCCATGAAAAGCATCTTTCTCCCCTTCTCCACACCTCCCACATCCTCTCAGATCTTCTTTGTATCCAGAATGAGAGGAAATGGATTTCAGCCATAGTGGAAGGGGTGTGAGTTGGCTCTTTAAAGAAGAGTTATGGGAACTAGGATAGCTCAGATCTGGAACAGAAATCTTAGGAGTGACTGAATTGTACTTAGTGGTTCTTTACGAGGCAGATGTAAGTTATCTAAGGAATTAGAACACAAGCCAACGGCAGAGAGATTTCTAAAATTAAGGTGAAAGCCAATGGGAAAATAGATCCTGTGATTGTTTCTGTCATGAGAGGGTGAAAAAGCAGAAATCTGTTTAAAGCTTTAGCAACAAGACTCAATGTGAGAGACATCTTGCAGGGAGAGGTGTGAGCAGGGGAATGGGTGGCAGATACTGTGGAGCCTTCCTCACTGAAGGATTTTAAATACGTAAGATATTCTTTTGTATTTGTGTTGCCTTGGAAACTGCATTGCTTTTAAGGCAAGTTGCTGATTCATGCAGCCCGTCTGAGGTCCTGCCAAGCATCCTTCAGGGGGTCAGGTGAAGGTAAAATCAGACACAACAGTAGAAATGGCGTTAGGAAAATAGGAAGTGGAGAATGCCTAGGAGCCAGTCTGCACCCACCCGTGGTCACTCCTTCTGTTGTCGTCTACCCAGGTGGCAGCTACAAGAAGATTGGCTACTATGACAGCACCAAGGATGATCTTTCATGGTCCAAAACAGATAAGTGGATTGGTAAGTGGCTTCTGTTCATATTTTCTTTCAACTCCTGTGAATAGCTTAGAAGAAGGGCCATCCATTTGAATGAGGGTGGAATATGGCAGGGAGATGGGGCTTGGGCTGAGTTAAAAGAAAGTGAATACAACCTCCAAGACATGAGTAGGGGAGGCTGGTGTATTCAGAGAGGGAATAGGCGGTTGGTAGCAATGTGCTTTTAAACATAGAGCATTGCTGGGGTAACTGGGGATTAGGGGCAGGGGGTGGATGAGGGTGGGAAATGAAAACTCCATTTGGGTTCCCCAGAGGTCCTGGTGCCTTGATATATCTGAACCAGCTACTTCAAGCCTAGAGCTGCCTTGTTGTCTTTGTCAGGAAAAGAGTTACTTAAGCTGTAGGAGGGCCTGCAAGGTGTCATATCATTATCTTCCGCTAAAATGTGCTTTTTAATGAGAGAAAGTGAACAACTGTTCCATGTGTGCCTGGTGGATTAAATTATAGGAAATAGGAAAGATACCGAAGGTAGATGAAAGGAAGGACCTAGAGATAAATTGTAATCCCTGGATGGAGCAAATGGTTAAGCACAGGGCTGCTAACTGAAAGCCTGGCAGTCAAGTTCACTCAAAGGCACCTGGATAGAAAGGCCTGGCAAGCTACTTGTGAAAAATCAGCCACTGAAAACCCTACATGGCATAGCTCTACTCTGACACACATGGGGTTGCTGTGAGTCTCAGTTGACTCCATGGCAACTGGGTTTGGATGGGAGGCTCAGCCCTTGAATACAGCTACGATCTTCCCAGCACTGCTGAAGTGCAATTATTATTTTTTTTTCTTTTTAATGACTTGAATTTAGGACAGTGTTCTGCATTGCTATAAATGCTGCATGGCCTAAATTACACTTTTTTTTTTTTTAGTGAAGCAAATTGAAATTAATTAGGTTTTTTTTGTGAACTCTTCAACAAATTTGTACTTTCTCTTAATAACAACTGAAAACACCTTTGGGACTATCACCCTACCAGGGTTAAAGTCACAGATTTGTTTTGTTTTTTTTTTTTTTTGGCTCAGTGTTAGGAGGCCAGACTAGATACTTGAAGACCATTTAGCTTTATGATTCTGTAGTTGTCTTCAGCAGCTTTGGATTTGGGTTGTAGAAGACTTCATAAAATGAATTCTCAGCTACCCCCTTCTCCCTCCCATCCCACTTCGGTAAAAGAAAGAAGAACAGAACAGACACACAATAAAAAAAACATCTCTACAACTTTGGTGATATGCCTTAGCACTTCCCAACCTCTGGACAGAACATTCGCTCTTTTCACCATCTCATTTCTAATTGCTTCATAAGAGCCTCCAAGTCACTGAGCGTTCCATCCACAACAGCCCCTACTCAGTGGAGCGAGGGCTCAAGTCCTCAGAGTCAAGGACGAGAATGTCCACTAGCTCCTTTGTCCTCTGCTCCTTTCTCCTACCTCGTCTTCATTCCTTTTTCCTGCCTGCTTCTCCTCCACTCTTACTCTCCCCCTTGTCATGCAGGCGGTTCCCCCCCAGCAGACCAGACCCTGGTCATCAAGACATTCCGCTTCCTGTCACAGAAACTCTTTATCTCTGTCTCGGTTCTCTCCAGCCTGGGCATTGTCCTAGCTGTTGTCTGTCTCTCCTTTAACATCTACAACTCCCATGTCCGGTAAGTTTCTCTTCTGTCTTCATTCTGACTTAGTCTTTTTCCTGTAACCACTGGGGATGGAGGTTCGGGGGGAAGTAGATATTACCCCTATCCCTGCCCCCAAACAACTAGCTAGAAAAAAAATTCCTTTGGGGCTAGGTAAAAGGAGTTCCTGGGTGGTGCAAATGGCTAAGCACTGGACTACTAACTGAAAGGTTGGTGCTTCATATCCACCCAGAGGCACCTCAGGTGTAAGGCCTGGTGATCTGTTTCAGCCTGGAAAACCCTATGGAGTGAGTTCTATTCTGCACACGTGGCGTCATCATGAGTTAGAATCACCACAATGGCAATGAACAACAATGAGAGAGGCATGGGTCCTGAGTAGAGTACATGCCAGCAGGGGTCCTGTGCTGTTGGGAAACCCTCTTACAGCTGCACCTCCAGCTCCCTGCTACAGCTGGCTCTCAAGGCTCTGCTCCTGCTCCATGCCTGTCTTCCTTTAGTCCTGTGACACTGAGTTTAGGGTCAGCCATTGTGTGGCATTTGGAGAGCTGAGCCTCCCTGAGGAAGGGGTTAACTCTGCTCTTTCTCCCTTTCCTACCCTCCCACCTCTGCCCTAGTTATATCCAGAACTCACAGCCCAACCTGAACAATCTGACTGCTGTGGGCTGCTCGCTGGCATTAGCTGCTGTCTTCCCTCTTGGACTGGACGGTTATCACATTGGGAGAAACCGTTTCCCCTTTGTCTGCCAGGTGAGAAGGAGGAGGTGGCAAATACCTTGCAAAATATGGCTCTTCAGTCACCCTCAGGGACACCTTCCATGATTTATGGTTCCCTGGCCTTCCTTCTGCATTTTTCCAGACTGTTATTGCCATTCCTTCATTCTGGCATCACCCCTCTGGTCTCTGTCTGGCTTTGCCCCTTCTTTCTGTGCCTCCAAACCTTGTTCATTCTGTAGTTCGTGTGTCAGTTGCCATGGCATGCCTTCCAGAGAAGAGGAGAGCGGTATTGAAGACGAAGGAAGGAGTGTGCTCAAAGAATCCCTGAACAATGGTGGCCTGTCAGCAGCGTGGGGGCACAGAACCAGAACTGCAGACTTCCTGTGGGAGCTGGGGTTTGGAAGGACAGAGACAGAGAGCTAAAACGATAGCCATGGGAGTTGGAGGGAAGGGGCCACTGGCAGACAGGGAGGAGGGCTTCTGGGATGCTTGGGACGTGGAAGGCTCTGGGGTTTGGGGAAAGCCTGGCTTCTGTGATCAGCAGTGGTATCTGTGTGGTTCTCTGTAATGCTTGTGGGAAAAACACACCATTTCCTCTACTTTTGCCTGACCTTACTCCCCCTTTTTCTTCTGCCCCATGCTTGTCCTCATCGTGCCTCTGTGCACACGACATTTGAACACACATCCACAAACTATAGCTCAGCAGAGTTATCTGTCCCCAAGGAGACCCGAGTGTAGTGGGAGAGGCAGACAACTATCTGGAGTGCAGTTTGAAAGGTGCTAGCATAGGATCTGCACAAAGTGCTGGGGGAGCAAAGACGAGAAAGCAGCTCACAGTCTGTGGTCGAGTGGCCCCTACAAAGGAGGTGGCATTTGAGTCTTGAAGGGTGCATGTGAATTTGTCAGCTGAAGAAACAAAGACAGGAGAGTGTGGATCAAGGAAGTGTGAGCAGTTGAGCATGGTTGGAGCAAGGGGCAGGTGGGGGCTGAAAGAGGAGCCTGGATAGCTGGTTGGGACCATGTTGTGAAGGGCCTGTGTCACATCATGAGGTGTTCAGGCCATGACCTGTAGGCATTGAGGAGCAATCAGATGTGTTTGGCCATTAAAACCAGGAGCTTTTAACAAGAACACCTGGTAGAAGATGGGTGGGAGGAATTGTTGAAGGTAGGGAGACCATTCCCTGTGGACCTCCTCAGCCCCTGTACCATCCTGGTTGTGTCCTTCCTGTTTTGTCATCTCTTCCCTGCCCATACTTCCCACTGTGACCCTGCCCTTGTCTACCTGTGCACTCTCTCCTTTCCTAGGCCCGGCTCTGGCTCCTGGGCCTTGGCTTCAGTCTGGGCTATGGCTCCATGTTCACCAAGATCTGGTGGGTCCACACGGTCTTCACAAAGAAGGAGGAAAAGAAGGAGTGGAGGAAGGTGAGCTTCTTCCTGTTCTCACCCCTCAGCTCCCGGGGATAACATAGACTCCTCTGCTTAGGGGGTTTTCCCCTGACATGCCTGTGCTCCATGTGTTCACCAAGACCCTAGAACCCTGGAAGCTGTACTCCACGGTGGGCCTGCTGGTGGGCATGGACGTCCTCACTCTTGCCATCTGGCAGATTGTGGATCCGTTACACCGAACCATCGAGGTACTGCTTGAGCGGAGATGCTGGGGTCAGGAGGCTGAGCAGAGCTCCCTGGTGGTCAGGGTCCAGGAGCTGCGTGTGGTCTTGAGGAATAAAGCTACACCATGAAAGAGTGCTTCCTAGGCTTCTGTACCTCAGCAGCTCTTCCCCTCCTTTCCTCTAGGAGGGTCCTAGAGGCCTCTGAATTACTCTGAAGAAAGGCAGGATATGGTGGGCATCTGGGAAAGATGTGTAGAATTTCCAAGCATCCTGGGAAGTGGGGAAAAAGCACTTGCAGTGTGTTCAGTCAAATGCTCTAGGCCTAGGGTGAGATTTGGCATTAGTATTGAGGGTCTCATAGGAAGGAGGGGGCAGAGCTGGGAGTCAGGCACTGAGCAGAGTTGGGGAGCTTGGAGGAGGATGACAACCATCTTTCCCATGGCCCTCTTTCTCCCTTAGACTTTTGCCAAGGAGGAGCCGAAGGAAGACATTGACGTTTCCATTCTGCCCCAACTGGAGCACTGCAGTTCCAAGAAGATGAACACTTGGCTTGGTGTGTGTGATGTGGGTGGTGGAAGAGAATGATGCAGCAAGGGCAGGAGGGGTGGAAAAAAACAGTAGGTTTGGGAGGAGAAAGGTCTTTGGGAAAGGAAGCAGAGACCTTATGTCAGCACACTTTGAAGTCCTCCTCTTTGGCATCACATGAATCTTTTCTGAGAATAGGGGCGAGTTGGCTGTTTGCTGCGAAGAGTTTGGGGGCCAAAGCAGAGATGAAGCAGAACTTGAATTCAACCTAGGGAGTGAAAGAATGACCTCATCCCTATTCTCTGACCTGAGAACATCTCTGTCTAGTCAGCTCCCTAGAGTAAGACTGGGGTTGTGGGGTCACAGATTTGGGCCCCTTTGTTTTGATTTGTGGCCATGAATGGCAATCCTATCCTCAGCCTGGAAAGTCATCTTCCTACCTGGAGGGTAAGTGGGTGAGACATTGTGTGTGGCCCAAGGTCACCCATTCACAGCTGTTCAACGACTCTTGCCTGACTGACAGCTTCTCATGACCATCATCTTCCTGTGTGCGAATTGACTTCTAATCTGAGGAGGAAGATGTGAGGCCTGGGCTAGTTGAGTGGATGCTGGGGTGGGAGTGGGGCCTAAGGAACACAGACAGGGAGGGGTGTGCTAGGTCAGAAGGGCTGGATTGGAGAGGAGGTCCGCCTTTCCATGGTGGAGCTAGAATAAGGAGCAGCAGTAGGTGAAGGGCAAAGACAGAACATGAGGATGGAATGGAGGAGCAGGGGAGATCCTGTTGCCCAAGTGACCCTTTCCTGCCTTCCTAGGCATTTTCTATGGTTACAAGGGGCTACTGCTGCTACTGGGAATCTTTCTTGCTTATGAGACCAAGAGTGTGTCCACTGAGAAGATCAATGACCACCGGGCGGTGGGCATGGCCATCTACAATGTGGCGGTGAGCTGCCTGAACACCTGGCCTTTGACCCCGTGGGCCTACTATAGCAAGCACATGTGCTGGGTTGGGGAGAATCAGGAGATGTGGGATCAGGTGCCTAGAATCCTTAAAAAGTTCTTTATGCGTCAGATTTGTAAAGCACTTTATAGTTCACAAAGCCCATTATAGGCAATATTCCATTAATCTTCATGGAGACACCCAATGACACAGATGTTAGTATCTGCACTTTGTAAATAAGGAAACTGAAACACTGAGGTTAGATTGCTTGTCCGTGGTCCACAGGCTGAAATCTAGAATCTGAATGGAGGTTTCCTGCCTGTGTTTCCATTCTGCTCAGGTTATCCCCAGTGACTGGAGAACCCTGAATGTGTGTATAGAGATCCTTGGAGTTGTTGCCTTTAGGGAGGGGTTGCCCTAGAGCTGGGAACTGGTTCAGGAGAATTTAAATGGGATTCTTCTCAATCTGGAGTTGAGGATGATCTTGAACATAGATCATTTTCAAATAAAATGACCACCAGGCAACTGTCCTCAGAGACCCTCTACTGGGGGAAGAAATCCCTGAATCTTTTCTGAACTTGCAGACCTAAAAGTCCACAAACACTATGTCCCTCTAGGTCCTGTGCCTCATCACTGCCCCTGTCACCATGATTCTCTCCAGTCAGCAGGATGCAGCGTTTGCCTTCGCCTCTCTTGCCATTGTTTTCTCCTCCTATATTACTCTGGTTGTGCTCTTTGTGCCCAAGGTGAGGCTCTGGTTAGCTCCCACCTTGTCCAGTCCCATATCTGCTCTGTCCCTTCTTCCCAAGACTCTGCTCCTCTGCCCTTCCCTGACTTCTCTTCCCACATCTTCCCTTTTTTTGAGCCCAGATTTCCCCTCTACTTCCCTCCAACTCCATTCCCTCTAACTCCAACCCACTGCTTGCTGATTGCTGACACCATCACTGTTCGGCCACCTCATGCCCCAAACAATTAACTCAGATGCGCAGGTTGATCACCCGAGGGGAATGGCAATCAGAGGCGCAGGACACCATGAAGACAGGGTCATCGACCAACAACAATGAGGAGGAGAAGTCCCGGCTCTTGGAGAAGGAAAACCGCGAACTGGAAAAGATCATTGCTGAAGTATGTGGCTGCCAGTAGAGTGAGGTGATGGAGGGCCCAGGAGGCCCAAAGTCGTGGGCCTCGTTTTCTGAAGCAGAGCCTGAGGCATGATTTATTGGGTGGGGGTGGGGACAGTTCAGTGTCTCTGAAACAAACGTAAGTAGGTGAGTAGAACAGGATAGGGAAGGGGAAGTGTCCAGTGAAGATTGGGTCTCAGGTGAAATCTAGTGTTTGGCTGATCTGGTGCTGGGGTGGGGGCCCTGGAGCATGACTGTGGTGCTGACTCAACCCCTTGAGGAAGGAGGTGGGCTTCAAGCAGGGTTGTGAGTCTTTAGCATAGCAGTCAACACTCAGAGCAGACGGATGGGGAGTACACCACCCTGGCAAGTGAATCTGGGTGGACGCCCACATGTCCAATGCACCCAGACTCTAGTTAAGGGTCAGTTGGCTTTGCATGATTTATTGGAAGCTTTGTGCACCTACCTTTCTTCCTTTCCCCCATTTTCTCTCTCTCTCTCTTTTTTTTTTTTCCTTTCCTTTCATTTTCCCATTCACATTCCTTCTACTGATTCCCCCATTCTGTGCTTTTGGCTTTCCTTCATCTTTTCCTAATTCCCCTTTTAATTTCTGCTGTCCATCTACCCTGCTTCTCGCCCACTCCTCCCTCTCCTTCCTCCCACCTCTTCAAAATTCCTGTCCTCCCACTCTCTCAATTGTTTTTCTTCCTCCAGAAAGAGGAGCGAGTCTCTGAACTGCGCCATCAGCTCCAGTCTCGGCAGCAGCTCCGCTCCAGGCGCCACCCCCCGACACCCCCAGACCCCTCTGGGGGCCTTCCCAGGGGCCCCTCTGAGCCCCCTGATCGGCTTAGCTGTGATGGGAGTCGGGTTCATTTGCTGTATAAATGAGGGAGGTGAAAGGGGGAACAGTCCACTGGGGGAGGGCAAGGGAGGAGGGCAGGGGTGGGGACTCAGGAGGAGCAGGGGATCCTTATCCCCAGTGGGGAAGGCCGTGGTATCCAATCCCATCACTGGTGAATATGTGTCCCTCAGTGAGCCCTGGGGTTACCTATATCTCCAATACTCTGGGAAACAGATCTTTTCTCTCTTAGTCACTCACATAATTTTCTGTCACTGCTTCATAATTTACTTTGTACCTTGCTTGAAGCTACTTATTCTCGGACTCCTCAGCAACCTCACTACATCCTTCTCTTCTCATACAGCACTCCTGTCTGCTTACGAGGGCAACTCCCAAAGCTCCCTTGGCTTTGGGCTCTGCTCCCAGCCAGCAAGGGCCTCTCATTCCTCTCACCACCATCATTGCCTTCTATCCTACTCGCCCCTCTGCACATCCCCTAGTTTTCTCGCCTTGACTTTTGCTTCTTTTGGGGACTCATTCTTTGCACCAAGGCTCACGTGCTCCTTGCCTCTGCTCTGTGCATGATCACACTTCCAACACGTGCAGTCTCTCCCTCTTTTTCCCACAAACTCATGTGCACACGGGTTGTTCATGTGTGCTCCCCACAGTCACATGTGCTGTACATCCTCCACACATAGCTACTTGTGTGCCTCGTGTGGTCATGGGTGTGTCCTCCTGTGGTCATGGGTGTCCCCTCATGTAGTCACAGGTGTACCCTCGTATGTGTGTGGGTAGGCATGTGCAGTTTCTCTAGCATGCTCAGTCCTGACTTCACTGCCTGCACACATCCATGTGTATGCATGTACCGTATGTACCCTCATGGTACCTTGTGTACCGTCTTCCCTTTGCACCTTAAAATCATTGTATTTTTTCCAACAGAACCATGTGTACCAGCCCTGCACCTTGTTATGCACTTTTCCCCAGTTCGTGATTGCTGGGGCTGTCCACACGCTCTGTTTTCGCTCAAAACTTTTCCCCTTGCTTCTTTGTAGTCATATACCACTCTCAGTCCACACACATAGTCACCCTCTCCCAAGATCACTCCCTTTGGTTGTGTGTTTCTTTTGGGGGGCAGAGAGGGGTCTGAGGGAGTCATGGGGCAGTTTTGGAGAGCTGCTGCCAGTGGATAGTTGGTGAGAATTCTGACCAAAGGAAGGCACCCCTGACTGCTGCGATGGACAGATTGACCTGTGGGGCAGGGGGTGGTATGTCTTTCACACTGTGTAGTCTCTTGCGGAAGGATCTCCCTGCATCCTCAATAAACCAGTGAACAGTGTGACTCAGCACGTTGTCCCACCTCACTGTGAGCAGAGTGGGGCTTCAATCCAAGGAGGGAGGGATGGAGGGCTCCAAGTTAATGAAAAGGCATTGAAGCGGACGTATAGAAGGAAGTGTTTTATTTATCCACTGAGGGCATAGCAGGGCAAAGTATGACAGGATTGGGGCTGAGAGTAGGCAGTGAGGACATTAATGGTTAAAAGTGTGGGCTCTGGAGTCAGACTGCCAGGGCATCAGACTCCACCATATGCAAAAGCTCCCAAAATCTCTGTTTTCCTTGTCCTCATCTGTGAAATGATCCCTGGGTGACACAGTCAAACATTTGACTACTAGCTGAAAGGTTGGTGGTTCAAACCCACCCAGGGGTGCCTTGGAAGACAGGTCCGGCCATCTCCTTCACAAGGGTCACAGCCTTGAAAACCCAGTGGAGCAGTTCTGCTCTACACACATGGGGTCTCCATGAGTCAGAATTGATGGCAACTAACAACATCTGTGACGATGGGGGTAATAATGTTAACAATAATAACAGCAGCAGCAGCATCTTCTTCCATAAAGTGGATGTACAGACTAGATTAGTTATGCATTCAGGTGCTTAGAATGGTGCCTGGCCTGTGGTTTATGTTGTATGAATATTGTCTGCTGTCACTATTGTTATTGAGTTCCCTGATAGTGATGGGGAAACCCTGGTGGCATAGTGGTTAAGTGCTATGGCTGCTAACCAAAAGGTCAGCAGTTCAAATCTACCAGGTGCTCTTTGGAAACCCTATAGAGCAGTTCTATTCTGTCCTGTAGGGTAGCTAGGAGTCAGAAGTGACTCGATGGCAGTGGGTTTGTTTGTTTGTTTTTTGATAGTGATGGGCACATATTGAGAGCCTAGAACATGGAGCTGAACAGATGTGAGGATTCTCCTTTCCAGGAACAAAGGGAAAAAAAAGAAGATAACAACTAGGAGATCGATGAGTCCTTCCAACCTTTAAAGTCTTTGTCTACTGGATTTGGGCAACCTGAAAGGAATTGACTATCAAAGTAAAAGAAAGTACTGAATGGCCAATGGAGAAAAAACTTGCCTGGGGCTTTTTTAAAAATAATTTTTATTGTGCTTTAAGTGAAAGTTTACGAATCAAGTCAGTCTGTCACATATAAACTTATATACACCTTACTACATACTCCCATTTACTCTCCCCCTAATGAGTCAACCTGCTCCCTCCTTCCAATCTCTCCTTTCGTGACCATTTTGGCAGTTTCTAACTCTTTGTACCGTCCCATCTCCCCTCCAGACAGGAGATGCCAATACAGTCTCAAGTGTCCACCTGATACAAGTAGCTCACTCTTCATCAGCATCTCTCTCCAACCCATTGTCCACTCCCTTCCCTGATGAATTGTCTTCGGAAATGGTTTCTGTCCTGGGCCAACAGAAGGTTTGGGGACCATGACCGCTGGGATTCCTCTAGTCTCAGTCAGACCATTAAGTCTGGTCTTTTTATGACAATTTGGGGTCTGCATTCCACTGATCTCCTGCTCCCTCAGGGGTTCTCTGTTGTGCTCCCTGTCAGGGCAGTCATCGGTTGTGGCCAGGCAACATCTAGTTCTTCTTGTCTCAGGATGATGTAAGTCTCTGGTTCATGTGGCCCTTTCTGTCTCTTGAGCTCATAGTTATCGTGTGACCTTGATGTTCTTCATTCTCCTTCAATCCAGGTGGATTGAGACCAATTGATACATCTTAGATGGCCGCTTGTTAGCATTTAAGACCCCAGACTCCACATTTCAAAGTGAGATGCAGAATGTTTTCTTAATAGAATTTATTTTGCCAATTGACTTAGAAGTCCCCTTAAGCCATAGTCCCCAAACCCGCCTGGGGCTTTTTATATGTCTTTGTATCCTCTTGGAGAAGTGCTTTTTTTTTTTAATTTCTTTTCTTTTTTTTTAAATTGTGCTTTAGGTGAAAGTTTACAGAGCAAATTAATTTCTCATTAAAGAATTAATACACAAATTGTTTCGTGACCTTTGTTGCCAACCCTGTGATGTGTCAGCATTCTCCCCTTCTCCATCCTGGGCTCCCTGTTTCCATCCGTCTAGTTTTCCTGTCCCTTCCTGCCTTCTCGTGTTTCCTTTTGGGCTAGTGTGCCCATTTAGTCTCCTATACATGATTGAGCTACGAAGCTTGTTCCTCACATGTTATTGTTCACAAGCACTTTTGTTTTTGAAGCCCAACTCTTCTTTCTCCCTTTGGCACTGCTTTTTAAGTGATTCTCACATTTTTTGGAAGAGAGTTGTAAGGGTTGAATGTGCCCTATTATTTCATCATCTTGTTTAAGAGCCAATTTCTCAAGTTCTTTTAGACCATTGGTAGGTTGTAAGCTTAGACCAGTACTTAAAAACCATTCCAATATGATTATCTATCTTAGACCAATGGATTTAATTTGAGTTTGTCTCCAACAGTGGAATGTCCTCAAGGAAGGGGCAAGAGGCCTGTGCAGTAGACAAGCCCAAAATGTGGAAAATGAACAGTTGGCTTCAAAAGTAGCAGCAGGAGCTACACAACCACTCTAGGTGGAAACTAAAAGACCAAAATTACCACCTCAAACTTTCTTTGCCACCAGGAGGGGTGTAAATTATAAGCAGAGGGTCAGAAGTTCTTCTGTGACCCAGGATGAGCCAGACACCCTTTGTGGTCAGGGAGTGCAGAAACCAAGTCAAATGGTAGGGATGGCGAGACCCCTGGTGACTTGAGGATGTGTTGCCAGGTGGGAGACCACCCCTCAGCATGCTGGGAGGAGTCGCTTCCTTTGGCACCTGTGAGGCTGTCTTCCCTTCTCCAGCCCTGCCAATGGTTCATCCTCAGGCTTCAGATCTCTTTCAGACTTTGACAACTTACTGCCCCAAGACTGCCTATATCCAGCAGGCACCTTAAAACAGGGAGCATCAGAGGTGATCCATCCTGCTGAAAAGGGCTGCCCTTCCTTATATCCTGGACACCAGACTGCCCGCTGGGCCCGGGTGCCCCTTATTCTCCCCTGTTGGCCTCTTGCCTCCCTGTCCTAGTCCTACTTACTGATAGAGAGCATTTAGTGAGTACTTGGCCACCATGTCATTTTTGTTATTTTCTCAATCAATCCACAAGCATTGATTAAAACCTGCTACCTGGCAGGTGCTCTTCGACGCTGAGGCCAGAGCAGTGAGCAAGACAGTCTTTCATAAGATGTATGTTCTCAAGGTGGGAAGATGACCATTAGGAGAGAAACAAATAAGGTAGCTTAAGAGAGGAATCAGGAGTGTTGTGTATCTATTCATCAGGGTTCTCCAAAGAAACAGAATCAACTGTGTATATCTATTCATCAGGGTTCTCCAAAGAAACAAAATCAACTGTGTATATCTATTCATCAGGGTTCTCCAAAGAAACAGAATCAACTGTGTATATATACATATATACATCTATATGTGTATATACATATAATCACGGGTTTCTGCTAGTCAGGGTTCTCCAAAAATAGAACCAATAGTGTGTGTGTGTGTTGTTAGGTGCTGTCGAGTCTTTTCTGACTCACAGTGACCCTATGTACTGCAGAACGAAACACTGCCTGGTCTTGTGCCATCCTCACAACCATTGCCATGTTTGAGCCCATCATTGCAGCCACTGTGTCAGTCCATCTCATTGAGAGTCTTCCTCTTTTTTGTTGACCCTCTACCAAGCATGATATTTTCCTCCAGGGACTGGTCCCTCTTGATAACATGTCCAAAATACGTGAGAAGTCTCACCATTCTCACTTCTAAGGAGAACTCTGGCTGCACTTCTGACTTCTTGCTCAGTTTGGACCTGTCATCTGGAGGGACCAATCAGTGGAGAAAGACCCGGTAAATGCTTTATGAAGGGTCAGTGAAGAAAGAGACTCTTAGTGAGATGGATTGACAAGGTGATGGCAACAATGGGCTCGAAGACAGCAACAAGTGTGAGAATGGTGCAGGAATGGCCAATATTTCACATTTCCTTCTGTTGTACATAAGGTCGCTGTGAGTTAGAGTCAACTCAAGGGCATCTAACAATAAACCTTGGTCTTTTGATCTATAAACTGAGAGTAATGATCCCCCAATTTAGGAGGTTGTTATGTTGTGGCAGAATGGTGTTGGTTACCCCTTTAACCCCTTCCATACCTTCCATCACTCAGTAGGGATGGGGCTTCCTGTACAAAATCAATTAGTGTTGTGCTGTGAGTGACGACCCATAGCAGCCCCTGAGAGGTACTTTGTTCTGAAGGGAATGGCTCTGAGGAAGGTGAAGATCCAGGCAGATGGGATTTGCCATCCCTTGTGCAAGCACTAGGTGAAGCAGCAGAATAAAGCTGAAAATTTGGGGTTAGGGATAGATGAGGAAAAGAGATGGAGGCTAAGGGAGAGGGGACCCCTGGGTGCCCTTCTGACAGATAAAGGCAGGAAAACAGCACAGGGATGTCTAAACCACCCCCTTGACTGTGAGTGCATTCCTGACCAGCCAGGAGTCCCCAGCTCTGAATGGGGAATCTAATTGGAGGTATTCTCTACATTAAGCTATTTCTCCCCCAACACAAACTCACTGGGTATGGATGAACCTGAAGAAAAGTGGCTCTCACAAGGATCTGCAACCTGCATTCATGTCACCTAAAACTGGGTAGTCCAAAATGGGAAGGCATTGATGCTGTAAGCCCATCCATCCACTGTGGGTGTGGGCTGAACTGTATAATGGTGATAGAGATCATGAGTGTGAAGCACAGAGTTTGTAATATGGCAGACGTACAATGACTGTTCCCTATCAGTCTGAAGACAAAATACTCTGGCATTAAATGTCCTGAGCCTTGAAATCACACAGACCTAGGCTTATGCCCTGGGCTCACATTCCTCCCCTGCATCATCAGTTTCCCACTCTAGTGGCTCATTCATTCCCGCATACACACATGCTGTAAAATCTCCCATTAAACAAATCTAAAATAAATAAATAAAAGCAAAATCCTATAAAAATTGATTACCTGATCCCATGTCTCCCCCCAGTTACCGTGCTGTTTCTATGACACTCCCTATAGAACAATCATGAGTCTATTCTTTCACCATATTGTCTTCTAAAAATGTTGAATTTTTATTTGTATCGAATGTAGGCACATAGGTTAAAAAGTCAGATTCTTCTTACAAGGCTTGTTTTGAAGACAGCCACTGTCACGGATTGAATCGTGTTCCCCCAAAACGTGTCAACTTGTTAGGCCATGATTCTTAGTATTGTGTGGTTGTCCTTCATTTTGTGAGTGTAATTTTATGTTAAAGAGCATTAGGGTGGGATTGTAACACCCTAATTAAGGTCACATCCCTGATCCAATGCAGAGGGAGTTTCCATAGGGTGTCGCCTGCATCACCTTTTATCTTACACGAGATGAAAGGGAAGCAAGCAGAGAGTGGGGGGTCTCATACCACCAAGAAAGCAGTGCCGGGAGCAGAGTGTGTCCTCTGGACCTGGGGTTCCTGTAGGGAGAAGCTCCTAGTCCAGGGGAAGATTTATGACAAGAACCTTCCTTCAGAGCCAACAGAGAGAGAAAGTCTTCCTCTGGAGCTGATGCCCTGAATTTGGACTTCCAACCTAGTAGACTGAGAAAATAAATTTCTCTTTTTTAAAGCCATCCACTTGTGGTACTTCTGTTACAGCAGCACTAGGTGACTAAGTCAGCCACCCTCAATCTTCCATGCAGTCCATTTCCTGCACTCCAGAGGGAACCACTTTCAATTCTTTTAGTTGGTTCTCTCTGTGTTATTTCCATGACTCTAAATAACATTTTTTTTAATAACATACTTATACTGCTCATTCTTTGTTTTTCAGTTTTATGTATCTATTTTGCATTATCTCTTCTTCACACACCCCTATTCTCCCCACATGATTATGTTATGCTTTTGGTTAGCTGAGTGTTCACTGTTTACACTGTTGTTGGGTGCCATTGAGCTGATTCTAATAGTGACCCTATAGGACAGCATAGACATGCTCCATAGGGTTTCCAAGGCTGTAATCATTACAGAAACAGATTACCCCAACTTTCCGCTATGGAGCTGCTGATGGGTTTGAACGACCAACCTTTTGGTTAGCAGCCCAGTACTTAACCACTCTGCCACCAGGACTCCTGTTGACATTATTATGACCATGTAAATACTATTCACAACTGAGCACTTAGTAGACTATGATTAATTTTCCTTTCTTGAGCCAATTTTAATTTTCCTTGGAATTAAACATCTCGGTTCCTTTATTTGCTTAGTTTCTTTTATAACTTCATTAAATCATTCCCACCCTCCATCCCCAGCCCCCTTCTGAATCTCCTGTGAATATATTCCAGCACATAAGTTTTCTTCCAACTTCATCTTTTTTAAGACACCTACCTGTCTCACAGCCTTTAGTCCTGCCACATGTGGACTGGCTGCTGTCACCAGCATCAGGCTGACACCCTGGATCACCTTCGCCTCATCTTGAGCATCCTTTGTCTGTGTTGTGCCAGCTCACCTGTTCCCTGGATTCTACGTGTCCCCACCTTTTTTGGTTTTGTATATCATTTTGGCTCCCATTTCCTCTAGTATTATCATGAAGAAGGGAACATGAAAAGTAAAATGTTAAAATCCTAACCATCTGAAAATGTCTTTAGGCTACCCTAGCTCTTATTCACATTCTGGCTTGGTATAGAATACTGTATTAAACATCTTTTTCCTTGAAATTTGGAAGCCATTGTTTACATGCCTTTTGGCTTTAAGAGATGCTCTTTTTTGTTGTGTCTGGATGTTTCCAGGGTCTTTTATTTCCTACCCTTTTCCTAAAATTTCATTGTGATGTATTCTCAGTGTGGGTTAACTATCATAAGAATTTGTACATGTCTGTTTGTAAACTCTAAGGTATTTTCTAGAATTATTTTTAATTATTTTCCATCTACATTCCTGTTGAAAAGTATATTATAATGTTGGAATTCCTTGACAGTCCAATATTTTTTGGACATTTTACTGTGCTTTACGTCAGAGTTTACACAGCAAATTAGATTCCCATTCAATAATTCACACATAGATTGTTCTGTGACATTGGTTGCAATCCCCACGTGTCTGCGCTCTCCGCATTTCCACCCTGGGTTTCCTGCTTCCATTCCTCTGGTTTCCCTTTCCTTCCTGCCTTTTCATCTTTGCTTTTGTGCAGACATTGGCCCCTTAGTCTCATATAGTTGATTGTTCTAAGAAGCAAATTCCTCACGGGTATTACTGTTTATTTTATAAGCCTGTCTATCATTTGGCTGAAAGGTGATCTCTGGGAGTGGCTTCAGCTGCACATTAGAAGGGTGTCTAAGGTTCTTAGCTTCCATGATTCCTCTGGTCTCCATCAGACCATTAAGTCTGGTCTTTTTGATATATTTGAATTTTGTTCTACATTTTTCTCTCACTCTAACCGGGAACTTCTATTATGTTCCTGGTCAGAGTGGTGGGTAGTTGTAGCCAGGCACCATCTAATTCTTCTGGTCTCAGGCTGGTGGAGGCTCTGGTTCATGTGGGCCCCTAGTCCTTTGGATTAATTGCTTCCTTGAGTCTTTGGTTTTCTTCACTGTCCTTTGCTCCAGGTGGGAGGAGATCAATAGTTGTATCTTAGATGGCCATGAAGAAGCTTTTAAGACTCTAGATGCTACTCAACACAGCAGAATGTAGAACATTGTGTTTATGAATAGTCTAATATTTTAATACTCCTTTCCTGTTCACAATCCCTTTTACATTTTATACTATCTTCTGGAAGTATGATTTTGTCACCCAGTTCATCTATTGATTTTTCACTTCTATGACCATATTTTTAATTTCCAAACAGCTATTTCTTGTTCTCTGATTGAATATAACTGTATACAATTTTGTTCTTATTTCATCGTTTTAATGTGTCATTGATAAAATTATTGGAAATCAGTTATATATCTGTGAGTTTGTAGTTGCCATAAGAAGTTTTAAATTTTTATATGTAGTCAAAACTGCCATCAATTCATCAATTTTCTTTGTGATTTTTAATCTTGGGTCCTGCTTTCAGAATCTTTCTCTTCATAATTGTAAAAATTTCATGTATATTTTCATCTAGGTACAGACGATGAGGAGAGAGGAATCTGAGAGTCAAGGAAAATGAAATTATTTGAATTTTGAAGAAAAGGGATCAATAATTGGTAAATAGGTAAAGAATTCTAAGGTGGTATAATTTTAAGCTTTGAATCTCTTGTTTCATAATTTTAAAAACATAACTGCAAGACCTACAGGGCATTTAGTATGTGGTACCTTTAAGTATGTCCCATGAATAAATGAAGAGTTATTTCCCCCCTAAAGAAAACAATAACAATAAAGAGTCTTGGTGAAATACAAACAAGGATTGGCACTGGTGATGGGCCTTTTTGAACATTTGTAATCTTGAGGTGATAAATCATGTTTTGGTTCATGTCTGTACAGATCAGTTGTTCAATGTCTTTTAATCAAACTTTTATGGGGCACTCTGTATTTTAAGGATATGTCTAAGACCCACATAGACAAATCCATGGCTTTTAATAAAGATAATTTTAATAGGGAAACCCTGATGGGATAGTAGTTGAGTGCTACGGCTGCTAACCAAAAGTTCAGTGGTTCAAATCCACCAGGCACTCCTTGGAAACTCTATGGGGCAGTTCTACTCTGTCGTATAGGGTCGATATGAATTGGAATTGACTCGACAGCAGTGGGTTTTGGTTTAATTTTAATAGACTTCCATCCGTAAATCATACTGTAACATGGATATACAGTTCCTTCATCACAAAGTTCTATTGACAGCACTGCTCTTGGTGGTTTATGGACCTCAAGTCAGATGCCTTAAACTCATTTATAATAAGGGGCCCTTATTATTTCTCATACAGATTGCATCAGATTTTCCAACTGTCTGGGATATGGATATACATTAGGTTGGTGTGTAACAAAACCAAACAGGTCATGAGTAAATCTCTATCTGGTGGCTTCAGGCAAAAATGTTCCCAGTTCCAAAGGGAAACATCATTCCTTCCTCCTCAGTTTTCTCACTGAGCACGCTCTCTGGCATTAAATTTTCAGGGGGTAAGTTCTCTTCTAGAAGAGCCCATGGGAAGAGGCCTAAGCTAAGCTTTGGGAGGCAGACAGTCCAGCTCAGGGAGAGGAACTCTCAGAGGCGAAGGGGAGGCAAAGAGGCTGTGGATATTTAGGCAGCTCCCTGGTTTACTCAGAACTGCAGTTTTCAAAGTGTGATCTGTGGAACTCTTGGAGTCACTGAGATCCTTTCACAAGATCCATGAAGTTGAAATTATTTTCATAACATTACTCAGAAATTATTAGTATTTCTCACTGTGTTGATTTTTGCACTGAGGGAAATCAGCTGGGAAGTTAGCTAGGATCAAGGCTGTGTCAGCAAACCACAAGGAAAAAACACAACAGCTTTGAGACAGAGCCCCCATGTGCTGTACTAAAAATCAAGTTTCCTTTACCAGGCTTCCTCTCCAACAGCGTTGTATTGAAAAATCATTTCCTTTGTTGGGCTCTGCCCCCCCCTTCCTCCCCCCACCCCCAGCTTTGCATCTGAATCCTGGTTTTGCTTGGAGGTTATATGTAAACCCCACTGTGCCTGCATAGTATGATTAAGAATGTTGCTGATGGAACCTGTAAGAGCTCCCTACTTGTAAACCCCTTTAAAAGCAACTTGCCTGCCCGACCCTGGGAGCAGTCTTGGCAGCAGCAGCTCCTACTGACTCCTTTTCCTTCTACAAGGAAATAAAGGTGCCTTGCCTGTTCTCCCACCTTGGTTTCTCGCTTATTCGCCAGTATGAATCATGCGGAGAAAGAACCTGGGCTTTGCTACCAGGTAACAGATTCACTTAAAGATGTACTGATTGAGGCAACAGAAGTCAGTAACTTTATTAAATCACCATCCTCGAGTCCACATCTTTTAATACTCTATGTGATGAAGTGGGAAGCATATATAAAGCACTTCTATTCACTAGTAAAAAAAAAATATATCCCAGAGTATGATGTTTGTCTCAAGGAAAATAATCTGCGTGAGCTGAACTAACCTCTTTTTTTTATGAAATACCATTTTTACTTGAAAGAAGGAATGACAGAGAAACTACTTTGAATATTTGGCACTTTCTCTAAAATGAAACACACTTAGCTAATGACACAAACTTCAAGGAACCCATGGACAGTATTGCTGCCAATGATAAAAAGTAACCTCTCAAGAGATTAGAATATTGGAAAACTTGAATCCACTACAAGTGTGACAGCTTTCCAAAACATACAAACTTTTCTGCTGGGATCAGAGGTAACACTAACAAATGTGAATTTTGGTATTTTGTAATGAAATGTATCAACACTGGGAGCTCCGCATACTAAGTAAACCAATGCACCACTTACAAAAACAGCAACAACTCATGCTTTACTACAAGATTCAGTGTGTAAGGATGGTCCTATGGGTTTTAAAGAACAGAATAAGAAATATTCAATAACACGGTTTCTAGTTGCAACTAACCTTTAAGAAACTACCACTTCTGTAGCTTTAGCAAAGTATCAAAGATGAACACTCACAATGAGTTGGAAAGGCTGTTAAAAATACTCCATCCTTTTCCAATTCATATTTGTGTGACACTGAATTTTTTTAAATACCTCTCAATGAAAATAACAGATTGAATGTAGAAGCAGATATGAAAATCCAGAAGTCTTTTTTTCTACTGACATAGGTAAGGAAGACATGCAAAAAATGTAACATGATTCACTCTTCTCACGCCACTGTTTTAGTTTGGATAGTATTTATTTTTCATGAGAATATATTATCTGTTAAGTTTAATGGGTTCTTCATAGCATTTAAAATTACTTTAAAATTTTAATTCAGTATCAATTTCTCATATGGTGAATGTTGGTAGATATAACCCACATAAAGAAAATCTCATTAATTCCTCAATAATCTGTAAGAGTGAATAGAAATTCTAGGAGCCCTGGTGGTGCAATGATAAAGCTCTTGGCTGCTAACCCAAAGGCTGGAACCCACCAGTTGCTCTGCAGGAGAAAAGACCTGGTGATCTGCTCCTTTAAAGATTACAGCCTAGGAATCCCCATGAGGCAGTTCTACTCTGTCATACAGGGCAGCTATGAATCCACTCCAGGGCACACAACAACAACATAGAGATTCTAAAACTAACAACAGTTTTGACTTAAGCAGGTCCTGGTCCAGGACTCAAGGAGACAGTGCAGCAAAGAAGGGTCGGTGCAGGAGGAGAGGGGTCAGGGCAGAGTCCCAGTGCCCGGGGTAGGCACTCAGGTCCGATGGCGGTGTCAGGGGTGGGATGCCCTAATGTTGGACATTCCCCGTCTCCCTGGAGTTTCACTTTTCCTTCTCACCGCCTGTGTCAGCTCCTTCCGCCTGGACACACTTGGCGTCACCCACTTGTCACTACAATTGCGTCTCCGATTTCTGGAGCAGCCAATCACCGTCACCGCGGTTCCGGGTTGTAAGGTCGGTTCGGAGCGGCCCAGACGCAGATTCTCCCTAGAACCCCAGTACCCGGGTCATGGCGCCCCGGACCTTCCTCCTGCTGCTCTCGGGGGCCCTGGCCCTGACCCAGACCGGGGCGGGTGAGTGCGGGGTCCGGGGGAAAACGGCCTCTGCGGAGGGAGGAGCGAGGGGACCGCTCGGCAGGGACGCAGGACCCTCGGGGAAGCCGGCACCGCCCAGAGCCCCCACCCCGGCCCTACACCGCAACCCTGCTCCTCCCGTCGCCCCTTCTCCGTCCACGAGCCCCTCACCCCTCACCCCTCTCCCCACTCCCCTCCCCGCCCCCATCGACCGCGGACCCGGGCCCGCGCGGGGAGGGAGGGGTCGGTGGTCTCAGCCGCTCCCCGCCCCCAGGCTCCCACTCCCTGCGGTATTTCGACACCACCGTGTCCCGGCCCGGCCGCGGGGAGCCCCGGTACATCTCCGTCGGCTACGTGGACGACACGCAGTTCGTGCGGTTCGACAGCGACGCCGCGAACCCGAGGATGGAGCCGCGGGCACCGTGGATTGGGCAGGAAGGGCCGGAGTATTGGGATCGGAACACACAGATCGCCAAGGACAGCGCACAGACTTCCCGAGAGAGCCTGCGGACCGCGCTCGGCTACTACAACCAGAGCGACGCCGGTGAGTGAGTGACGCCGGGCCCGGGTCGCAGGTCACGGGTCCCCTCGTCCCCACGGCCGCGTCGCCCCGAGTCCCCGGGTCCGAACCTCACCCTTTCACTTCCGAAGAGCCGCGGGGATTTGCTGCAGCTTCATTTTCACTTTAGAACCGAGTGGGCTTGGACTAATCGCCATACTGACCCCGTGGGCGGGGCTGACCCCGTGGGGGGAGGAGTGATCGCGGGGGCCGTGCTGACCTGGGGGCGGGTCAGGGTCTCATACCATCCAGTTGATGTACGGCTGTGAAGTGAGTCCCGACGGGCGCCTCCTCCACGGGTACCATCAGTATGCCTACGACGGCGCCGATTATCTGGCCCTGAACGAGGACCTGCGCTCCTGGACGGCGGCAGACACGGCAGCTCAGATGTCAAAGCGAAAATTCGAGAATCGCGGGGTGGCGGAGCGTTGGAGGGCCTACCTGGAGGGCACATGCCTGCAGTGGCTGGGCAAATACCTGGAGAACGGGAAGGAGACGCTGCAGCGAGTAGGTACGAAGGGCCACGGGGAGCCTTTTGGTCTCAAAGGCTGGGACTCTTCCCTCAACTGGTGTCCCACAAAGAGGGTAGGAAAATGCAATCTTCGCCACAGTACCCTCCTACCTTGGATCAGGAAGGGGAGAAGTCCCAGATCCTGTACCAGAGAGTGATTTGTCCAAAGCGTTCTCCATTCTCTCAGGGACAATTAGCTGATTCAGTCTCGCTGAGCGTAAACGGGGAGATGATCCCTGAAATAACAGATGAGCTGTCCCCTTTGACCGTGGCGTGGCCTTGAGAACTAGGGGGTACTCCTTCTCTCAGCTGTTACACTCTGCTCCACATCCAATGTCCAGGTGTCCTGCGCCTCTGCCTCCACCCATATCAGGGCCAGAAGTCCCTGTTTTCCCCGTCAGAGACCTGGAACCTCCTGTCCTGGGCTGTCTCACCCTGATCCTAGAACTTTCCAAGGAATAGGAAATTATCCCAAACCCCTGCTCCAGGCTGGTGTCTGGATTTTGCCCTTGATCCCCCTCTCAATGCCCTGTGTATTCTCTGATGTTCACATGTACCCTGTGAGAGGTATCAGAAAGTTCCTAAATGTTTTGATTCTTTAACTCAGACCCCCCAAAGACACACATGACCCACCACCGCATCTCTGACCGTGAGGCCACGCTGAGGTGTTGGGCCCTGGGCTTCTACCCGGCGGAGATCACCCTGACCTGGCAGCGGGATGGGGAGGACCAGACCCAGGACATGGAGCTTGTGGAGACCCGGCCTGCGGGAGACGGGACATTCCAGAAGTGGGCAGCCCTGGTGGTCCCCACTGGAGAGGAACAGAAATACACATGCCGTGTGCAGCATGAGGGGCTGTCTGAGCCTGTCACCCTGCGATGGGGTAAGGAGGCAGCCAAGGGTGGAGCCTCTTCTTAGGGAAAGCAGGAATCCTGAAGACCTCCAAGGAGTCAGTGCTCCTCATCTCCCTTCTCTTTCCAGAACTGTCTTCCCAGGCCAGCACCCCCAACATAGGGGTCATTGCTGGCCTCCTTCTCCTTGGAGCTGTGGTCCTTGGAGTTGTGGTGGCTGGAGCTGTTTGGATGTGGAGGAAGAAGAACTCAGGTAGAGATGCGGATGAGGTCTGAGTTTTCTTGTCCCACTGGGGGGTTTCAAGTCCCAGGTAGAAGGTTTGCCCTATCCTGCCTCTTTACAAGTGGTACCATCCACACACATGCTGACACAGTCTGGGACACTGTGTGCTAACAATGACCCTTTTGTAAAGCACATTTGAGAATGAATGGCAAATCTCTCACCTTAATTGTTCTGGTGATGGAGACCTGATTCCCAATAGTCACAGGTCACAGAGGAAACTTCCTGCTGAGTGCAGACTTCCAAGAGGGTGGTTAGTTCACTCCCTGTACATCTTTGCTTGTATTTCCTTATCCTGCCCTGGGTCTGCAGTCACAGTTTTGGACATGTTCCTGGGGTCCAGGACTAGCCGGCTCTTCTAGGACCTCGTGGTGTTGTCTCCCCCAATCTCACTGAATGCTTTCTTCCCACAGGTGGGAAAGGAGGGAGCTACACTCAAGGTTCACGTAAGTATGGAGAGAGGGAGGCTGATGCTGAGACCTTTGAGCTAATGTAGTTGGGAGCCTATGGGGAGCCCATGATTCACGTTCCCCTAGCCTCAACTCCTACGGGCTCTGACCAGATCCTGTTCTTTTCCAGGCAGCAACAGTGACCAGGGCTCAGATGTGTCTCTCACAGCTTCTAAAGGTGAAACCCTGGGAGGCCTGACATGGAGGAGGGTTTGGGACAAAGGGGGCATGACTGGGTCATGGGGATTCTTTGAATTTGGACGTTTTGATCATGTGTTAGGCTTTCAGGGTGTCAACAGTTACAGTGACTGACCTGAATTTGTTCATGATTACTTTCTTCTGTAGCGTGAGACAGCAGCCATGTGTGGGACTGAGTGATATAAGATGGGTTCATGCCAAGCTTTGTGATTCAAGAACCCCTGGCTTCTCTTTTGGCAACTGGCCTCTGAATGTGTCTGCGTTCCTATGAGCATAATGTGAAGATGTGGGGAGACTGCCCACTCCTGCCCGCCAGATCTTCTTCTCCACACTGATCATGATTGATATTCCCTGTTCCTGCAGAGGTGGGCTGGAAAGTCTCTATCCCTCACATAACATCCTGTCACTGTGATCTGCAATGTTTCACTTTTCTGTGGAAAATGAGAATCTGAGAACGAATTTGGTTATTCATATTAGTTGGGGTTGATGGGTTAATTAAAGGAAATGAAAATTCTGAAAATTGAAGAGAGAAAATAAATGCAAACCTGAGAATGTTCCAGAATCCATGTGTTCACTGTCCTGAGTCTGTCATAGGCAGGGTTGGGAGAGGGCAGTGGAGGAGCTGAGCACGGACAGGGCCTGTACCCAGTCAGTACTCGGGAAAGTGTGGACTTTGATGTGGTCACTCCATGGCTGGGTCATCTTTGCATCTTCATTGTCCTTTTCCCTTTGGTAGAACCTTGTCCCACTAGGACCTGTGGTCACAAGGACTCAGGTATCACCCGGGCCTTGTCTTGTCTCCAAAGCTGTGGGCAGTGAGGGTTCTGTGTGGCTGGGCTAGCCTGGGCTCAGGTCCAAGCCTGATCCTTTGCCCCCATCATTTGTGTGATTATTTTTTTGTGTTTGTTTTTTTAGAGGATTATTCCGTTCTTCTTGTGTGTAAGTTCTGGTCTCATTTGCTCTGGGTGTCCCCCGTCTCTGACAGCTGCAAGAATCACTTTGTCAATGTCCCACAAGACCGTGGGTATCCCCTGCACACAGGAGTCTCTGTGGTAATGAGAGATGAATTTTCAGACTTGTCCATATCCTGCTCTCTTTCTAGGACTGTTCCGAGAGTGAGTCTTGTCATTTTTTCCCTAACCTTTTTTAGAAAGGAGTCAAGTAGTTACTCATCGTAGATAAATTTTTGTTTTGTTTCCATCCTTTTCAGCTCCCCCACCCCACTCTCACTGCCCTTAGCTTTATAACCCTAGTGCTGGCTCCACTCCATCCCAAACTTAGGAATTCATCAAGCAGAGGCTAATTTAAATTCACTGTTGGTTGTAATATATTTACCCATCAGCCAAGGATCATTCTTCCATGAAGATGAAAATAAAATTGTGTGCTGTAGTGTGCCGAAGGGTGGGTGTCTTGGTCATCTACTGCTGCTTTAACAGAAATACCACAAGTGACTGGCTTTAACAAAGAGAAGTTTATTCTGTCACAGTCCAATAAGTTAGAAGTCTAAATTCAGTACGCTGGCTCCAGGGGAAGGCTTTCTCTCTCTGTTGGCTCTGGAGGAAGGTCCTTGTGATGCAGCAGTCTTCCCTTGGTCTGGGAGCATCTCAGTGCAGAAACCTTAGGTCCAAAGGACATGCTCTGCTCCTGGTGCTGCTTTCTTGGAGGTGTGAGGTCCCCACGTCTCTCTGTTTGCTTCTGTGTTTTATATCTCAGAAGAGATTGGCTTAAGACAGAATCTGGTCTTGTGTATCTCATCGATATAACTGCCACTAATCCATCTCATTGCATCAGGGGGCAAGGATTTACCACATCTAGGAAAATCACATAAAATGGTGGACAATCATACAATACTGGGAATCAGGACCTAGCCCAGTTGATCGATATTTTTAGGGGACAAAGCTGAATCCATGACAGTGGATGTAGGGGATGGGAAGGGGTAGAGGGAGGGAGGAGATAACAGCCCTTGTGAGAAAAGTCCAAGCGGTGTTAAGGTCAATGTGAGTGGATGTTGTGTTGCAGCTACCACAAAACAGTTTTTGGTCTATAAATAAATAAATAAATAAAGACACTGCCTCTAGAATGGGGAGGTGGTCTACACTACATTGATCATTCATTCTACTGACATTTGTTGAGCGATTACTATACAACACATTATTTTTGCATCTGGGAAACACCAGTTAATTAAGAACAGAAAGTGCGGACTTGTGGAGCATATGTTTGAGCACACAGAGATAAAGTATAGTCTGTAAGCACAGTGTATTATTTTCCTTGTTGCTGTAACAAATTATCACAAGGTTGTTGTGAGCTGCTGTCCAGTTGGTTCCAACTCCTAGCGACCCTTTGTACAACAGACCGAATCACTGCCTGGTTGGTCGTGCACCATCCTCACAATCTTTTTAATGCTTGAGCCCATTGTTGCAACCACTGTGTTAATCCATCTCATTGTGGGTCTTCCTCTTTTTTGCTGAACCTCTACTTAGAAAGTGTGATATCCTTCTTGAGGAACTGGTCCCTCTTGATAACATGTCCAAAGTACACAAGACGAAATCTTACCATCTTTGCTTCCAAGGAGCATTCTGGCTGTACTTCTTCCAAGACAGATTTGTTTGTTCTTCTGACAGTCCATGACATATTCAATTTTTTTTGCCAATAGCATAAGTGAAAGGCATCAATTCTTCAGTCTTCCCTATTATTGTCCAGCTTTTGCATGCATATAGAGGGATTGAAAATATTATGGCTAGGGTCAGGCACACCTTAGACCTCAAAGTGACATCTGCTTTTTATCACTTTCAAGAGGTCTTCTGCAGCAGGTTTGTCCAATGCAATATGTTGTTTGGTTTCTTGGCTACTGCTCCAAGAATGTTGATTGTGGGTCCAAGTAGAATGATATTCTTGACAACTTTATTATTCTCTCCATTTATCATGATATTGCTTATTAGACAGCTGTTTTCTGTCCAAAAAAAAAAAAAGAGGATTTTTGTGGAGGTGTAATCCCGATGCCACATCCTACTTCATATACTCCAACTTCTCAGATCATTTGCTCAGTGTAAAGATTGAGTAAGTATGGTGAAAGGATACAACAGTGATGCACATCTTTTCTGATTTTAAACCACTCAGCATCCCCATGTTCTGTTTGAATGACTGCCTCTTGGTCTTTGTACAGGTTCCTCATGAGCACAATTAAGCGTTCTGGAATTCCAGTTCCTGTCAGTGTTATTTATCATTTGTTATGATCCACACAGTTAAATGCCTTTGCATACTGAGTACTATATAGGTAAACATCTTTCTGGTATTCTCTGCTTTCAGCCAAAATCCATTTGACATAAGCAATGACATCCCTGGTTTCAAGTCCTCTTCTGAATCTGCCTTGAATTCTGTCACTTTCTTGTGGATGTACTGCTTCAACTGCTTTTGAATTATCTTCAGCAAAATTTTAGTTGCATGTGTTATTACTGAAATCGTTCAACAATTGTTACATTCTGTTGGATCTCCTTTCTTTGCAATGAGCACAAATATGGATTTCTTCTAGTCGATTGGCCAGGTAGCCGTCTTCCAGATTTCTTGGAAGTGACATAAACAAGTGCATGCTTCTAGCGTTGCATTCATTTGCTGAAACATCTAACTTGGTATTCTGTCAGTTCCTGGGGCTTTCAATGCAGCTTGGACTTCTTCAGTACTGTTGGTTCCTGATCGTGTACTACCTCCTGAAATGGTTCGACATCAACCAATTGTTTTTGGAATAGTGACTCTGTGTATTCTTTCCATCTTCTTTTGATGCTTCCTGTGTCTTTCAATATTTTGTTCTTAGAATCCTTCAGTATTGCAACTTGAGACTTGAATTTTTTATTCAATTCTTTGAACTTGAGAAATGCTGAGTGTATTCTTCCCTTTTGGTTTTCTCACTTCAGGTGTTTGCACATTCAACTCTCATGTTTTCCTTTGTCTTCTAGAGCTGCCTTTTGAAATCCTCTGTTCAGCTCTTTCAGTGATCATGTCTTCCTGTGCTTTAGTTACTCGACATTCAAGAGCAGGTTTCAGAGTCTCTTTTCATACCGATTTTGGTGTTTTCTTTGTTTACTGTTTTTTTTTCTAATGACCTTTTGCTTTTTTCATGTATGATGTTCTTGATGTCATTCCACAGCTCATCTTGTCTTTGGTCATTAGTGTTGAATGCATCAGATCTATTCTTGAGATGGTCTCTAAATTCAGGTGGCATTCACTCTAGGTCATACTTTGGCACACACTTACCACAAACTTAGTTACTTAGAAATAACACAAAAATTTATTCAGTCATAGTTCTGGAGGTCAGAAGTTTAAACTGGGCCTGCAGGGCTGCACTCCATCTGGAAGCTGTAGGGGAGAATCCCATTCTTGCCCTTTCCATCTTCCAGAGCCTGCCTACTGTCCTTGGCCCTCGGCCCCTTTTCCATCTTCAAAAGCAGCAGCTTAGAATCTCCTTTCTCACATCTCATTCTGCCCTTACATGTTCTTTTCTAACTTTGTCCTTCCTGCCTCCCTCTTATATATATCTTGTGATTACATCACTGGGTCCACCAAGGTAATCCCAGATAATTATCTAATCTCAAATTCTGCAGTTCAAATATCCCTTTTGTATATAATGTAACATGTTCACAGGTTCTACAGATTAGAATGTGAACATCTTTGGCGATTATTTTTCAGCCTACCACAGAAGTAAATAAGGAAGGTGTTTATGTGAGAAGATGGTAAGTGTTATGAGGAAGGTGACACAGAGTGTGGGTGTGTGGGGCCAGAAAAGACAGTTGTTTGAACTTGGATGGGCAGTGTGGGCTTCATTAACAAGGTGACCTTTGAGGGAAGAGTTGAAGGACATGAAGGAATTAATCATCAGAATGTCTGGTGAAGTTCTTTCCTGGCAGGGGATCATCCATTGCAGAGGCACTAGGAAAGGGGCATGTGACTGTTTTCTGGGGTCAGCGAGGAGACCAGTGTGGCTGCAGCAGAGACATTGAGATAAGGTCAGAGGTGTGGCCAGACCATGTAGGGACTAAGGATATTGGAAGGATTTTGACTTTTACTCTGGGTGAGATGGTGAGTTACAAAACAGTAGTAGAAGAGAGACAGTGTAGGACTTCTTTTAAAAAGGATCACTGTGGGAGGCTTTCCTGAGAATAGAATTGAGAGGTGAGGAGTGAGCAAAAGAGTGGGAAAACAGTAGAAATTTAGGCCGTTATTTGAGATGGTGTTTGCTTTGCCTGGGTGTGAGCAATGAAAATAGTGGGAAGTGATTGGATTATGAATATATTTTGAAGATGGGGTTTACAAGATTTCCTAATGGACTGAATTTGAAGAACAAGAAATAAAGAGTCAATGAGGACACCAAATACTATGGACTGTGCAAATAGAATCAGTGGAGATGGGGGAGACTCTAGAATGAACATGTTGAGGAGGGGGCATCCCAGGCATGCACTTTAAGAAATGTTGAGTCTGAGATGTCTCTTAGAAATGCATGGCCCCTGGACAGCCTTTCACCTCAGTACTGAAATCGCCCCTGAGGTTCACCCTTCAGACAAAGATTAGACAGGCCCATAAAGCAAAACAAGACTAAATTGACACAGCATCCCTGGGGAAAGGACTTGAAGGCAGGAAGGGACAGGAAAGCTGGTAATGTGGAACCCAAAATCAAGAAGGGCAGAGTGTTGACATGTCATGGAGTTGGTATGCAATACCACAGAACAATCTATGTATTAATTGATTAAGTAATTTGCTCTGCAAACCTTCATCTAAGGTACAAAAAAAGCAAACAGCAAAACAAAACAAGAAATGCAAGCGAGGTTGTTGGGCTTGCAGTTGGACATACCAGTCTGGATATCAGTAGAGATGTTGATTAGAGAAATAGATTTGGGAAGTGAGATTGTATAAATGATATTTAAAGCCATGAGAATGGGTAAGACCTCAAAGAGAGTGATTAGCTATGGAAGAAACAGGAAGAAAGACTGAACCCTGGGCCCTCCAGTGCTAAGCCATCTGATGAGACTACACACAAGCAGACTACAGAGCTCTGACAGAAGGCAGAGCAAGATCAGGGAGCCCCAAACTTTCTATGCAAAGAATCACCTGGAAATCTCATTAAGATTCAGAAGGTGGGAGTAGAGCAAGAGTTTCTGTGTTAATAACGAGGTTGGTGCTGATTGATGCTGCTGGTCTTCAGATCATACTTATAGTAGCAAGAATGTAGACCGTGGCTTCCCGCATGTCTGTGCATCATCCTCCCCTGGAGCGCTTGTTGTTTAGTAATTCTTGGGCTCTGGACCCAATATTCTGAGATGATTGATCTGATGAGAGGTCTGTGTATGTTGTAAGAAGTCCCACAAGCACTCCTGGTGCTCAGCCAGATTTGGAACCACCGAGGTCAGTGATCAGGTTACTACCCAGGATGATGAGGGATCTTAAAACTACATTTAAGTGGGTTTGTTCCTGGGAGAGAAAAAGGAAAACAAATATCATCAGTTATGAGATGATGTTGGGAGATACATGTCATTTGTGTATTGGGAGGTGTAGCCAGGTGGAAGACTTAGCAAGTGGCTCACAGCTCATCAGAAAGTAACTCTCTGAATGCTTGCTCTCTGAAAACTCCTCACACTGATTTTTCATTCACTTCTTGGTGCAAACAGAATCCAAATTTTTATAATTGAAACACAAAGCAATTTATGTGTGTGATCTTGGGGCTGATTTCATTTTGAGGAAAGCCACAGAACGAGGCTTGAAGCCATACAGCCACAATCCGACCTTTGATCATGTCCCACATAGAAACCACAGCTTCTGCTGCTGCCTCAGATGCCACTGCCCACACCACTGGCACCCCTGATAGTGGACACTGGCCTTGTAGCCAAGACAATTCTCCCTGGTACTCCTTGCAACTGGATGTCACTACTGCCACTCACACCACCCTTGCCAAAGTGTATTCTGCACAGTCCCAGCTTCTCTGTGTCACTGTGTCCTGAGTCAGAGTCCGGCGTGTGGGTGCCTGACTGGTGGAGCCTCAGCCCCATGCCCATGTTCAAGTGCAAGGGTGTTTGGGAAAGTGAGTTTTCCTCTTTTATGGAGGGATTTTTTTTCTTTCCTGCTAAGACTTTTTAAGTGGAATTCTCCTAAGGTAGGAAGAAAGTTCTTGTGCTGGGGGAGAGGGAATGGGGGCTACAGAAAGAAAGAGGAGTGTCCATTCCTAAAGCAGTGTGTGTGGGTGTGTGTGTGTGAGAGAGAGAGAGAGCACCACCACTTTGGGACACAGGGGGCAAGAGTGTCCTGTGGCAGAGGAGGGGTCTCAGGAAAAGTTCTCAGTGTCTCCAGGTTTGGATCTCAGGATATCAGCCTTGAGGGCAGTGCCTGGGATTCCGAAGAGGACAAAGAAGGTGTGGGGGCCACATAGTGGGAACGTGCACCCGGTAGTCCATCAACTTGGGACTGTTACATAAGTTTCACTTTTCCTTTGCAATCTCTTTCAGGTTGTTCTGCCTGCAGACAGATGACACTCTCCAAGGTTGGTTCATTGGGTATCTGGTTCTAGAGAAGCTGACCAGAGTTAGTTTACTTCCACGAAGGAGCCTAAAGGGAACCAGCGCTCTCCACCGACTCTGTGGGTCCCGGAACCCTCCTTCTGCTCCTGTTGGAGGTCCTGGTCCTGCTGTTGTTGAGGTGACGGAGAGTTGGGAGGGAAACTATCTTTGGGTGGAAGAAGAGGGTCGTCCTTGTTAGGGGCATGAGTCCTCATCCCCTTTGAATTTCTCCCTTCCTCCCTCTTCCTTAACTTTCTTTTCCTGTGGTCCCTGATACCTGTTGGATCCCCATACCTAGGGGAGAGCCCCAGTGTTGTTTGTACTTTGTTTCAGTTTAGATTTGAGCCATGCCGACACTTGTTGGGGCCAATGACCATCTTAAAGATGAAGTAGGCGGGCAGAGAGTGGGTGGGGCTGGGGTCTCACCCTCTCCTTCCCCAGTGCCCCCTCAACTTCAGGCATAGGAACCCCCAGCCTCCTGTGCAATATCATTACTTTGCTGGCCAGGGGCACATTCCAGCTTCTTGATGGGGACCTGAGTTCCAGAAAGGTGACAGGACAGAGGAGGGGCAGCCAGCTGGGTCAGTGGAGCTTCCAGACCCCAGGGAAGCAAGGGCCTGGAAATGCTGCTTCACTCAGGGAGGAATAGCATGGGGCAGCCTCCCTGGACCTCCCTCAGGCGCAGTTTGCGTCCCCCAGTGGTGTCCCTAAGGACAAGAGGGAGGATAGCACCCATCTGACAACCCTTCCCCCAGTTTATGGTGTTCTGATGGGGAGACTAAGAGTCTAGGTCTCTGGATCCCAGGGCTTTCTGGGACATTTAGGGACCATGAAGCTTTGGGTGGGGAAAAAAAAAAAAGGTCAAAGGAAATAACTGAACAGCAGTTTCTTAGGGACCCGGCATGGAGATCAAGCTCTGTTGGGGTTTCTCTCAGACTTTGCCCTAAACCTCTGTCCCAGGCCTGCTGCTCTCCTGACCCTGTCTTTACCTGTGAAGGACCAAAAGCCCCTCTTCCTGTCACTGACACCTGAAGCCTCCAAAGTGTGTGGGCTACAATGTGCTTTAAAACAGCATTTCCTTATAGACTCCTGTGGTGGGTAAAGCTAGTGCCTAAATTTCTCATTTTCCCTCCCCAACTGTCCTGTCCATTCCCATGGTGGTTAAATGTGCCTCCCTTTAAGGGATAATGGGAAGAAAATCAAAGACTGAATTCTTTTTGACCCTTTTTCACAGATTCATCATTTACACACATGACCTACCATCCAGTCTCTGACCATGAGGCCAAGCTGAGGTGCTGGGTCTGGAGCTTCTACCTGGCAGAGATCACGCTGACCTGGAGCAGGAGCACGAGGATCAGACCCAGGACATGCAGCCTGTGGTCACCAGGCCTTCGGGGAACAGGACCTTCCAGCATTGTGCGGCTGTGGTTGTGCCCTCTGGAGAGGAGCAGAGATACACAGGCCATGTGCAGCATGAGGGGCTGCCTAAGCCCCTCACCCTGAGATGGGGTAACGAGGGAAAGGAGGGCAGAGCCTCTTCTCAGGGAAAGTAGAGGACTTTCTAGGCACCTCTAGTATGGTCATGGCTGAAGCCTTGGCCTCAGGACTCCTTACCTCCCCTTCTCTTCCCAAAGACACCTCCACAGCTCACTGTCCGTATTGTGGAATCTTCATATCCTGGTTCTCCTTGGAGCTGTGGTAGCTGAAGCTCTGGTGCCTGGAGCTGTGATCTGGAGGAAGAAGGGCTCAGGTAGGGGAGGGGTGGGAGCTTGTGTCACTATTGCTTCATGTGTGAGTCCCCACCCCAAGTGGCTGAATTGCCCATTTCCTGGGCCTGTTTCTGCTGTGTCAGAGATAATGACCCCCGAGACATGCAGGAAAATCTGGCAGGAGGCCTGGTTCACAGGTGGGCAGGACCTCAGCCTGGATAAGGGCTGTCTGCATGGAGGCGGTCAGGTGGGTTAGGTGGGACAGGGTTGTGGGGCAAGGAGGATGCTGGGAAGTGGAGGCTGAGGAGCCAGCTGAGAAGCTTCAAGATGGAGGCAGACACTAGAGGCCAGGTGAGGGTCAGGCCCCATTGCACCAGGCAGACCAGTCCTATGGCCATTTCTGAGTGGCAGGTGCTGGGTCTGGGCCCATATTTCTCCTCATGCTCCTTAGGATTCTGAACAGCAGGGTCAGGGGGACCAGGGATGGGGCAAGCACCAAAAGACAAGGATCCAGCCTCCTCTGTTATAGGTGGAGAATGTAGACATGACACTGATTTCTTGAAACCATGGCCTCTTTATAAAATTGAGGTGGAGATATTTTAATTTATTAAGCCACCTGTTCTATGATATTTAATAGAGTGGGTCACTTCTACAGTTGGCCTCATTAGACATATACTATAACTTAGAGAGTACAAGAGGGCTATGGAGACTTTTGTTTGGGTCCAGGTTTTGATTTTCATTTGTTGAGCTCTTTGTTTTGTTGTTGTTTCATTTTATTTTGTTTTTGTTAAAAAGAAACCACTTTGTAGAAAATACCAAAAAATATACAAAAAAACCCATCTACAATCAACTACTATGACTCAATGTATATAAAAAGGTTTTTTTTAACATTAAAAAACCTACATTACACAATAAAACTATCAGAATTAAACCACAAATGCAGCTTTTTACACTACCTTTCTTTTTTTTTTCCCCTTATGTTATTTCACAAGCATTTCCCATATCATGTTTTATCCTTCTGAGCTTGATTTTAGTGACCTCATTCTATTTCATTGAATGGAATTTGGTGTAGAATATGTATTGACTTTTAAATGTTAAATATGTATATATTTAATTCATTTTTTTTGTATTAATAACCCTGAGATAACCAATTGTGCTTAAATTCCTTTTTGCAAATGTGTTGACCATGTATGCAGCAGTGATATTACCGAGTAAAAGGGTGTAAGCATTTGTTTACCTTCTGGTTTACTGATATACTTGCCAAGCTGGTTTCTAGGGTAAGTTTTTGGATTTGTATTTACAATGGTACCTACCTCACTCAACATAGAAACCTGGAAAGCCTCCTTATCTTACAAGCAAGAAAGCCAGTAAGAAGGCAGGAATAAAGATAGCTTTGCCAATGTCGTGCCATTCTTTAGACTCTGGAGTTTCTCCTGCTTTGTTGTTGCTGTTAGTTTTATTTGTTTGAGACCATGTTCAGACCTTAAAAAAAAAAAGTTTATATCGCTGTCTTTCGACCAATTTCAGTTGAGCTGTTTATCTTTTCTAATTGATTTGTAAGCATACATTGCATTTATGCAAAGTGAAAAAATGTTTATTTTGTAATAACACCTGACTTTTGTAGGACATAATTGGAGAATACCAAAGGGTATTGTGATTTTATTTTGGGGATAAAATAGAAGCCAAGATATGTTGAGCACTTACCACGTGTCAGGAAGTTTGTGAATGACTTCATATGCATTATTTTACCTAAATCATGAGGCAAGTAAAGGTATTAATCCTATTTCCAGAGGAAGAAACTGAAGCCCTGAATGGTTCATTGCCTTGTCTGTGATCAGACAGCTAGTAAGCAACAAATACACTGGTAAGAGCCAGCAAAGTGAATAACACCAGATTCCTGACTCGTGGGAACTCCAGCCAAACCTTAAATCTCCCCAGCCTTCCGTCAGGGAGACCAGGTTGCAAAGGGAGCTCTGGACCTGCCGCCTAGTGCTGGAGCCCCTGGCTGGGTTTCTGGAATGAGGGTCATCAAAAGAAAACACCCTGTAGTTTTAACTGATCCTGTGCCTTTCCCCCTCAGGCAGATATTGTTCTTGGAGCAGCTCCAGAGGGTCCTGAGAGAGGAGGATGTTCTCCCATTTCAGAGACTCTGAAATATCATCTCAGGGGAGCGAAGAGCCTCTAAGAGCTAAGAGTTAAGTGTCCCGATGGCCAGAGGAGACCATCAGGGGAGTCTCCTCATAAAAGTCATAAAACTCAGGGAAAGCTCTGCCTCAGAACTTTCATCAGAGGGTTGTCAAATGTGGGAAGCACACAGGATTATTTCCCCACTGCCTCATTCAAAGTCAGGCTTTTCTCAGCAGGTACTGGGGGATTGGGACCAATAAACATCCAAGATCATGGTCTCTAGGCACAACCCTTGGAGAGAAAAATAATGCCTCCATTTTATTAAAGAGGAAAGTAGTCCACAGTCAGCGACTAGGGAAAGACATGTGCAGCTTTGGTGGTTTCTCCTGCATCATGTTTTCTAATGGAGCCTCACACACACAAAGGTAAATGCTCATGTAAAAAAAAAAATACTAAAGAGAATCCTTCAATACTTTTTCATATTTCTGAACATAAGGAAAAGTTGGCGCAGTAGATATATACAAAATACAGTGAGAAGAGTACAAACCTAGGGCATTTTAACATTTCAATAACATGCTGTTGACACAAAAATCTGGTTAGAATATTTGACATATATATATATTTGTCTTGCTAGCAAGTGATTTAGCAAGATAAAAAAAAAAAGTAATTTCCCCCATGTGTCTGTCAGTTTGTCAAACTGTGGGGGCTTGTGTGTTGCTGTGATGCTGGAATCCATGCCACCGGTATAAAGATACCAGCAGGGTTACCCATGGAGGACAGGTGTCAGCTGAGCTTCCAGACTAAGACAGATGAGGAAGAAGGACTTCTGAAAAGCATTAGCTGGCAAAAACCTTATGAATAGCAGCGGAACATTGTCTGATATAGTGCTGGAAGATGAGCACCCCAGGTTGGAAGGCACTCAAAAGACGACTGTGGAAGAGCTGCCTCCTTGAATTAGAGTTGACCTTAATGACGTGGATGGAGTAAAGCCTTCGGGAGTTTCATCTGCTGATGTGGCATGACTCAAAAGAAGAAGACACAGCTGCAAACATCCATTAATAATCGGAACCTAGAATGTTCGAAGTATGAATATAGGAAAATTCAAATTGTCAAAAATGAAGTGGAATGCATAAACCTTGATATCCTAGGAATTAGTAAGCTGACATGGTCTGGTATTGGCCATTTTGAATTGGACAATCATATAGTCTACTATGCTGGGAATGACAACTTGAAGACAAGTAGTGTTGCATACATTGTCAAAAAGAACATTTCGAGATCTATCCTGGAGTACAACACTGTCAGTGATAGGATAACATCCATATGCCTACAAGGAAGACAAGTTAATATGACTGTTATTCAAATTTATGCACAAACCACTAAGGCCAAAGTTGAAGAAATAGAAGTTTTTTTTTTTTTTTTTTTTTATCGGCTGCTACAGTCTGAAATTGATCGAACATGCAATAAGGATGCATTGATAATTAATGGTGATTGGAATGTGAAAGCTGGAAACAAAGAAGAAGGATCAGTAGTTGGAAAATATGGCCTTGATGATAGAAATAATTCCGGAGATCAAATGATAGAATTTTGCAAGACCAATAACTTCTTCATTGCAAATACCTTCTTTCACCGACATAAATGGTGACTATATACATGGACCTTGCCAGATGGAACACAAAAAGGATCCCATCGACTACATCTGTGGAAAGAGACGATGGAAAAGCTCAATATCATCAGTCAGAAAAAGGCCAGGGGCAGACTGTGGAAAAGACCATCAATTTCTCATATGCAAGTTCAAGCTGAACATGAAGAAAATCAGAGCAAGTCCACAAGAGCCAAAATATGACCTTGAGTATATCCCACCTGAATTTAGAGACGATCTCAAGAATAGATTTAACTCATTGGACACTAGTGTCCAAAGACCAGACAAGTTGTGGAATGACATCAAGGACATCATTCATGAAGAAAGCAAGAGGTCATTGAAAAGACAGGAAGGAAAGAAAGAAAAGACCAAGATGGATGTCAGAGGAGACTCTGAAACTTGCTTTCAAACGTTGAGCAGCTAAAGCAAAAGGAAGACATGATGAAGTAAAAGAACTGAACAGAAGATTTCAAAGGGCGGCTGGAGAAAAGAAAGTAAAGTATTATAATGACATGTGCAAAGAGCTGGAGATAGAAAACCAAAAGGGAAGAACATGCTCGGCGTTTCTCAAGCTGAAAGAACTGGAAAAAAAAAAAAAAATTCAAGCCTCGAGTTGCGATAGTGAAGGATTCTATGGGGAAAACATTAAACAACACAGGAAACATCAAAAGAAGATGGAAGGAATACACAGAGTCATTATACCAAAAAGAATGAGTTGATGTTTAACCATTTCAAGAGGTAGCATATGATCAGGAGCCCATGGTACTGAGGGAAGAAGTCCAAGGTGCTCCAAAGGCATTGGAGAGAAACAAGGCTCCAGGAAGTGACGGAATATCAATTAAGATGTTTCAACAAACAGACGCAGAGCTGGAGGTGCTCACTCATCTATGCTAAGAAATATGGAAGACAGCTTCCTGGCCAACTGACTGGAAGAGATCCATATTTACGCCTGTTCCCAAGAAACGTGATCCAACCGAATGCAGAAATTATTCAACAGTGTCATTAATGTGACACGCAAACAAAATTTTCCTGAGGATCGTTCCAAAATGGCTGTAGCAGTATATCCACAGGGAACTGCCAGAAAATGAGGCTAGTTTCAGAAGAGGACGTGAAACCACGGATATCATTGCTGATGTCAGATGGATCCCAGCTGAAAGCAGAGAATACCAGAAGGATGTTTACCTGTGTTTTATTGACTCTGCAAAGGACTTCAACTGTGTGGATCATAAAAATTATGCATAACATTGGGAAGAATAGGAATTCCAGAACACTTCATTGTGCTCATGAGGAACCTTCACATAGATCAAGAGGCAATTGTTTGGGCAGAACAAGGGGATGTTGAGTGGTTTAAAGTCAGGAAAGGTGTGTGTCAGGGTTTGATCCTTTCACCATACCTATTCGTCTGTATGCTGAGCAAATAATCCGAGACGCTGGACTATATGAAGAAGAATGGGGCATCAGGATTAGAGGAAGGCTCATTAACAACCTGCATTATGCAGATGACACAACCTTGCTTGCTGAACGTGAAAAGGACTTGAAGTACTTACTAGTGAAGATCAAAGACCACAGTCTTCAGTATGGATTGCACCTCAACATAAGGAAAACAAAAATTCTCACAACTGGACCAATGAGCAACATCATGGTAAATGGAGAAAAGATTGATGTTGTCAAGGATTTCGTTTTACTTGGATCCACAATCAACAGCCATGAAAGCAGCAGTCAAGAAATCAAAGGATGAATTGCATTGGGTAAATCTGCTGCAAAGGATCTCTTTAAAATGTTGAAAATCAAAGATGTCACCTTGACTAATGTGCGCCTGACCCAATCCATGGTATTTTCAATCTCATCATATGCATGTGAAAGCTGGACACTGAATAAGGAAGATCGAAGAAGAATCGACACCTTTGAATTGTGTTGGCGAAGAATATTGAATATACCGTGGACTGCCAAAAAAAAACGAACAAATGTGTCTTAGAAGAATTACAACCAGAATGCTCCTGAGAAGCAAGGATGGCGAGACTGTGCCTTACATACTTTGGACATGTTGTCAGGAGGGGTGCATCCCCGGAGAAGAACATCATGCTTTGCCAAGTACAGGGTCCGCGGAAAAAAAGAAGACCCTCAACGAGGTGGATTGACACAGTGGCTGCAAAAATGAGCTCAAGTGTAACAACGATTGTAAGGATGGCGCAGGACCGGGCAGTGTTTCGTTCTGTTGTGTATAGGGTCGCTATGAGTCAGATCTGACTTGATGGCACCTAACAGCAACAACAACAACAAGCAAGTAATTTATAAAGCAAATTGATATCAAGAAATATGTCCAGCAAAATAAAGGAAAGATAAAGGTATAGCTGTCCTTTCACACAACTGGAAAACTTATCCACACAGAACTATATATTTTAATTCAATATGTTTATTACATATTTGTTTTAAAATTTATAACATGTACTGCTTCATTTCTTTTGGAATTTGAGTAGTCAGCTAGTAGATGCGATGTATTTGGAAGCCAATATAAACAGCTTGTAAACTCTCTGAAGGGAAAGAGAGGTAGGAAAGAGTGAAATCCAGCTTTTCCAGTGTTTTTTTTGTTTTATTACATCAAAATCACTATTAGAAATAATTCTGGGCAACAAAAGACAACGTTCTGCCTGTGGAGCGCTGTCAATCTGTTCAACCAGAGTTTTAAATAAGAAGATGATTTTATGCTCCTTCCATGCATCCTTTTTCAACCTCAAAAATGAAATCGCAATTAATTTGCATATTCCTGAAAAAAGTTCTGCCACTATTTCTTGCTTTTTTAATAGGTCAGGATATTTATTTTTTAATTGCATTCCACAAATAGAAATTCTTATATCATGATTGTAGTGGGTTGAATGGTGGCCCCCCAAAAACTATGTCCACCTAGAACCTCAGAATGTGTCTTTATTTTGGAAGAAGGGCCTTTGCCGATGTAATTAAGGTAAGGATCTCAAGATAAGGTCATCCTGGACTCAGGCGGGCTGTAAATGCACTGACTAGTGTCCTTATGAGAGACAGAAGAGGAGAATAGTGAGACACAGGGAGAAGGCCATGTGAAGACGGAGGCAGAGATGGCAGTGATGCTGCCACAAGCCAAGCAACGCCTGGAGCCAGCAGAACCTGAAAGAGGCAAGGGAGGACTCTCCCCTAGAGCCTTGGGATAGAGTGTGGCCCAGCTCATGCCTTGATTCCAGACTTTTGGCCTCCAGATCTGTAAGAATCAATTTATTTTTTTTAAGCAACCAAGTTTGTGATAATTTGTTGTAACTCTGGGAAACTAATAAAATGACCTTATAAATTTTGTTTTAAATATATATATGGATTCTACTATTTGTTGCTTTTTGGTTTACAGAATTTTTGTGTTCAATTTCTGTGTTTTGATGCAGAGGATCCAGGCATAGCCCTGGGACGCCAGTCTGACCTGCCTCTTGCCCTCCTGATAATAATCCCATGTCACTCTCGATGGCCACCCCGCAACCCTGAGTGAATTCTAGGTCCTGCTTGCCCTTGCCTGCCACCTTTCGCATATCTAATTGGTTATGGGCCCAAAAGAGAAAAGCTGAAATGTAGGTGATGGGTACTTACCTAAGGGATAGGGTGATGGTGGACCAAAGTTGTGTGTGTGCTCATCTCTCTCTCAAATTATACCCAACCTTAGAGGGGCTGCTGGAGCCCCATCGAGCGAGCAGAGCCAAGCACTTCCACATAAGCCTTGACTTGCACTGACGGAGGTGAGAGAGGGCGTCTAAAGGCTCCAAGTCCCTATACTTACAGGCCTCTGGACACCTGGACACTTTTTATGCTTCTTCTCCATCTACCTCAGGGACTGTGTTTGGGGATTGGACTCACTCCCTTGATAGAGCTCTGTTTACCCTCAGGTGGCCTGTTTTTCCTTTGAATGCAACCTTTGGAGCAGCATCTCAGGCTGAGGGTCACTGGTGACAATGTGGAATGTCAGACCTTTCTCCTCTCTTTTCTTAGCCACCCCTGTGCATCACAGAACTCAGACTCACAATCATACTCATCTCTCCCTGAGTACTTCTAAGAATGTACTTAGATAAAAAAAAAAAAAAAAAAAGGCAGAAACGCATATGAAAAAATGTCTTTGGGGTTGATTAATTAACATGGAAAAAGCACTACCTTACCAGTTCTGCCTCTCACTCAACTTTATTCCTAAATGCTGAACTTGTTTTAAACTTCTAGTTGACTTAGGTGAATAAATAGTTTCTTTTATAACGATTAGCACAAAGCTGGTTCCTGTGAGGCAGAAGTTACAGATGTCCCAAATGCCCAATTTTTCCAAATTGCTGTACTACTCCATCAACTCTAACATCAACTACTCCTCCTGCCCTCAGTACTTTCCCTCCCATCCTTGGGTTCCGTCTCACAGAACTCATGGAACCATAGCACGGAAATGGCTTACCCAGTTGGTAAGTACTATATCCATGGGTTATGGGTTAGGGTTAGGCATCTCCTAACTTACATGGCCTCAGGGGCTGACAAACTAAAATTAGCAGGCCAGGTGAAAGGCTGCTGGCTCACAGGGCTACAAAAGCTGGCAAATCAGGTCAGACATTAGGCTGCTGACCCACAGGGCTGGGAAAGCAGGCAAATCCCTGAATTGGCAGGTCAGACGTCAGGCTACTTCCTCAAGCCCCGTGAACCGGAGGTCAGAGAATGATGAGCCAGTTGTAGGATCCAAATGAAGACAGAGAGAGAGAGAGAGGGCCCCACCAGAGCACCCACATATATACATTGTATGCAGGCTACTCCCCAGAGAAGGGCATGACTTGAGTTTGGGTGGGACTTGACTCAGGCCTTCTTGCAAGACTGACTCAGGATACAACCCACACTACTCTCGCCTCATTAACCTATAGGGCTTAGGATATACAACACATAAAATGGAGGATAATTAGGATAATTACATCAGATCACAGAAAGGAAGACAGCCACACAATACTGGGAATCATGGCCTAGCCAAGCTGACACATAACCCCAACCATCACAGGTGCCTTACACCTTATTTGCACACTCCCACTCAATCATTGTGTGTAAGTCACAAAGACCAGAAGGGCCATATTAAGGAATTCCTTGTACTGCACTAGGAATTGCTGTAGCCAGGCTATTACAGACTGCATACCATGAGCCTCTGGCATCTAGAGAACATAACACAACTTTTTCCAATCCAAAGGTCTGTCTCTGTCCTGGCTAAAACAATGATCTTCCAAAGTCCTTTTTGAGTCTTGCTGTGGAAAGTTGTGAAAACCATGAGCCTCCACTTTTTACAGTCCCTAACACATCCAAGCTATGAAGAAATACTTGCCGAATTTAAAGAATCTCATAAACTCATCACTATTTTACACCAGCTAGTGGCCCCTTCTGAGCCAACCCACCTGCACTTGCTGGTATTAACTCATGTGCCAGGTTGTGTGTTGTCAATGCAGCATCCTTCTTCCAACATCTTCTCTGCAGAGGAAAAGCTAGGAAATACATCTCCAGAGTCCCCTTCCCTGTACATGGAGGGACCGCGTGAGATTTGGGACATAGAAGAGAGGGAGAGGTCATCATCCTCGAGAGGTGGTTGCAGGCAGATGCTGGGCAATGGGATTCTCAGCAGCTTCTCTCCAAGGTCTGAGAGCCTCCTGTTTGCCTATGCAGACTGAGACAAATGGTGGGAGATTTCTTAGAGTTTTTATGAGAGTTATAGTAATTTCTAAGCAATATTTTGAGAAGCACCCACTTCAGTGCTTCAGGCTGAGGTCTTGGCGTATGCTTCTCCAACCTTCCAACTGCAGCATCTCAGGCCTTCACTGACCTTTGACTTTCCAGTTTTTCCAATATTAGTGTAAAAGCCCCTATTCCTCGCTTAAGTCTTTGCTTCTGGAATACGAGAGTCGCTCTGTTTTCCTGACAAAATCTAGACTGAGACTCCGCACCCAAGAAGAGCTCCTTTGAGTTCCCTCCTTATCTCTTTCCCCTGCTATGATGAACCAGGCACTTCATTCTGGCATTTTCCCACCTCTTCCTCTACTTTCTAAGCCCAGGGCACTTATAGGCCTTTTATCATTTTATCTAGTGATAAAGGAGCTTTCACATTTCTTTCTTAAGCCTCCTTCCCTCACTTCCAAACTTTAACCTTTTTAAATACATTTATTCAACAAGCATTGATGGCGTACTAGTTGGAGGACTTGCATTAGGTGCCATGGATTTAATCTCTCAATACATTACCTCACATGCCCTAATTAAAAAAAAAAAAATTTAGTTTGGAGTGACAGAATATAATAAAGTATTTAAACTCTGACATCGAGGTCATCTGCAACATTGTCCCGGTCTAGCTTTCAGTGCATCCAGTTACTGACTAGGATATGAAGATATAACCAATCTGATATCTTTTCCATGTTTGAAAAGTAGAAGGAAAGAGCATTTTTGGAAGGTCAAAGGATCTGTATTCCAGGAGCTCCCTACTCTTAACTTGGAAGTTTTATTTAACATTTTTGAGCCTTGTTTGACTTATCGGCAAGATGAGAATAATAAGTTCTCTGACAATCTCACAGGTCTCTTGGAAGGCTCAAGTGAGTTAATGTACGTGAAAGCACCATGAAAATTATACACATTAAATTTAACCTGTTATAATAGAGTATAAGGAGAACTAAAAATAATATTTTGAGATAAGAGAGATAGTGACATGTATTGGATAATATTAGTGCTGGATGTCAGGAGGTTTGAGTTACTTGTCCCTTCACTCTATCTGAAAATCGGCGTATCTGACTATGCTGTGTTCCAACGTTCTTTCCAGCTCTATAATTGAGCCTACCCAGATGCAATTACCCGATTTTTCCACTAGGTGGCAATAGGCAGTAAGCCCCCCCCCCCCCCCCCCCCCCGCAAACGCTATGTCGTTTGCTTCTAAATTCTGAACTAGCCTTCTAGGAATGACTCTATACCTAGTCTTACAGGCAATTTCAGGGTACTAACTATAAGACACCTATGAGACACTTTTGTGAAAGAATTTAGCAGATCGAATTTGTGCTCACCACATCTCTTCAAAACACAGTATATAACATTCCCTGGAACGTATTAAGTATCGAGCTAAAGTATCAGACTCTGCATGTCAAAAGCAAACACACATGCCTGTAACTGCCTTGTTCTTAGTCCACTCTAGTATTTGGCCAAGATTGGCCTGAAGCTGCCTCTTCTTCCTGAACAGGTCCTTCTGTTATAATGATGTAAATATGGCTATTAGCCTAAGGGGGAATGCATTGCTTGAGATTGTGATTAATAACTGTTTAAAATAATTTCATATCCACTGGGGATTTATTTTAAACTTACTTCCCCAGTGTCCATTTGAATCCAACTGAGAGCTTTAAACCTTATAGTCCAGGATACGTGGATCTCACCATGGTTCTGAAAAAACATGAACTGTCAGGTCCCTCAGGCTCCATGAGCCCTGGTTGTTCAGTGGTTAAGTGTTATGGCTGCCAACCAAAAGGCTGGTAGTTCGAATCCACCAGCCGCTCCTTGGAAACTCTATGGGGCACTTCTACTCTGTCGTATAGGGTCGCTATGAGTTGAAATTGACTTGAGAGCAATTTTTTTTCCTGTAACTCCATAAATACATATTAAAATATACATATTTTATTTATTTTTGTTATTGTTGAACATATACACTGCAGAACATACACCATTCCAACCATTTCCACATATACAATTGAATGCTATCGATTACAGCCTTCAAGTCGTGCAACCGTTTTCACCTTCCTTAACTGTTCCTTTTCTGTTCACATCAACTCACTGCTCTCTGAACTTTCTGTTTAACCTTTCAAGCTGCTGTTACAAGTTTGATCATATGTAGATAGTTCTTTAAAAGAGCACAGTGCTCAAGGAAGACGTTCTTTACTAATGAATCTAAAGTATTGTTTGGTTTAAAGAAGACTTCAGGAAATATTTTAAGTTTTAAGGGTTAAAGATTATCTCAGGGCAATAACTTTGGGGGTTCATCTAGTCTCAATAGTTCCAGAAAGTCTGGATTCCATAAGAATTTGCAAAACTGTTCTGCTTTCTCTTTTTTGATCAGGGTTCTTTTTTAGAATCTTTGATTAAAATATTCAGTAACAGAGCCCAAGTAGCCTTGAACCCACCAACTTCTCTATGGGAAAAGATGTGGCAGTCTGTTTATGTAAGATTGCAGCCCTGGAAACCCTATGGGTAAGTTCTACTTCATCCTATAGGGTTGCTATGTGTCAGAATTTATTCGATGACAACAGGTTCATGGTAGCCTGGCACCATCTAGTTCTTCTGGTCTCATGGTGAAGAGGTTAGTTGTTCATGGAGGCAATTAGCCACGCATTGTTAATATCATGTTATTGTGGACTACTCCCCGGTAGTGAGAACTCTGGAGTTCCTGGGTGGTGCTGCAGCTACTACTCGAAAAGTTGGCAGTTCAAACCCTCTCACAGAAGCCTTGAAAGTAAGGACCGGTGATGTGTTTCTGAAATGTCACAGCCTTGAAAACCCTATGGAACAGTTCTACTCTGCACACATGGGGTCACCATGAATCGGAATTGACAAGACGGTAACTAACAGCAAGAAGTGAAAACTCCACAGTTGGGTTTGTATCTTCATTATTTATGACATTAGAGCACCTGAATTAGTGAGGAGTCCCGCAATAGTTGGAAATTTAGCCTATGGAGACCCACAAAATATTCTCTTTCTATGCCCTATCCTGAAATGTACAGAACATACAAAAGATCACATATTGAGCAAGAAATTCAGTTTGAAAACTTTTGTCAGATTATAAATATTTCTGTATCTCCAGCATTATTTTTGGGGGGGAAATGGAAAGTTTAGACTTAAATTAACTGTATTTACCCCTTCCCAACATATATACTAGCTTTTTTAACCTCGTCAGATATTTTAATTTTTTCATAGTTAATGTTCATTTAAATTTACTGATGTACTTACCCCTTTTTTGTATTCTTTCTTTCATTACTTCCATGTGGGATTTTTCTACCTAAAGTAGATTCTTTAGAACTTCCATTAGTGACAGTCTACTTGTGTCACATTGTCTGTTTTTGTCTGGAAAAGTCCATTGAGGTTTTCACTTTTATCATTATGTTTTCGTTTCTAAATTTTATTTAAATGTTATACACAGTATTGTTCTATCCCAATTTTCTTGCACATTTTTATAAATTCTAATTTCCTTATTTTAAAGCTTGTTTTGTTAATCTTAGTAAGCACAGCTATTTTATATCATTTTCTTATTATTCTATTATCTGAGTTATTGATTCTGCTGTCATGCCTCCTTGTTTTTTCAGGGGGCCTTTCTTCTTGTGGACGTAGTTTGCTTTTGTTTCCTTACTCTTAAGTGCTCATTTTGCTTATGAAATGCTTAGTATTTTTTATTGTACTTTAGATGAAGATTTACAGAACAAATTCATTTCTTGATGAACAATTAAGGCACATATTGCTTTATGACATTGGTTGCCACTCTCTCTTTCTCGACCTTTGTTGCCCATTATCAGCTTTCCTGTCCCCTCTTGCCTTCTTGTCCTTGCCCCCAGGCTGCTGGGCCCATTTAGTCTTGTTGTATTTTGTAGGCCTGTCTATTCTTTGGTTAAAGGGTGAATTGAACCTCAGGAGTGACTTCAGTACTGAGTTAAAAGGGTGTCTGGGGGCCATACTCCTGGGGTTTCTCCAGTCTCTGTCCGACCAGTAAGCCTGGTCCTTTTTTTGTGAGTTAGAAGCATATAAAACTATGAGTTGGAATTTTCCAAGCCTAGATGAGAGTAAGGATTCCCCTGGGTGGCACGAATGGTTAAATGCTTGACTAGTAGCTAACAGGCTGGCAGTTCCAACTCATTTCAAGGGGTCTCAGAAGATAGTACTGGTGATCTTCTTCAGAAAGGTAACTTCCTTATGAAACCCTTATGGAGCAGTTCTGCTGTGCACACACGGGGTCGCTATGAACCAGAATTGACTCTGTGGTAAGTGCCTTGCAGTCTGGCCTACTTTAAACTGAATTCATGGCTTGAGGATTTTCAGACCACACAGATAGTGTGAGCTTGGGCTGCAAGTCTGTCTGAGAGGTCACTTGCGGTTAAAACTCAGGAACAAGGTTTTTCTCCCACTTCACTCAGCACCAGGGTGCCTGCCCCTGTAGTCCTCAGAGTAGGACATTTCCCTTACGCTGAGGACCCTGGCCCTTTGAGGTCCCAGCTTAATGGGGCCAATCATCCTATTAGGTTTCTCACTTAATTGTTCCCTGGGCATTTCTTTCTTTTCCAAATGTGCTGTGGGGGCACAAAGCTAAGCTTAAGTTTTCCACATTCAGTAAATGACTTCAAGACAAAAGTAAATTGAGAGCTTTCTGGATTATGGTTAGGCAATTCCTGCTAAAGTGCAGCTCTTCAATTTTTTTGTGGAAGATTTTTTGATATTTTGTTCATCCATTTTTTTAGCATGAAGTAGGTATAGATACCCAACGTGTTGTATTAGTGGTTCACAACTATTTCCCAAAGCCCCTTTCCACAGTCTTTCTAACCCACTGAACACTTGAACAAACTATTAGACATTGCCCATGCATTGATGAAGATCCAACTCCAACACATTTCTCCTTTTGGCAAAGTGGACTTCTAGACGGTCAGCTTGAAATCTGCCCACTGTGAGGAATTCCCTTTCTGTGTTCTCTATGAACGTTCCAGAATGGAACTGTAATGCTGTAGCAGTCCACTTTTGACTATTCAAAGCATGTTTAACACCGTATGTAAATGAGGTTCAAATTTCTTCTTGTACAGTCAGCTGACCATTGAGAACCACTCATGAACTGCAAGCATGAGACAATGGAGAGTGGACTCTACACAATGATAAGAGCTTTAGGAGTGTTGTCTACCTTGTTATGAAACTTACCTGTGCTTGCAGGACCTGCTCAAGTCTGATACTGCACACACCACTTCTCTATGAGGCCTGAGTGCTGGGGAGCATGGTGGATCATATAAAATCCTGGTTATGTTGGGCATATCAGTTTACTGTGTCATTTGCTGCACCATGATCCTGGCTTTCAGAATCTACCAGGGCCCACTAGAAAGCCAGGAGCTATTTCTGAAAGAGTGAATACAGGGTAGAGATTTGTCTCAAAACCCTCAAGCCTGGGCGCTGAGACACAGACACACGTTATTATATCCCAATAAGCATTAGGGCCTAATTGCAGAAATGGTTAACTACTGACTAGATCAGCTGGAGATGATTCTAGTCATCTGCGCCTCATTTAAAGCTGTTACCTGTTCATGTCAGTTGGATAAACCCACCCAAATATAGTATAAGTTGCTGTCAAGAAAAGGACTATCACGTTCGATTTAGACAATGGGCCTGTCTCATTTATCTAAGGCCTCTGATTTTTTTTTTTTTTTTTTCTGTAACAGAAATACTGCAAGTGGGTAGCTTTAATGAACAGAAATTTATTTTCTCCCAGTTTAGGTTAGCACATAAAACCCAGTGCCCTTGAGTTGATAGTTAGGTTAGAAGTCTGAAATCAGGGCATAAGCCCTAGGGGAAGGCTTTCTCTCTCTGTCAACTCTGTGTGAAGGTCCTTACTCTTCTCAGCTCTTGGTTCTTGGTTCCTTGGTGATTTTCACGTGGCATCTCTGCTCTTTTTATATCTCAAATGTGATCGGTTTAAAACACACCCTACACTGATATGGCCTCTTCACATAATAAAGAAAATCCATTCCCAAATGGAATTAGTACCACAGGTATAGGAGTTAGGATTTACAACACAAATTTTGGGGGGGACACAATTCAATATGCAGCAGGGCCATTTCAGAGATAGAAGTGATAGAATCCACACAGTATTGCTGGGCTTGGCTGCACCTCCTCACTCTAACTGCAGGGAGGGGGTCTGAGGTAAAGGATATATCGAGGGGGAAAATGACAAAATAGAACCACCAAAAGCTGGAAAAGAAAGCATAAAAAAAACAAACAAAACAAAAAAAACCACCCAAACCAGTTGCTGTCGAGTCAATTCTGACGCACATCCTTTGGTTAGCAGCCGAGCACTTAGCCACTACACCACCATGTAGATGGAAGTTAGGACCCCTTGACCTCTACAGGCCCAGAAAGACAGATAAGACAGGTAATAAACGGCAACTGGCTTCTGGAAACTCTACAGTTTCAGATGTCTCAGTCCCACGTGCCACTTTCACAGTGTCATCAAAAATGAGAATGGTCATAAAAATGCTGTTTTTTTTTTAATGTTGTAGGTAAAATTGTGTGAAAGTAGTTAGTAAGGTCTTCCCCCAATTACAAGCTTTAGTAACACCCCCTACTTTTCCTTATCACAGTCATAATAACTTGTGGTTATTTATAAATGTGTGTCACTCACATGAAGCTCCAAGCTCTATAGAAGCACTCTTTACATAATTTCACAATATCTCCAATGCCTTAGCGGACTTGGCACACTGTTCAATAAACTGTCTATGATCAGTAAAGGAACAGGTAGTGGAGGTGGTTTAGGCTTTGCAGGCATTAGTGTGTTTATTTGTTGGATGAATTCCTCACTGAGTATCCTGTTCCTTCATGGTAGTTTCAGTTGGACCATGGATCCAGTAGGCTACTGTAGAAATTATGACTTCCCACACTTATTAAGCTTTTATTCTAGATGTTTTCCTGTAGATTTAACCCTGAAGATGGTGAAAACCAGTGGCAGAGAAGCAGTGGCAGAAGAGTGGAGGCAGGAGAGGCTGGCAGGAGAGACTGTGCAGTGGGCTTCCCAGCCCTTGGAGTAAGAAAGATCAGTGCCTTTATGCAGAGATAGAGGGCCAGGGAGAGGCAAGTCTGTGAGCGCAGCTGGGAAAAGGCTGTCCTGATGGAAGTACTGTATATTGAACATTCCTGAACCTGAATGTAACCTGTTACTTCCCTAAGAAACCTCATAATCGTTATTATTGTCTGTGAGTTCTGTGTGGTCATTGCAATAAACTATTGAACACAGCAGAGAAGTAGACACAGTGCAGTGGGAGGGATGGTTGGTGTGAGAATTAGTAAAGATGGCGGAGAGAGGAGGCATGTCTGACCTCTGTTTCAGAGGAACCAGCCTTGGTCTGTTGATCTTGATTCTCCTCCCTCATGAAGTGAGAGGAGGTCAAAAACTGCCCTTATGCAGTTTTTACATCTCTCTGCTTACCATCTCTTCATGCTGTTTGTTAAGACCTCTTAATTACCTAGTGGTGATATAAGAGAAATACCACAAGTGGGTAATAAACAGAAATTTATTTTCTCACATTCCAGGAGGCTGCAAGTCCTAATTTAGAGCCCCAGCTCTAGGGGAAGGCTTTCTCTTTGTCAGCTCTGGAGGAAGGTTCTTGCCTCTTCAGCTTCCTGGTTTCTTGGAGACAACCATGTGACTCTTGGCATCTCTCTTCCCCATCTCTCATCTGCTAGCTTGTTTAATCTGTTTTATGTCTAAAGAGACATTGACTCAAGATGTACCCTGCACTAACCCTGTCTCATTAACGTAACAAAGACAACCCATTCCCAAATGAGATTATAACCACAGGCATAAAGGTCAGGATTTACAACACCCGTTTTGGGGAGATGTGGTTCAATCCTTAACATTCTACCCTTTGGCCCCCAAAATTCATGTCCTTTCGACATGTAGTACACATTCACCGCATCACATCATCCCGAAAGTCTTAAGTCAACTCCAAGTCCAAAATCTCATCTTCTCAATCGTCTAAATCAAATATGGGTGAGATTTTAGGTGTATTCTATCCTAGGGCAAAATTTCTCTTCATCTGTGTTCCTGTGAAATCTAGAATACAAGTTATCTGTTTCCAAAGTACGATAGTGGAGTAAACACAAGGTAGATATTTCCATTTCCATTACAAATAACAGAAATTGGAAGGAAAGGAGGGATAATGGGCACCAAGCAAGTCCAAAATCCAGCAGAACAAATTTCATTAACTCTCATGTCTTGAAGATAAACCTCTCTTCTCTGAGATCAGCTGGGCAATGGCCTTGCCCTCCAGGCTCTCAGTGTTGGTCACACCCTCTGGATTCTGTGTGGAGGCCCCTCGGTCCTGGGTTTCCAGGTTCTCTGGGATGGCAGCTTAGCTCCCTTGGCTTTGGGTGGCCCCATCCTAATCCATCCGAGTGGCGACCCCACTTCTTTGGCCCCAGCAGGCCTGGTTCTTTGGCCCCTTGGGCATCGCAGCCCACCCCCTCAGCTTTAGGCAGCATCCTCATCCCCCTGGCACATCTTAATTGCAGCTCCCCACGCTCTGAAACTGAGTTAGTGCAGACCTGACTGAAACCTAGAAGGCTGTGGCCCCACACCTTGGAGGAAGGGAGACAAACAGACACATGTATAATTAACACTCATGCAACATGCTGAGTGGACTCTCAGGGTGTGTGTTGGGGGGGAGTTAATCTGATCGGGGTATCCAGGAAGGCTGGCTTCACTGGGAGCTGGAACTGGGCACTGTGCCTTGGTGTCTATTCATGATTCAGTGAACCTTTCAGACATGAACTGGGAACCATCCTTGAGTAGGCAACTAAAACCCTGAGATTCCTGAATACTACTACTACTACAACTACACATTGCCATTGAGTCAATTCTGACACATAGCAACTCTACAGGTCAGAGGAGAACTGCCCGTTAGAGTTTCCAAGGAGCAACTGGTGGACTCGAACTGTCTACTTTTTGGTTAGCAGCCATAGCTTTTAACCACTATGCCACGAGGATTTCCTGAATAATGCCATTTAAATGCTTCCAACTAAGTTATGCTAGAATGTGTAAGTGCCCAGCATCAAAAGGCCTACATCCAGTTGGCTCGAAGCACTCAGTTGTATGTAGTTCAGTAGCTTCTATGTATTTAAAAAATAATCTATGCCTTCCTACTTAATGATTTGGCTCCCAGCTTAGCTCCTTCCCTCACATCTCCCCATGCTAATGCACAACATGCTTGTTCCTGCCTTTAGCAAATATTTCATATTAACTTTGTTTCATCTGCCATGGTTCATACCTCTAGGAAGACTTTTCTGATCCCCATTGCCCCCAGCGCTAATACACTTTATTCCTTTATTCTGTATTCACTTGGCCCCTTATTTGTCCCCAACTCCCTTGTATAACTATTATTTGTGCTGGGAATATGTCTCTGACCATCCAGATCTTTGTTGGACACTTTGAGGGTTATGATCAAATACATTTATGTTTGATTTTCCGTTCCATTACCCAATAGGTAACTGTGCACATGGAAACTGAATAAATTTAGAATAAGAGATGTTGGTCCTAAGGCCTATGGTAAAGCATTTATTCAACAAAGTAGGTTCTATTAAAACATTCTTGTTGACTGCTTCATTAACTTCTCCTCTGTTGCATTTTCCTAGAATCTGTCTAGAAGGGGTTTTGTTTTACACAAACTCTAGAGTTGTGGGGCAAAGGGAACTAGAGAAAGCGGTAGAGATTTCTAGGTTTTAGTGAGAGAAAGAGGACAGAAAATGGTCATTTATTCCATAAATGACTTGAAAAATGGAATTAAGGCTAACATTTCCTGTAAGACTGAGATTAAGATTGTTAAGTATAAAGGGGGTCTACATTAAGATTAGGATACAGTTAGTAATGAGACTGAGGAGACAATAAGATTAGCACAGGGATGGCAAGGATGAAGATTAGGACTTAGAGTTAATGCTGCAGCTCTGTGCTGGGGCTGCGGTAAACGATGAGTCAAAGCCATTTTGTGTCGGGACTTGAGTCAAAACTAGGATTTTTCTTTTTCTTTCTCACTTTATTAACGTGTACCCAAACAGAATTTGGTATAGCTGTAATTGTCATGGGAAAGCTGAGAAATACCATCTGGGATTAGGATCTCCTGTAAACCTTTACCCATGCCTTGGAGAGTGAGATTCATTCATTCATTCAATAATTCACTTATTCATCTATACAACTGCTCACCACTTTCCTGTGAACTTCTGGTCCTTGCCTTCTGGGAGCCTGATATGTACTGGGGGAACTAAACCAGGAACACACACAATGAGCTCGACAAAACTTCCAACAGGCTAGTGTTTCTCAATGGAACTTCAAAGGACCTAAAAACACTTATTCCAGGGAAGTAAAAACTCCTTTGGCTGGGGGAATTAAGTCAGATGTCTTTGCAAGTTGGAAGGATTTCCTCAAAATTTCTTGAGAAATTGAGACTCCTCACTTGAGCTGGGGAGGCACTATTTGTACCAAAAGGCAGGGCTAAAGAATGGACTCTGCAGTCCTCCCGAGTCCAAATTCTGGCTCTGTCATTTTCAAGCTGCTACTCAAACTCTATGTCTTAGTTTCTGCATCTGGAAAAAAAGAAAATACTACCTGCTTCATAGTGTTATTATGAGGATTAAATGAATGAATACATGTAAATCACTTTCAATGGTACCTGACATATCACTGGTGCTATATAATAACAATAATAATAATCTCTATGGGCAGAATACAGTGTTAAGACAGTGGAGAGTGGTTGGGTCAGGTGACTAGGATGTCAAATGCGATATCACATATGACCAGTGGATGGCACTAACGTCCCCATTGTTGAAGTTGTCCTGCCAGCCCAAGTATTAAGATGTTTCCCTCTCTTTCTGGGCTTCTCCTTTGCTTGCAATTCGCAGGCACCCTAAAGGGAAAAACACTATGACTGAAGAAGTTAAGCGTTCTCCTTATGGCCCTGTTTTGGGGTCAAACCTAAGGATACCGGGATAAATGATGAAGGTATGAAAACAACAAGGTGTATTTGAGAGGTTGTCTGACTGGAAGCCACGGTGCTTGGGTTTTAGTTCTAACACTTGTGTGTTCTTGGGTGGATTTCTGAACTTACCTGGACTTCAGCTTTCTCTCTCTATAGCTGCTACTAAATGGGGTAAAATACAACTAGAGCACAAAACAGGAGACATATAAGGTGGTGGAAACGGACCTGAGGGAGAAACAAAGAAGATATGGTAGGGGTTAGAAATGGAGGTGAAGAAATAGTGATGATAGGACAAGGGAGTTAGAAATGGGAATGATAAAATTAGGGACACAATCATGGATGTGAGAAATGTTAAAAACAGAAGAGAGAACAGAGAAAATACTGAACTGGATTCAGATGCTGTTCCCAGTGGTGGTTCAGAGGTAGAATTCTTGCTTTTCATGGGGGAGACCTGGTTTGACTGCTGGTCATTGGTCCTCAAGGGCAGCCGCCACTGGTCTGTCAGCAGAGGCTTCTGTGTTGCTATGATGCTGAACAGGTTTCTGCAGAACTTCCAGACTAAGACTAGGAAGAAAGTCCTGGAGATCTAGTACTGACAAGACAGCCAGTGAAAACCCTGTGGATCACAAGAGTCTTATCCTGTTGTGTGTGGGCCTGCCGTGAATTGGGTGCTGACTTGATGGCCTCTAACAACTCCAATAACTTCCCTTTACCCCCATGCTCAATCTCTGTCTCTTATACATGCACACACATATACATGTACTCACGCACACACACATGCACTACTACTCTTTACTGAGGCAAGATGGGTGTGCAGAAGGCAGTGTGGTGGAGAATGCAAGCTTACTGACAAAAGCGTGAGGAATCTCTCAACTTTAAAGCACATTGAGCAGCTAACCATCAGCTTCGTCTGGGGTCCGCATCCTTCCCAGCAACCTCATGAATGCCCTATTTATCTCCTTGTTCCTCAGGGTGTATATGAGAGGGTTAAGCGAAGGAGTGCCTACTGCGTAGAAGAAAGCAAAGAACTTGCCCCTCTCTTGGGCATAGGGATTTTGGGGCTGTAGGTGGACAGCAATGGCTGAGCTATAGAAGAGGGTGACCACAATGAGATGGGAGAAGCATGTCCCAAAAGCCTTCTTCCTACCCTTTGCAGGGCTAATTCTCAGCACTGCCTGGGCAATGGCACCGTAAGAGATAGGGATGAGGCTGAGGGGCACCACCAAGATGAGGACACTGCCAACAGTCATCTGGATCTCATTGTAGGTGATGTCCCCACAAGAGAGTCAAATTAGAGCTGGGACCTCACGCACAAAATCATCCATCTGTCGGTGGGGGCAGAAGGGCAGGTGTAGGGTGAATGGTTTCTGGACAACTGATTCCACCAGTGACCCAGGCCACAGCTGTCAGTTGCCGGCAGAGGCAGGGGTGGATGGTGGTGGCATAGTGGAGGGGCTGGCAGACAGCCACGTAGCGATCAAAGGCCATCAGTGTAAAGAGGATGCACTCAGTGGTCCCCAGGAACAGGAAGAAGAGGAGCTGCAAGGAACACCCAAGGAAGCTGATGGTCTTCTTTGGGCCCCAGAGGTTGAACAGCATCTGGGGACACAACTTGTGGTGAAGCAGAGATCCAAGAAGGAGAGTTTGGAGAGGAAAAAGTACATTGGAGCATGGAGCCTGGGGTCCTGCATGGAGAGCAGGATGATGAGTGCGTTGCCCACCAGGATCAGGAGATATGAAGTCAAGACAACCACAAAGAGAATCTTTTCAAGTCCTGGGTGTTCAGAAAAGCCCAGAAGGAGAAAGCCCCCCAGGGAGGTTTGGTTGACCATAGCCTGTTCCTTCTGACCCTAGAGAAGGAGGAGAGCTGTCAACTGAGTGTGTTCCATCCTGCTTTATAAAAACTCAAAAGAATGTAACGGGAAACATGGATACCTCTGAATCCTCTCACTAACTGGTTGATGGTAAAGCAGGCCAATGCAACACTTGGATCAATTCACTGTTCCGTTTGTTCATTCAGCACACATGTATTGTCATTATGGAGGGTCCCTATGAATTGGAATTGACTTGACGGCTGTGGGTTTTGGTTTGGTTTTATGTTCTGAGAGTTGTTGTAAGTGTTCTATTATCCCTTATTTATTTGTGGGAGAAATTTTGACCCTAAATTATGCAGCTGATATTTCTCTCTTTGTTGGGATGGATTTTGTCGAACTTATATCCCGTGTGTATTTATATCCCACCTCTTTTATAATTCTTTATTTGAAAAGGAATTTATCAGAGAGACAGCATTTTATCTATGAGAGATTTTTCTCTGGGCCAAGCATTCCCCTTCAGAGAGACTTCAGCTTGGTTGTGTTGGCCTCATTAGCAACCCCTTTGCTGAACCAGATGTCCTGGTTGGGAGAATTGGCCCACATTCTCAGTCCCTGCCATGAGAAGCTTACAGGCAGGAGGGGAGAGTGGCCCCAGGCACATTTTAAGTCACCGAGGAGTTCATGAGAACATTCTCAAAAGACTCCAAAATCTGGAGGCTCAATGATACCAAGATACTGGGTGAATGAGAGAAAAGCCTGTGTAAGGTGAAGGATGAACTGGGGTGCATATACCGGGGAAAGCATTCTAGAGGAGGCAATTAGATTTTTTTTTTTCTCTGAAAGAGAAGTATTGGGGCACAGAAGGCAGCTCAGTGATCAGAAGAGGCTGCAAGGTACTCTGGCAGTTGAGGGTCAAGGACTCAGGGTTCTCTGGTCTCAGAAGACCTTAGGAAGGCCGTATGGGGGACAGTGGTGTCCACAAGTGAGAAGGTGGTGCAGCTGGCAGAAAATACCCTGGGAACTTACAGAATGGTATGAGAACCTCCCCATCACTCGGTCTCTCTCCCATCTTGTGTTTAATCTCTATCGCATCTCTCTTTTTGTCAGAAATTTCTGATTTTGTTCCTTTGTTTCTTCCTTCTCTGTCTCTCATTGTTCTTTTCCCCATTACAAGATATTAAAGATTAAAAAAAAATATTGTTACATATTCAAACAAATGTGTGAGTAAAGCAATCTTTGTAGTTTAAAGAATAATGAAATCAATACCTCATACGCCTGTCAAACAGGTTAAGGAAATGAGCAAATGTTACAAGTGGCTTAGAGAGTTCTATGTGTCTCTCCTTGATCTCATCAAATACCTTCGCCAAAAGACATAACCACCATTCTGAATGTTTCGGATGTTAATCATTCCTTTTTTGTGATATAATTTATGTACCATAAAATTAACCTTTTAAAAGTATATAATTTGGTGTTTTTTTTTATGTTCACAAAGTTGTGCAATCAATGGTAATTCCAGACCTTTTTTTTAATCACTTCCAAAAGACACTCCACACCCATTAGCAGTTGTTGTCTCCACTGTTTTCTCTATAATATAAAATTCTTTGAATAGCACCCTACACTAGAGCCAACAGTTTCTTATTTATCCATCAGCTGTCATCCTAAACAATTTTCTGCATTTCTAACTTTCTCATTCTCTTGGCATTTCATGCTCTCTCTTTTTCTGCCTTTTTTCTTAAGCTCTTTATATACACCTTCCTTAGTGACTCTTTCCCCTTTTCTCTCTTTTGATATCTGTTTTTTACCACTTTCTCCTGCTCTTACTCCCTCTAACATATTCATTCATTCATTTATTCATTTTTTGAGGCCTAAAGTGCTGACATTGTGCTAGGTGCTGGGGGAGGAGGGAGGGGGTTTGCTTAAAGGAGTTTCTGACAATCTAGTGAGAGTTACCTGCTATTGCTGTTAGTAGCTACCATCTGTTGAGTGCATCTTTAGGTGCCAAGTATGGTGTTAAGCAGCTCCCTGAACATCTGTCTCTCACAGCAACTCTGCAAAGTATTTATTACTATCCCAAGTTTACCAAGAAATGAACAGTCTCAGAGAGGTTAAATAACTAGTGTAAGGTTACCCAGCCAATAATCGCCAGGGCCAGGATTCTAGACCCTGTTTAACTCTAACTCTGGTGCTCCACTATTGAGGACATGTGGAAACTGATATCTCATAGGCAAAGAACGAACTTTCTACTTACCCCCAATCAAATAAATATCTCCTTGGTGCTCTGCTGCCAGAGATCCCCCATGATAAAATTTGTAACTGAGGCCTAGAGTACACGATGGAGTCTTTGGTGGTTTAGTGGTAGAATTCTTGTCTTTCATGCTTGAGACCTGTGTTTGATTCCTAGTCAGCGCACCTCGTGTGCAGCCACCATCTGTCTGTCAGCGAGGGTCTGTGTGTTCCTGTGATGCTGAATAGATTTCAGTGGATCTTTGAGACTAAGACAGACTCAGAAAGGGCTGGCTACCTACATCTGAAAATCAGGCAAGGAAAACTGTACGGATCTCAACAGTCTGATCCGCAAGTGTTCATGGGAATGATGCAGAGGTGGGCAACAGGTTTTCTCCATTGTGCATGGGGTCACCATGAGTCAGAGGCCAAAACAATGGCAGCTAACTACAACAGCCTACACTTGGGCATTAGAGGAAACCTAAAACTAAAGAGCAATGGACAGCCTTGAGTGGGTGCTAAGACCTCTGTTTATAATAAAGACTGCAAATACTATCAGGCATTTTTCCCAGCACTGCATATACAAGTGATATGCTGAAGCCTGCTGACACCTGCTGTTATGAAATTGACAGGAACTTTGTGAGCCAGTTATTAAACCAATTGGTAGCTGTTTCCCAGTGAAAACAGCCGTATCAGGAATATTTACACTATGGAATTTGAGAAACACTATAAATCAGGGTTCTGCCTCTCTTCCCAAACTTGTTAAACATTCCCAGTATACCTCTGATTGTCCCTTATAACAACTCTATATATTATTATCTCCTTTTTAATCTAAAGAAATTGAAGCAGAGAGAGGTTAAATAACTTGCCCAAGGCAATTTAGCTAGTAAACGCCAGAGCTGATATTTAAACCCAAGTGGGCTGTTTGCAGAGCCCAGCACTCTCAGCGTGCCATAATTCTACCAGGCAGATGAGGCCAAGGGCAATCAAAAGTCCTTCTTTGCTATGAAGCTCTTTGCCAAAATCTTCCCCTCAGTCTGGGGAGAAGTTAGCCTCTGTTTTGGTGCTGGAGGTAAAAATACAGACCTTGTGTGGAGGTAGAGGGAGGGATCCCAGGACTCCCATACCATGGAGAGCAACAGCTCATTAATTCTGCTAAGACCCAGGGGTTCTACAGCCAACAGACAACTAATTATCCACTGTTGATGACAGACAGTGGAGGGGAATATCTGGAGGAAATATGCCAGCAATAGCCACCCCTGTGGTAAGGAAGAAGGTCACCCACTCTTTCTCTCTACCAGTAGGGAAAACAAGGGCAATGTCTCCTGTCTTCACCACCTCCAAGCAGCCAGACAGTTCTCTCAAACTTCTAATTCATCCTTTTAAGACCTTACTTTATAAAATTCTCAACTTCCCACTTTTCTGTTTCATTCTTTTCTCTGAGTTGGACTAATTCTGTGTTATAATGCAGAATTATTAAAATCTAGGGTTAGAAGCGCACTGAGGACATTTAGCCTAATCCTCCTAAAACATAACGGAATCATTTTCATGCTCTCCCCTGTTAGAGTGGGGGCATGTGTGGTCAGCTAATGAACGACATCTTGGCCTGGGTCTGGATCACAGTGGATCAACTAGGCCCACGGACCTACCCAGTAGTCATGTCTGCTGTTCCAAATGTACAGTTGGAATGGGCACACTTGGTAGTTGGCAGAATCCCCATGTAAGTTCTTTGGCCTGTGGAGTAAAGAGTTTCAGTAGTGGGAAGGCCAAGTGGAAGTCTTGGAACTATACCACCCCCTGCAAAAATAATTATTGAAGAACAATATCATAAGCCAAGGGGAATGGCAGAGATTGATACCACTACTGAGGCATGTAGGTGTGGTTGTCCCTATTATATCCCCCATTTAAGTCTCCAGTCTGGTTACTGCAAGAACCAGATGGGTCTTGGAGCATGAGAGTGCACTACCACAAACTCAACCAAGTAGAGCCTAAATTTCAGCAGATATGCCTGATTAACATGGCTTCAAGGTCCATAATATGTGGCTATTGATCTGGCCAATGTGTTCTTTTCAAACACTATGAGGAAATAGGTCGAGAAGCAATTTTCGTTCACATGGTTTGGATACAACCATTACTTATGATCAACCTTTCCTGTCATAATATGGTCAAAAGGGACATAGGCAGTGGCGTGCTGGTACTCCAGGCAAATGCAAAAATGACAAAACAGTTGCTGTTGAGTCAATTTTGACTCATGGCAACCCCATGAGTTTCAAAATAGAACTTTGATCCATAGGGCTTTCAGTGGCTGCGATCTTTTGGAAATATATCACCAGGCCTTTTGGAAATATATCACCAGGTGCCACAGGATTTTCTTCCAAGGTGGCTCTGCATGGATTTGAACTGCCAAACTTTCAGGTAGTAGCTGAGTGCTTAACTCTTTGTGCCATCTACAGACTCCCCTACAGGCAAAAAGCCCTAATTTGTTGAATTTGTTGATTTCTGTAGTATAGGTTTTCCCAGCACAGCCAATTTCAAGCTGCCAGTGTGGCATCACTGAACAAAGAGTTGGGAAACAATGCACTTCAGCACACCATTATATGGTAAAAAGAAAAAAAATGGTACATTGCATTTCTATCATACAGGCATGGTAGTGGTAATAACCACAGGAGCTTAGACCAAAAAACACCAAACCTGTTGCCATCAAGTCAATTTCACCTCATAGTAATAATAAAATATATTACAAATCATTAAGAAATAGAGTTCTGAGTATTTATCACCTTTTAGTATAATTTATTTGCTTATAGGTTTATATAATTTAATTTTTAATAATGGCTGTGTTTAAAAACTGACTTGCAAACTTTCTGAAAATTTAGCAATCAACTCTCATGAGATGGTACAAGTCAGCACCAAAACACCACTGCACAAGGATGTTCTGCACATTCCAGAAAACATTACTTTGTTCCACTATGGCAATGACATCTTATAGATCAAACAGGATTACAAGAAGCTGTAAGTACTTTGGTGGCATTGGTAAGACAAATGCACCCCAGAGGGTGGGAGATAAACCCTGTGAAGATTCAGGAGCCCTCCAAATCATTGAAGTTTTTAGAAGCCCAGTGGTCTAGAGCATGTCAGAACATCCTTTCTAAAGTAAAGGACAAATTGTTGCATCTCACATTTAACACTACTGGGTGGGAAAAATGATTAAGTGTTTGACTACTAGCTGAAAGTTTGCAGGTTTGAACTGGCCCCGAGGTGTCTAGGAAGACAGGTTTGGCGATCTGCTTCTGAAAGGTCACAGTCCTGAAAACCCTATGGAGCAGTTCTACTCTACACACATGGGGTCACAACGAGTCAGAACTGCCTTGACGGCAACTAAGAAGAGCTATGCCTTAGTCTGGGGTCTCTTGAGAAGCAAAGTCACTGAAGTGTGGGTATACATATACAGAAAGAGAGAGAGAGAGGTTTGTATCAAGGAAATGGCTCATGCATTTGCACAAAGTCCCAAGTCCATGGGTCAGGCTGGAGACTTGTCCTGACTCACATAGCTGCAGGGGTGGGCAAACCAAAGATCGGCAGGTCAGAGAGTAGGCCACTGGCTCACAGGCTGTGAAGGCTGATGAATCCCAAGATTGACAGGTAAGCTGCTAGCTCAAACTCAAGAACCAGAGGTCAGATGAGGATCTAGAGTGAGCAAAAGCCAGCAAGCTTTGCTAGAAATTCCACATTTATTGGATGCAGGCCATACCCCTAAGGAAACTCCCTTGCTGCTCATAGTGGATCTCATAATGGAAATGATTACATTATATCAGATCTCCTTATGGAGGTGATTACATCATTACATAGCTGCCAAACTGCATCATAACTGCCAAACCACTGAGATTCATGGCCCAGCCAAGTTGGCACATAACCTTAACCAACACAAACAACAACAACAATAGTAATACTACAAGTGTTTGATTCTAGGGGCAGCATATTTCACAGGCTTGGGAATACTGCATGGAACCATTTACTAGTGATGTTGACTTTGACTAGAACCCAGAGCAAATAAGTGCTCTGCAGCAGCTACAGGCTGTTGTACACACAGTGCAGTTACTAGGGGCATATAATCTTGCAGACCCTTAGACATTAGAGGTATCAGTGATGGAAATTTCTGGTAATCCTCAAATGGAGAATTGCAACATAGACCCTTGGGTTTGGATCAAGGCCATTCTATGTGTTTCAGAGAAGTATACACCATTCAGAAAATCATAGCCTGTTACTGGACCTGGTTAGAGGCATGGAGCTCCTGACCATGGGACATCAAATAACCATGAGAATAGAGTCCATGATAGCTGGGTTCTGTCAAACCTAACACATGATATGGTCTACTGAGCATAGCAATAATCAGAGAGGTAGCACTTCCTGGATTGAGCATGAGCAGAACTAGAGGGCAGAAGCAACAAGCATGAGCAGGTGGCCTAGGTCCCTGTGCCAGCCATACTCTTACCCAAGTGCCTCTCTACCTGCTCACAGTAATGGCTACATGAGGTAGGAGGGGTGTTGCAGGTCTCTATTCCTGCGTAAACTCCCCAAAAGTTGGTGGTTTAAACTAACAACAATTTCGTTATATCTCACAATGTTGAGGATCAGGAATTCTGGAAGAACTTGGCTGGGTGATTCTTCTGTTCCATGTGGCATCAACTGGGATCACTTGGAAGTATTCAGCTGGGAGATGGAGTGCTCCAGAGGCTCAAGACATCTTCATTCATGTGTCTGGCACCACCTTGGTGGGAATGATCTGAGCCTGGATTCAGCTGGGCCCTTCTCCCTCTTCATGCTGTCTCAGGGCCTCTTCACATGATCCCTTCAGCATGGTGCTCAAACTTCTGACATGGTGATTCAGGGCTCAAGAGTGGAACTGCAAGTTCAGTTAAAGGTCAGGCCCAGAAGTGGCATGGTGTCACTCTGCCACCCTGCATTGGTCAAAGCAGTCACAGATGAATCCCCATCTTATTGGGAGAATAGGCAAAGAACTTGTAGCCTTCTTAATCTGCCTTGGGGGCATGGGTACTTTATGACCAGCTGATGGAGGTGAAAAGGCTGAGCTTGTTTCATGAGTGGATCAGGTCAGTACATGGGTGTGAGCTGAAGATGGACCGCTGTTGCACTACACCCACACTCAAGTGTGCCCTGGGAAGACAGTAGTGAGGGTACATCCTCCCAGTAGGCAGAGGCTTGTCCTTCATGTTGAAAGAAAGGTAGCCCAATGAAAGAATATATATGGACTTACAGGAAGTGGCCAATGGCTTGGTAGGCTGATCAAAGGCCTGTAGTTTAGTTACTTAGTGCTATCATAAGAGAAATTTAAAGAAGAGAAATTCATTTTCTCACGGTTCTGGGGGCTAAGAGCCCAAGGCGGAGTCTTGGCCATGTGAATCCCTTCTGTAGGCCTCTCTCCTAGTTTCTGGTGACTATCGGTAATTCCTGGCATTCCTTTACTTGCAGTGAATCCTCCCCTGGCATCTGCCTTCCCTCTGTGTGTGTCCACGTGTCTATTCTGTTCTTTTTTAACTCAGAAGTGATTAAGTTTAGGACCCAGCCTGCTCTGATATGACCTCATTATCATCACAAAAGAAAAGCCCTGTTTCCGTACATGATCACATCCACAGGTACAGAGTCCAGGACTTCAAAAAATATTTTCTGGGGACACAATTCAATCAGTGCAGCCTGGAAAATGGGAGACAATCAAATGTGAGGAAGAGGCATGTGCATGGGTCTATGAAATGGGCAAGATATGTGAAAATCCTTGTATTGCATGTCAGTACCCAGCAGAGAGCATTTACAGAAATGGTACAAAAACAACCAAGTAAACAGAATGACTACAGGGCAGTTGATATCAACTAATTTCTATCATGGGCCACACGAGTGCTGGCAGAATGGGCCTTTGAAAGCAGTACCCAAGATGGAGGCTGTGTGTGGGTGGGACAGCCTGAGCTTCCACTCACCAAGCCCAGTCTAGGTGCTGCCACTGCTGGATGTCTAACCTGCCAGAAATATGCTAATGCTGTGGCCCTGACACAGCATCGCATTCTGGGTGTGAGTTTACAGATCCAGGATTCAAAACCAGGATATTTTTGAATACTGCAAAGTGGAAAATGGCCCTTGGCCACCTCGTTATCCTGCAGTCCAAGACTGCGTTAGCAGTTTTGATGATGCTCAAATACCTTTCACATGTGGTCATAGACCCAAGTACAAAGCTCAGTGATGGTCTCAGAACTACGTTTTGGTTTGCTATGATTCTCTCCTGAGTTCACCTTTTTAAAATTCTTTTTGGTTTCAGACTATATTATGGATAGATTAACATTCTTAGCTAGTTTTGAGGCATATAAAATATGAATGGATGAAGGAGCTTTGACAGTGGGGCAGGAACGGGGTGTTGATAATTACCCTAGGCTAAAAAAAATTTTTTTTTTCATTTTTTTATTTAACTTTTATTCTAGCTTCCACTTTATTATGGCCATTTTGCCTGCCAACTAGTGATGAGCACTGAAAGTGTTTCCTATGGGCATAAGCTTGTATCCATCTCTGTCCTGAGCCTATAAAAAAGAGCCTATAGCAACTTAAAATTCACTCACACACACACACACACACACGCACTATTTATTTGTGTAGGCTAAATGCACAGGGTGTAATGTTTAAAACACAAGCTAAGGTATATAGTAAAAAGCAGTTTTCCCTTCCATGTCTGTTTTTCATCAAGCTACCCAGCTCCTCTTTCCAGAGACAACAATCAAGACTAATTTCTTATGTATCTTTTAGCAATGTTGTATGCATGTCATTGCGAGTCCAATAAGGAGACAGAAACCACACAGTGATTCAGAGAGGGGAAATCTAACACAAAGCATTATTGAAACCATCTGGCAACAGTTCACTCTGACTCATAGTGACCCCCGTGTGTCAGAGTGGAACAGGGTTGCATAGTTTAAATGGCTGATTTTTCAGACGTAGATCACCAGGTCTTTCTTTTGAGGTGCCTCTGCACCATCCAGGGACTGCAGAGCATTATTAAGCTATGATAAAAGTGTAGATAAAAGACTAGCTATAAGATGTAAAGAGAACACTACAGGGTACCCTAGGGCTGAGGGAGAGCACCTAAGACAGAACAAAATTGGGTCCCCTCCCAAGGCTGGGATTCAGATCTCACTGGAAGAGTTGTGATTTCAGCCACTGGATGGCAGAAAAGTTCCTGGGATTTCCCAGGCCAGAGCTGGTCCACAGTTGCTAGACAAGGAGAAAGCAATTCTTTGGGACACAGGCAAGTCACAGCTGGTGGGTGGGTGTGCAGATGTTCTGAGGAAGTCAGGGCACAGTTATAGGCAGGAGGACTGGTGTTCTCAGTGTCTGAGTTGGGAGAGCTGCAGGAGAGAAACTTTCATGGGGACAGATGATCAGAGGCAGTTAGAGTCAGTGTGGGTGGGAGGCATGGAGTGTGAGGTGTTCATGTTAGGAGAGCCAGGGATTGGTGATCACCTGGCTGGTTTAGGGCTGCGAGATTAACGAGGTTCCATGGGCACATGGCTGGGGCACAGCAACACCGGATGTCGTCACGCCTGCATCTGACTGTGTAACTGCTGGACCCAGCAGGAGAAGCTTCTTTCTCTGCAAAGTTCTTCCAGAGCCCTTTACTGGGAAAGCTTAATGTCTTGCTTACTGTGAAGGAGAAATGCTTAAAGGAATTCCATCCATTATTGCAGAGCAGTTATTCAACTTGAATTCAAGCTGAGAGGCAATATATAGACAATGGGCACACTTATACAAATATAAACATAAACACAAACACATATATGTGCTTAGATATGTGTAATTTCCTTACGTTTAAACACAATGCCAGCATATTGTTTGCTTATTATGCACCTCACTATTTATTTGCTAAGAGACAATTCCATGTTGGTACACACACAGTTGCCTCTTTTTAAAGACAACTTATTATTCCACTATATATACCTTCATGTAGTTAACCAGTCCCTTATTGATGAATTTTAAGTTATTTCTAATCTTTTGCTACTAAGAACAAGAGAATAATGAGTATCATTTTACATATATTATTCTATACCCGTATTTGCACATTAATGAGATACATTTCTACAAGCAGAATTACTAGGTCAAAGGTATGTGTGTGAACATTTTAAAAATTATATTTTAAACATAAAATTTGATACACGAAAAGCATGAATGTTATACATACCCAGATTATAACACTAATCACCCAATGAACACTCATTAAGCCACCACCCTACCAAGGTACCGGAACATTACCACTAACTCACATCTTCTCTACCTCAGGCAGCTGTCTCCCCTGTAGATCTATCCACTACCATGAATCTTCCATTGGTGGTTTTCTTGCTTTTTATTTGAATAGTTTTATAATGTGCTATCTCTTTCAAGTAACTGTCTTAATGTTTAGATTGGGCTTCAGCTCTGATCTATAGGCTTCTTCTCTGTTAAAAAGCAGGCATATCCTGAGTTTGAAAGTACATTGTCTTTTTCTGTCTCTCTATGAAGTTTTGATTGTTTTTGCAATTTTTAAAAAGAGCAACATACTTTAAGTACTCTCCAGGGACTTTTGTTTTGTTTTGTTTTCACTCAATAGTGTGTCTCTGAGATTTATCCATATTGTTGCTTGCAGATGTGATTAATTCATTTTTCACTGCTGTATGATAGTCCACAATTAAAAACTCTATTTTTCTGCTATTGAAAGGCATTTGTGTTGATTCAGTTAGGTGTATTTATTTTAAATCTTGATAGGTGGCATGAAATTGTCCTCTTTTAAATTTTCTTTAAATGTTTTTTCTGCCTTTTCTCTCCTCTCTTGTTGGAATTCCCATTATGTGTATGTTGCTGTGCTTGTTGGTGCCCTCGGATCTCTGAGACTCTGTTCAATTTTTTTTCATTCTTTTTCCTTACTGTCTTCAAATGTAAAACCTTTATTGATCTGCCTTAAATTCGATAATCCTTTCATTTCATTGAGGCCCACTTTGGGTGTCTTGTTACTTTGAGCTCCCTCTACAACTTATCTCTTGTCTTCTAGTCTGTTGCTTCCCCCTCCCAATATTGCAACTTTACAGTAGCTGTGACGTGACCTTTTCTAATTGTTTTCCATGGAGATTGCTGTTGGTTTTGATGTGCCCAAGATAGGGAATTTTCTGCTTTATGCTCCAAACAAAGTCAACCCCGTTTACAGCAGAGCTACTTATCCTTACAGCCTCCCCTGCCCTGGCTCTACTTTCATGCCATGGAGCTAGAGGGTGGGTAGGATTAGCCCATGCTAAAATGCCAGCAATTTTCACTATTCTTACTGAGGCTCAGTACATTTTCTTGAATAAACTCTTCTCAGTGTCTTGTATGCCATTGGTTAAAGTTCTTTTTGACAATTTTATGAAGACATATTGATGGCTTTTGGGAAGAGAACTTTCCAAACTTCAACTCAGCCATTCTGAATTTTTATTCCAACCAGGTAAGTAAGAATTCAAAAGGTTTTGGGTTCAGTTTGGTTTGCAGTTTTATAACATTGTTAATTGTGAAAGCACTTTCACATATTTTATCCTGAGTCTTTAGTCGTAGAAGGGATGGAGACCTCTTCCCCAGGGAGGATTCAATGGGTGGGATGACTTAAATAGGGCCACTCCATCAGCTTGGGGACAAGATGGTATGTTCATGGACCCTTGTGTCACTTGCTCCATCTCCTTTACCGATCAAGATCACCACAGCCTTCTTTTGTGCTTTGTCTCATTTTCTAATTTTGTTACAAGGCAATAAAGGTAAGAATCTTTTGTCTCTGAGGGAATTTATTATGGCACAAGCAAGAAAATCCACTCTGATACTGCATTAAGAGAGAACGATGCCAGACTCCAAGAAGAAATCTTTTCCGAGGTCAGGAATGGGGGGCACCCGGGGAGTCTGGAACAGCTCTTTCTCTGACAATTTCACATAGGAAGGGAGGAGGAGAGAGGGAGTGAACAGCAGAATCCAGATTTGTTTTTCACATTCCTTGAAAGGGAACTGATTCACAGAATCCAGGAGCTCTCTGATTAGGGAATTCCCAGCATTAGCTTTTTCTGGGAGGATCCCAGACTTGCCCTCACGGCCACTCCATGCTGGAAACCCCCAGCTCCTGTGGGTAGCTTCTCTGTTGCCAGCCAATGTCTGGTCAATCAGGAAGAGCATGATGCTGGTGTGTTTCAGGTGGAGATATCTATTCCTATTTGTGGAGCTTGTAAGGGGAAGGTAGGCTCACTTTAACTGACCAGAATGGATACCTGACCAACCCCTAAGACTCTGCCTGGGAGTGGAGACTTCAGGGATTTAGTCTTTGCTTGGCCCCAACTGTTAAGCCCTGGACGTCCAGGGGAGCCTGTAGAACCTGATGGGGGTTGGATGATGGGTGTCAGTGTCATCTGTAGGTGGACCAAGATGGCAACCTTGAATGTTCACAGTCCTGGAAGAATAGTTCTTAGCAACTTTTCTATCAGATTCAATCCTCCATCAGGCTTTGACTCCTGCACTTATGGATTCTCTGTTCACCTCTGCTGAGTGGGGAAGAATAGATGGGATAGTCCAGACAGGGTCTGCCATTCAGGAATGCCCCTGATGGCATTTAGACCCTGAACCTCTTCTTGCTGTCACTTATCCCAAGGCTACTTGCTGTTTCCTCTCCTCTGCTTTTCTTTGTCTCTTTGCCTCCCTTCTCTATATACACCTCTCCTAACACACACACACACAAACACACACATAGAAACACACATATTGATCCCTACCTCATAAAACCCCCACGTGTCTGTCAGTTTGTCATACTGTGGGGGCTTGCATGTTGCTGTGATGCTGGAAGCTATGCCACTGGTATTCAGACACCACTAGGGTCACCCATGGTGGACAGGTTTCAGCTGAGCTTCCAGACTAAGAGAGACTAGGATGAAGGACACGGCAGTCTACTTCAGAAAAGAACTAACCAGTGATACCTTATGAATAGCAGCAGAACTTTGCCTGATAGAGTGCCAGAAGATGAGCCTCCCAGGTTGGAAGGCAGTCAAAAGACGATTGGGGAAGAGCTGCCTCCTCAAAGTATAGTTGACCTTAATGATGTGGATGGAGTCAAGCTTTTGGGATCTTCATTTGCTGATGTGGCACAACTCAAAATGAGAAGAAACAGTGCGAAAATCCATTAATAATTGGAACATAGAATGTATGAAGTATGAATCTAGGAAAATTGGAAATCATCAAAAATGAAATGGGATACATAAACATCCATATCCTAGGCATTAGTGAACTGAAATAGGCTGGTATTGGCTATTTTCAATCGCACAATCATGTGGTCTACTATGCTGGGAATGGCAACGTGCAGAGGAATGGCATTGCACTCATCGTCAAAAAGAACGTTTCAAGATCTATTCTGAAGTACAAGGCTGTCAGTGAAAGGATAATATCTATACACTACAAGGAAGACCAATTAATACAACTATTATTCAAATTTATGCACCATCCACTAAGGCTACCGATGAAGAAATTAAAGATTTTTACCAGCTTCTGCAGTCTGAAATTGCTCAAACACGCAATCAGGATGCATTGATACTTACTGGTGATTGGAATGTGAAAACTGGACACAAAGAAAAAGGATTGGTAGTTGGGAAATATGGCCTTGGTGATATAAACGATACCAGAGATCCCATGAGATAATTTTGCAAGACCAATGACTTCTTCATTGCAAATGCCTTTTTCAGCCACATAGATGGCGATTATACATGGCAACCTTGCCAGACACAGCACACAAGAGTCAAATAGAATACATCTGTGGAAAGAGACTACAAAATGCTCAATATCATGAGTCAGAACAAGGGCAGCAGTCGACTGCGGAACACATCATCAATTGCTGATCTGCAAGTTCAAGCTGGAACTGAAGAAAATTAGAACAAGTTGACAAGACCCAAAGTATGACCTTGAGTATATTCCACCTGAATTTAGAGACCATCTCAAGAATAGATTTGACACGTTGAATACTAATGAAGGAAGACCAGACGAGTTGTGAAGTGACATCAAGGACATCATACATGAAGAAAGCAAGAGGTCACTAAAAAGACAGGAGAGAAAGAAAAGACCTAAATGCATGTCAGAAGAGACTTTGAAGCTTGCTCTTGAACGCCAAGTAGCTAAACCAAAAGAAATGTTTAAGTAAAAGAACTGAACAGAAAATTTCAAAGGGCAGCTCGAGAAGACAAAGTATAACAATGAGATGTGCAAAGAGCTGGAGATAGAAAACCAAAAGGGAAGAAGAGGCTTGGCATTTCTCAAGCTGATAGAAGTGAAGAAGAAATTAAAGCCTCGTGTTGCAAGAGTGAAGGATTCTATGGGGGAAAATATTAAATGATGCAGTAAGCATCAAAAGAAGATGGAAGGAATACACAGAGTCATTACAACAAAAAGAATTGGTTGATGTTCAACCATTTCAAGAGGCAGCATATGATCAGGAACCGATGGTACTGAAGGAAGAAGTCCAAGCTGCACTGAAGGCATTGGTGAAAAACAAGGCTCCAGGAATTGACGGAATATCAATTGAGATGTTTCAACAAATGGAAACAGATGTGGTGCTGGAGGTGCTCACTTGTCTATGCCGAGACATATGGAAGACAGCTACCTGGCTAACTGACTGGAGGAGATCCATATTTATGCCTATTCCCAAGAAAGGTGATCCAACCGAATGTGGAAATAATTGAACAATATCATTAATACCATGCCCAAGTGAAACGTTGCTGAAGCTCATTCAAAAGTGGCTGGAGGAGTATATTGACAGGGAACTGCCAGAAATTCAGGCCAGATTCAGAAGAGGTCATGGAATGGGGGATATCATTGCTAATGTCAGATGGATCCTGGCTGAAAGCAAAGAATACAAAAAGGATGTTCACCTGTGTTTTATTGACTATGCAAAGATATTTGACTGTGTGGATCATAAGAAATTATGGATAATATTGTGAAGAATGGGAATTCCAGAACACCTAATTGTGCTCATGAGGAACCTGTACATAGACCAGGAGACAGTTGTTTGAGCAGAACAATGGGAAAGGTGTGCATCAGGGTTGTATCCTTTCACCATACCTATTCAATCTGTATGCTGAGCAAATAATCCAAGAAGCTGGACTGTATGAAGAAGAACAGGGCATCACGATTGGAGGAAGACTCATTATCAACCTGTGTTATGGCAGGTGAGACAGCCTTGCTTGCTGAAAGTGAAGAGCACTTGAAACACTTAATGATGAGGATGGAAGACCACAGCCTTCAGTGTGGATTGCACCTCAATATAAAGAAAACAAAAATCCTCACAACTGGACCCACAAGCAACATCATGGTAAACTGAGAAAAGACTGAAGCTGTTGAGAATTTCATTTTCCTTGGATCCACAATCAACACTATGGAAGCAGCAGTTAAGAAATCAAAGATGCATTGCATTGGGCAAATCTGCTGTGAAAGACCTCTTTAACGTGTTGAAAAGCAAAGATGCCACCTTGAAGACTAAGGTGTACCTGACAAAATTCATGATATTTTCAATTGCATCCTATGCTTGTGAAAGCTGGACAATGAATAAGGAAGACCGAAAAGAATTGACATCTTTGAATTGTGGTGTTGGTGAAGAATATTGAATATACCATGGACGGCCAAAGAATGAAGAAATCTGTCTTGGAAGAAGTACAGCCAGAGTGCTCCTTAGAAGCAAGGATTGCAAGACTACGTCTTATATACTTTGGACATGTTATCAGGAGCGATCAGTCCCTGGAGAAGGACATCATGCTTGATAAAGCACAGGGTGAGTGAAAAAGAGGAAGACCCTCAACAAGATGGATTGACACAGTGGTTTCAACAATGGGCTGAAGTATAACAACGATTGCCAGCAGTGTGCAGGACCAGGCACTTTTTTGTTCTGTGGTACATAGGGTCACTATGAGTCAGAACCGACTCAACGGTGCCTAACAAAAACAACCACATAAAAGTACTGGAAGTATTAAATAAGGCAACATATTGGAAATTGTCTTACACAATCCCTAGGATATACCATATACTCAGTAATCATTACTTTCCTCCCCTTGTCTCCATTTAATTGTTCATGCATTCAAAAATTTATTTATTCATATAATCAATATTCATTAAGAACCAACTATGCAGACCCTTTGCTAGGCACTGAGGATATAAAGATAAGTGAGACAATATCCTGACCCTCAAGATTCTTACTCTCTACTGGGGAAAAGGACAATTCAGAGAAGATTCTATTGTTCATAAGAAGTGCTCAGTTAGAGGCTTGCACAGAGAGCTCTTAGGAATACAGACTGGGGACACTTAACCTAGAGATGGGGCTGCTAAATTCAGGAAGTAGGAGCCTGGTCTTCAAAGGCCTTGATTGTCCGCATAGGAGCTTGGGCTTTATGTTTAAGAACGAGGAGAACATTTATTATTTTTGGCTAAGGAAATGATATGGTCAAGTTTGCATTTTAGAGCAATTACTCAGGTGGCAGCATAGAGAATCGATTAGGTCGGGCAAGACAAGGGGCAGGGAGGCAGTTGGTGGTCATTAATGCCATCCCTCACACATTTTGGTTCTTCTTCCTGACACATGGTAGATTTCTTTTCCTTGTACCTTGAAGTTAGATGTGGCCTTGAGACTTGCTTTGGCAAATGAATAAGTGAAAGTGACATGCCACTTCTCAGTGAAAGCTTTAAGAGTCAGTTTCCCATTTGTTACATTTATTATTCCCTTCTGCCCCAGCAACTAGCAACATTGAGGAAGGTGGCTGTTCTGTTAGTCTTCGTAGTGGGGTGAGAATGGCATGACAGAATCCCTAAGACTGGCAAATGGCATGTAGCATCAGCAGGAAATAAACCTGTTTCAAATCACTGAGATTTTGTTATTGCTATTACATCACAAACTGATACACCCATAATGAGGCTATTAAAATAAAAATGATCAATATTCAGAGCCCATATGTCCTAGTTATCTACCCAAAAAACCCTATCTAGAGATGCTATAACAGAAACACCACAAGTGGATGGCTTTAACAAATAGAAATCGATTTTCTCATATTTTAAAAGGCTACAAGTCCAAATTCAGGTTGCCAGCTTGAGGAGAAGGCTTTCTTTCTGTCAGTTTTGGGGAAGGTCCTTGTTATCAATCTTCCCCCAGTCTAGGGGTTTCTCAATGCAAGGGCCTGGGGTCCTTCACATCACTCCGGGCGCTTCTTTCTTGGTAATATGAGGTCCCTCTCTTCTCTGCTCCATTCTTTCTTTTATATCTCAAAAGAGATTGACTCAAGATACAACGTAATCCTGTAGATTGAGTCCTGCCTCATTAACATAATGGCATCTAATCCTGCCTCTTTAACATCAAAGAGGTTAGGATTTACAACACATAGCATTGTCACATCAGATCACAAAATGGTGAACAACCACACAATTCTGGGAATCATGGCCTAGCAAGATGACTTATATTTTGGGGAGACACAATTCAATCCATAACACCAAGAAAAGCAGAATCAGTAGGGATGGAGAGAAGTGGATAGATATGAGAACTGTTAAGTTCAAGTTGAACAGACCTGGTGACTGAAATGCAGAAGAAGAACCAGGTTCAGGTGGATAGAAAGAAGATGACCCTGATATGAAACTTCCTGGATTTGAAGTCCAGATAGAGCTGTTCAGTGACAGTTGGACATCAGGTGTGCAACTGAAGAGAGATACCTGGGCTGTACGTAAAGATTAGAGTAGCATCAGCAGAAAAACCTTGTTCCTGAGTTCCTTTTTGGGGGCCTCAAAGCCAAGATTCTCTGCTCTTCCCCTACTAGCATCAAGATGGTAGAGGCTGCTGAGGTGAGAGGAACAGTGGGAAGAAGAAAGAGGAGAGAATTGTTCAATTCTAAGAAGATTTTTTGTTTTTCACTATTCCATCTGCCTAGAATTCAGGTGAGGATCTATGAAGGTAATGATGAGGATAAACCTTGAGAAGTGAATAAGGGTTCCTAGAAGTTAGAGCTTGTACTGTTGTTTCTTTTCCTTGTTTTCAGGCACTTCTACCATTCAGAGTCCACTGCAGCATTTTATCTCCTACAATTTGATTTGAAGTTTTGTGCCTAGCCATTGAAGGGTGGTCAGAATCCCAGAATCCCACTGGAAGAAAGATTCAGGACAACTGTTATCTACTGCCTAGCAGTCAAAGAGCAGAGGTGTGGCTCCAATGGCCATTGTCTATAATGAAGGTGGGAATGGGGAAAGGAAATCCATCTGGAAATGGGAAAAGATCTTCATAAATTGAGAGAGGGTTAGTTCTAGGATCTCTGGATTGCTGGATGGCCAGGGAACTACTAGGACTGAAGCAGTAAATCGTTCTGCCTGAAGACCTATTTGAATATAAATCCTAATGATGCTGGTATACTTGATTACAGTGTGAAAACACCAGTGTGTGCTTAGAAAGTTGCCAGTTTAAGTTTTTTAGAGGCTGGCTTTTAGTCTAATGAATTGCACTGTGTTCTTGGGTAAAGATCCTTAAATTCTCCCAACTTCAGCTCCATCTCAATCCTCCTTAAAGAAGTGGAGAGAAAGCACCTGTCATGGATTGAATTTTGTTCCCCCAAAATATGAGTATCAGTTTCGCTAGGCCATGTTTCCCAATACTGTGTGATTGTCCACCATTTTGTCATCTGATGTGATTTTCCTATGTGTTGTAAATCCTACCCCTTAGATATTAACGAGGTGGGATAGGAGGCAGTTACGTTAATGAGGCAAGGCTCAAGCTACAAGGTTGGATTGTATCTTGAGCCACTGTCTTTTGAGATTTAAAAGGCAGAAGTGAATAGAGAGACAGAAGGGTCTTGTACCATCATGAAAGCAGTGCTGTGAGTAGGGTGCACCCTTTGGACCTGGAGTTCCTGTGCAGAGACACTTTTAGTCTAGGGGAAGATTGATGACAAGGAGCTTCTTCCAGAGTTGACAAAGAAAGCCTTCCCTGAGATCCGACGCCCTGAATTTGGACTTCTAGCCTACTAGACTGAGTGAAAATAAACTTCTGTTTGTTAAAGCCAGCCACTTGTAGCATTCCTGTTATAGCAGCACTAGATGACTGAGAAAGCACCCTAATGATGAAGGAAAAAAAAAAAAGAACATGGTAGGAACTAGAAATGGTGATGAAATGATGGTGGTGACATGACAGTTGGAGACAGATTATGTAACTAGACATGGGCATGATGGACTTAAAGAATTTATAATGGAGGTGAAGAAGGTTAAACATAAACTACAAAGGAAAACCAACAGAGAAGAGATTAAATATTAAAAATCGACATAAGATATGTTAATGTATAAAAAATATGATAGTGTTTTTGAGTTTGAGCTGTGAATTAAAGATACTTTTTTTTTTTACTGTCTTAGTTATTTAGTGCTGCAACAACAGAAATACCACAAGTGGATAGCTTTAATATACAGACATTTATTCTGTCACTGTCTAGTAGGCTAGAAGTCTGAATTCAGGGCACCAGCTCCAGGGGAAGGCTTCATCTCTTTGCCAGCTCTGGAGGAAGGTCGTTGTCATCAATCTTGCTCTGGTATAGGAGCTTTTTAGCGCACGGACCCAGGGATCAAAGGACAGACTACCTCCTGGTTCTTCATTCTTGGTGTCATAAGGCCCCGCATCTCTCTGTTCGTTTCTCTTTTTTATATCTCAAAAGAGATTGACTCAAGATACAATCTAATCTTGTAGATTGACTTCTGCCTCATTAACATTACTGCCTCTACTCCTGCCTCATTAACATCATACAGGTAAGATTCACAACACATGGGAAAATCACATCAATGACAAAATTGTGGATAATCACACAATACTGGGAATCATGGCCTAGCCAGGTTGACACACATTTTCGGGGACACAATTCAATCCATAACACTTACCTTCTCTCACTCGAGTGTCAGTCTATTTCTCTCTCCCTTTCTATCATACACACAGACACACTGTAATCCACTGAAGAAGCTTGAATGGGTGTAGAGAAGGCAATGGAGTAGAAAAGTCAACGTTCTTGAAAAACTGTGAAGAAGCCCTTAGTTTAGAGAGCACATTAAGCTGCTATCCCTCAGCTTTCCCTAGAGTCTACTTCGTTCCCAGAAACCTCATGAATGCCCTCTTGACCTCCTTGTTCCTTAAGGTGTATATGAGAGGGTTAAGTACAGGAGTGCCTACTGCATAGAAGAGACCAAAGAACTTGCCCCTCTTTTGGGCATAGGGATTTTTGGGCTACAGGTAGACAGAAATGACTAAGCTGTAAAAGATAGTGACTACAGTGAGGTGGAAAGAGCAGGTTCCAAAAGCCTTTCTCCATGCTATTGCAGAGTTAATTCTCAGCACTGCCCAGGCAATGGCACCATATGAGATAAGAATGAGAATGAGTGGCATAACCAGGAAAATGACACCGGACACAGCCAATCGAATCTCATTATAGGTGGTGTCCCCACAGGAGAGTTGAATTAGAGATGGAACCTCACATACAAAGTCATCTATGTGCCGGTGGGGGCAGAAAGGTAGGCGGAGGGTGGGTGGTGTCTGTACTATTGATTGGGCCAAACCCATAACCCAGGCCACAGCTGCCAGCTGTCCACACAGGTGGGGGTGGATGATGGTGGCATAGTGGAGGGGCTGACAGCCACATAGCGGTCAAAGTCCATCACTGTCAGGAGGATGCACTCAGTGGTCCCAAGGAACAGAAAGATGAAGAGCTGGACAGAGCAGCCAAAGAAGCTCATGGTCTTCTTTGGGCCCCAGAGGTTGAATAGCATCTGGGGAACAAAACTTGTGGGATGCAGAGATCCAAGAAGGAGAGGTTGGAGAGGAAAAAGTACATTGGTGAGTGAAGCCTAGGATCCATCACGGACAGAAGGATGATAAGTGTGTTGCCCACAAGGGTCAGGAGGTAAGAAATCAAGACAATCACAGAGAGGATTCTTTCCAGCCCTGGGTGTTCCAAGAAGCCCAGGAAGAGGAAGCCCAGTGGGGAGCTCTGGTTGACCATGGCCTGTTCCTTCAGACTCTAGAGAGGGAGGAGACCTGTCAGTTGAGTGAGGGTGTTCCATCGTGTTTTATAAGAACTCACCATGCAGACTTGTCAGATCATACAGATAGAGGGTTCTTTTCTCCTTCCTCTCACCCAGCCTCCCTTTCACAGCCACAACACCATCCTATAGTTCTTCTCTCTTCCTACTCCTCCTGCTGAAATGTTTTTTCATGGTAGGAAACCAGAGGTGTACTGAGAAATAGATGGAGCACCACACTGGTACCTCTGACTTCTCAGTTGAAGGTAGAAGAGGCTGTTGTGAAGCATGGAGAACTAATTAAAGAATTTATGCTGCTGTTGTTTCCTGCCCTTGAGGCGATCCCCAAAACATGATAACGCCATGCAGGATAATCTGGGAAGGATGCGATCCATAGGGTTTTCACTGGCTGATTTTGAAAGTGGGTCACCAGGCCTTTCTTCCTAGCTGTCTTAGTCTGGAAGCTCCACTGAAACCTCCTCAACATCATAGCAACATGCAAGCCTCCTTTGACAAAAGGGTGGTGGCTGCTCTTTAGGTGCATTGGTCAGGAAACAAACACTGGTCTCCTGCATGGAAGGTGAGATGTCTACCACTGAACCACCAATATCTCTAATCAATTAAACTAAAGAAAATCCATTGCTGTGGAGTTAATTTCGATTTATGGTCACTCATAAGACAAAGCACAACTGCCGCATAAGATTTAAGCTGCAAATCTTTATGGAAGCAGACTGCCACATCTTTCTCCTTTGGAGGGGCTGATGGATTTGAACAGCTGTCTTTTTGGTTATCAGCTGAGTAATTAACCACTATGCCATCAGGACTCCTCAAATTAATTAGTGTTCATTAATCAGCAAACAGTTATTGAGCACACATTATGTTCTGAGCACTGTGGCACTACTGAATTGTCCTTTTATTATGGGTGAGGGGGATTAGAAAGAAATGTGTGCTGAACAAATTTTCTGATTATAAATATTGGTGTACAATCGATCTTATGTTCTACCAGGAGCATGAATTAGCTAGAACCATTCATATTCTTTTTTACATCTCTGCAGGGGATAAAAAATGTCAATTGTAGAGTAGATTTCTGCTCTGGGTGAAGTGATTCCAATTCCTGAGAGATCAATTGGGTGACCTCAGTCTTTCAAAAATGTCATTATGATTTACTAAACAAAAGATAAGAATTCTCTCTGCACAGGGAAAGCCCTAACCTCAACTTTCCACTATGTGTAATAAGGGAAAATAACAACAGCAACAAGAAAAAAATAGTGTTGATCATAAAATTTTTATTGTCTGCATCCATAATAGCAAAAATTCCACAAGAATTTGGGCTTGGAAATGGTAAGCTTAAATAAATCTTCTTCCTTTCAGATAAGATGAAATCTGTAGTAAAAGTACACCATGCTGAGTTCCAGGCATTCAAATAAAATTTGATTTTTCATAATATTTGGTTAATTTATTAAGGTGTAATTAAAAAAAAAAAAACACTTTTATTTTGAAATCAGCTCAAAACTGAGGCAGGGCCAAGATGGCTGAATAGCCAGATGCTTCCAGCGATCCCTCTTACAACAAGGATGTGAAAAATCAGGTGAAATGATTATATTTACAACAAGGTAGGAGCTCTGAACATCAAAGGCAAAGTTAGAAAATGGACCGAGTGGCAGGGGAAGAAAGAGATGGTTCAGGAGCAAAGAAGAGTTGCCAGACCTGAATCACTGAGATCCCTCAGGCACCACTCCCAGGAGTGGCTGTGGTGGGCTGGTGGTAGCATTTGGCCACAGTTTCCCCAGGGAGAAGCAGCCAGCTACACAGCCTACTCACATTTCCGGAACCAGAGAAGGAGGGCACTCTCAGCAAAAGCTACGTCTGTAGGTATATTTTACTGTGCCCCCCCTTCCAAGCCAACTGCAGTGGCTGTTGATTCCCCTGGGCCTCAGATAGGCCCATTTGAGTGCCCAGAGCCATGCTCCTGGACTTGGAGAAGGAATAAATTCACAACAGGGGGAAAAGATAATTTGCTAGCTTCACTAACCTGGGGAGCTCAGGACAAAAGAGGCTCCTGTATAGGCATAAACTGTCCCTAGAATTTGAAAACCTTTTCCCCCCTGCATGGATCTGTGTGAGCCTATTTCAGGAGAATAGGCCCTTGCTGGCAGACTACAACTGTTTAAGCTGTGTGGTGGAGAGGTAGGTGTTTGATATTTGACACTGCTTTGCCTATTAAACAGGGTCCTCACACACCCACATCAGGGGCCTAAGAACTGGTGGCTCCACTCAGGTGGGGCCACGACAGGGGTCCAAGGATAACTCATACCTCCCAGTCCTTACAAACAAAAGCACTGGGTATCCATGGTCCATCTGCAGAACCTGCCCACCTGTACATTCTAGGAAACAAAGATGCACTTTAATCAGAGACACTCAGGGGACAGTTCTCAGCCCCCTGCCTTGTTTAGAGTGTGACCCCCTGCTGCAACCAGATACCAGTACCTACACCAACACCCCTGCACCTCTAATACTGTAGGAGAGAGCCTCTACCACACACTTGATGACCAACTACCTAGACACCTGAGGTGAACCCACATAAGAAATGTGAATGGAATCATAAACTCATATACCTGATAAGAGTTCTAGCCATTTGGTGACAGGACGTCAGAGCTCCAAAGGTGAAAATAATCAAGCTAGGTCACTCAAGCAACCCATTTGGGCAGATGAAAACAAAACAAAGCAAGAAACTAGGATGCAGTAAGCAAACACAAAATAAAGTAATACAATAAGTTATAGATGGCATGGAGACAAGAGTCAATATCAAACCACATAAAGAAACAGACCATGATTGCTTCAACAAGCTCTCAAAACAGAGCATCAAAGGATCTTCTGGATGAAGGTGCCTTCCTGGAATTACCGGATGCAGAATTCAAAAGATTAATATACAGAGCTCTTCAAGACACCAGGATGGAGATCAGGCAATATGGAGAACAAGCCAAGAAACACATAAAACCGTTGAAGAGATAAAAAGATTATTCAAGAACATAATGAAAAATCTAATAAGCTGCGAGAATCCATAGAGAGACAGCAATCAGAAATTCAGAAGATTAACAATAAAATTACAGAATTAGACAACTCAATAGAAAGTCAGAGGAGCAGAATTGAGCAAGTAGAAGGCAGAATTAGAGATTGAAGATAAAACACTTGGCACCAATATATTAGAAGAAAAATCAGATGAAAGAATTTTAAAAAATGAAGAAACCCTAAGAATATTGTGTGACTCTATCAAAAGAAATAACCTACAAGAGATTGGAGTACCAGAACAGGGAGGGATAACAGAAAATATAGAGAGAATTGTTGAAGATTTGTTGGCAGAAAACTTCCCTAATATTGTGAAAGGTGAGAAGGTATCAATCCAAGATGCTCATCGAACTTCACATAAGATAGATTTTAAAAGAAAGTCACCAAGACACATTATAATCAAACTTGCCAAAACCAAAGATAAAGAGAGAATTTTAAGAGCAGCTAGGGATAAATGAAAAGTCACCTACAAAGGAGAACCAGTAAGAATAAGCTCGGACTACTTGGGAGAAAGCATGCAGGCAAGTAGACAATGGGATGACTTATAGAAAGCACTGAAGGAAAAAAGTTGCCAGCCAGTTTTTTCAGCAAAAGTGTCTCTCAGATATGAAGGTGAAATTAGGACATTTCCAGATAAACAAAAGTTTAGGGAATTTGTAAAAACCAAACCAAAACTACAAGAAAGACTAAAGGGAGTTCCTTGGTTAGCAAATCAATAATTTCAGGTATCAATCCCAGGCTACAACACTGGACAGAGCAATCAGATGTTAACCCAGACAGGGAAATCACAAAAATAAATCAAGATAAAAAACGATCAAAACAGGGAAACCGCAATGTGATTATGTAAAAGAAACCAACACTAAAATAATAAAGAGGGACTAAGAAATGTAGTCATAGATCTTTCATATGGAGAGGAAGACAAGTTGATATAAAGAAATAAAAGGTAGGTTAAACTTAGAAAAATAGGGGTGAATCTTAAGGTAACCAGAAAGGAGACTAACTATCCTACTCATTAAAATATAATACAAGCAAAAAAAAGAGACTCAGCAGAAACAAAATCAGTGACAATGAAGAAGAGGAAAAGACGGTGTATGAAGACAAACTACTCACCACAAACAATTAAGTGCAACATAGAATCTGTCAGCAACACACACACAAAAATCAAAATGGCTGCACTAAACTCATACCTATCCATAATTACGCTGGATGTTAATGGACTAAATGCACTGATAAAGGGACAGAGAATGGCAAAACGGATAAAAAACCATGATCCCTCTATATGCTGCCTACAAGAGATACATCTTAGACTTAGAGACAAAAACAAACTAAAACTCAAAGTATAGAAAAAAATATATCAAGCAAACAACAATTAAAAAAGAGCAAGAGTGACAATATTAATTTCTGACAAAACAGACTTTAAAGTTAAGCCCACCACATAGGATAAGGAAGAACACTATATAACGAGAAAAAGGGACAATATACCAAGAGAATATAACCAGATTAAATGTTTATGCACCCAATGACAGGGCTGCAAGATACATAAAACAAACTCTAACAGCATTGAAAAGTGAGATAGAGAGCTCCACAATTATAGTAGGAGACTTCAACACACCACTTTCGGTGAAGGACAGGACATCCAGAAAGAAGCTCAATAAAGACACAGAAGATCTACATGCCGCAATCAACCAACTCGACCTTATAGACAAATACAGAACACTCCACCCAACAGCAGCCAAGTATACTTTCTTTTCTAGTGCACATGGAACATTCTCTAGACTAGACCACATATTAGGTCATAAAGCAAGCCTTAGCAGAATCCAAAACATCAACATATTACAAACCAGCTTCTCTGACCATAAGGCCATAAAAGTAGAAATCAATGTCAGAAAAAGCTGAGAAAAGAGATCAAAGACTTGGAAGCTGAACAATAGTCTGCTCAAAAAAGACTGGGTTATAGAAGACATTAAGGATAGAGTAAAGAACTTCATAGAATCCAATGAGAATGAAAATACTTCCTATCAGAGCCTTTGGGACACAGCAAAAGCAGTGCTCAGAGATCAATTTGTATCAATAAATGCACACATGCAAAAAGAAGAAAGGGCCCAAATCAAAGAATTATCTCTACAACTTGAACAAATAGAAAGAGAGCAACAAAAGAAACCTTCAGGCACTGGAAGAAAGGAGATAATAAGAATTAGAGCAGAACTCAATGAAATAGAAAACAGAAAAACAATTGAAAGAGTTAACAAGACCAAAGGTGGTTCTTTGAAAAAATTAACAAAATCAATACACCATTGGCCAGACTGACAAAAGAAAAACAGGAGATGAAGCAAATAACCCAATAGGAAATAAGATGGGTGATTTTACAACAGCCCCAACTGAAATTAAAAGAATCATATCAGATCACTCTGAAAAATTGTACTCTAACAAATTAAAAAACCTAGAAGAAATGGATGAATTTCTAGAAACACACTATCTACCTAAACTAACACAAACAGAGGTAGAACAACTAAATAGACCCATAACAAAAGAAGAGATTGAGAAGGTAATCAAAAAACTCCCCACGAAAAAAGCCCTGGCCTGGACAGCTTCACAGCAGACTTCTATCAAACTTTCAGAGAAGAATTAATACCACTACTACTAAAGGTATTTCAGAACATAGAAAAGTATGGAATACTCCCAAACTCATTCTATGAAGCTACCCTATCCCTGATACCAAAACCAGGTAAAAACACCACAAAAAAAAGAAAATCCAGACCTATATCCCTCATGAACTTAGATGCAAAAATCCTCAACAAAATTCTAGCCAATAGAATTCAACAACATATCAAAAAGATAATTCACTATGACCAAGTGGAATTCATACAAGGTATGCAGGGATGGTTCAACATGAGAAAAATAATTAATGTAATTCATCATATAAATAAAACAAAAGACGAGAACCACATGATTTTATCAATCGATGCATAAAAAGCATTTGACAAAGTTCGACACGCATTCACGATAAAAACTCTCAGCAAAAAAGGAATAGAAAGAAAATTCCTCCACATAATAAAGGGCATTTATACAAAGCCAACAGAGAGCATCACCCTAAATGGAGAGAGCCTGAAAACATTCTCGTCGAGATTGAGAACCAGGCAAGGATGCCGTTTATCACCACTCTTATTCAACATTGTGCTGGAGGTCCTAGCCAGAGCAGTTAGGCTAGATAAAGAAATAAAGGGCATCCAGAGTGGTAAGGAAGAAGTAAAAGTATCTCTATTTGCAGATGACAACATCTTATACACAGAAAACCCTAAGGAATTCTCCAGAAAACTACTGAAACTATTAGAAGAGTTCAGCAGAGAATCAGGATACAAGATAAACATACAAAAACCAGTTGGATTCCTCTACACCAACAAAAAGAACATCGAGGAGGAAATCACAAAATCAATACCATTTACAGCAGTCCCCCAAAAGATAAAATACATAGGAATAAATCTCACCTGAGATATAAAAGACCTATGCAAAGATAACTACAAGACACTACTGCAAGAAACCAAAAGACACTTAAATAAGTGGAAAAACATATCTTGCTCATGGATAGGAAGACTTAACATTGTAAAAATATCTGTTCCACCCAAAGGGATCTATAGATAGAATGTAGTTCCGATCTAAATTCCAACGGTATTTTTTAAGGAAATGGAGAAACAAATCACCAACTTCATGTGGAAGGCAAAGAGGCCCCGAATAAGTAAAACATTGCTGAGAAAGAAGAAAGTGGGAGGCCTCACTCTACCTAATTGTAGAACCTATTATACCTCCGCAGTAGTCAATAGAGCATGGCACTTGCAGAACGACAGATACATAGACCAATGGAATAGGATTAAGAATCCAGACATAAATCTATCCACATATGAGCAGCTGATATTTGACAAAGTCCCAAAGTCAGCTAAATGGGGAAAAGACAGTCTGTTTAACAAATGGTGCTGGCATAACTGGATATCCATCTGCAAACAAAATGAAACAAGACCCATACCTCACACCATGCACAAAAATGAACTCAAAATGGATCATAGGCCTAAATATAAAATCGAAAACAATAAAGACCATGGAAGAAAAAATAGGGGCAATGCTCGGAGCTCTAATACATGGCATAAACAGAATACAAAACATTATTAACAGTACAGAAGAGAAACTATATACCTTGGAGGTCCTAAAAATCAAACACCTATGCTTCACCAAAAGAGTATAAAGATTACCTAAAACCCAGTGCCCTCGAAAGATTACCTACGGACTGGGAAAAAGTTTTTAGCTATGGCATTTCCAGTCAGTGCCTGATTTCTAAAATCTACATGATACTGCAAAAACTGAACTACAAAAAGACATATAACCCAATTAAAAAATGGGCAAAGGATACAAACAAGCAGTTCACTAAAGAAGACATTGAAGCAGAGAACAGATACATGAGAAAATGCTCATTATCATTAGCCATTAGAGAAATGCAAATCCAAACTACAATGAGATTCCATCTCACTCCAACAAGGCTGGCATTAATCCAAAAAACACAAAATAATAAATGTTGGAGAGGTTGTGGAGAGACTGGAACATTTCTATGCTGCTGGTGGGAAAGTAAAATGGTACCACCATTTTGGAAATCGATTAGGCTCTTCCTTAAAAGGCTAGAAATAGAACTACCATACGGTCCAGCAATCCCACTTGTTGGACCATATCCTAGAGAAATAAGAGCCTTTACACAAACAGATATATGCACACCCATGTTCATTGCAGCACTGTTTACAGTAGCAAAAAATGGAAGCAACAAAGGTGCCTATCAATGGATGAATGGATAAATAAATTATGGTATATTCACACAATGGAATACTATGCATTGATGAAGAACAATGATGAATTCATGAAACATTTCATAACATGGAGGAATCTGGAAGGCATTATGCTCAGTGAAATTAGTTGCAAAAGAACAAATATTGTATAAGACCACTATTATAAGAACTCCAGAAATAGTTTAAACAGAGAAGAAAATATTTTTTTGTGGTTATGAGAGGGGGCAGGGAGGGAGAGAAAGGCATTTTCACTAATAGATAGTAGATAAGAACTATTTCAGACGAAGGGACAGACAACACACAATACAGGAGAGGTCAGGACAACTGGACTAAACCAAAAGCAAAGAAGTCTCCTGAATAAACTGAACACTTTGAAGGCTAGTGTAGCAGAGGCAGACTTTTGGAGACCATGGTTTCAGGGGACATCTAAGCCAATTGGTGTAATAAAATGTATTAAGATAACATTCTGCATTCCACTTTGGAGAGTGGCATCTGGGGTCTTAAACGCTAGCGAGCGGCCACTTAGTTGCATCAATTGGTCTCAACCCATCTGGAACTAAGGAGAATGAAGAACACCAAAGACAGAAGGTAATTATGAGCCCAAGAGACAGAAAGCCCAGAGACTACATCATCCTGAGACCAGCAGAACTCCATGGTGCCCGGCTACAACTGATGACTGCCCTGACAGGGAACACAAGAGAGAATCCCTGAGGGAGCAGGAGAGCAGTGGGATGCAGACTCCAAATTCTCATCAAAAGACCAGGTTTAATCATCTGACTGAGACTAGAAGGACCCCAGTGGTCATGGCCACCAGGCCTTCTGTTGGTCCAGGACAGGAACCATTCCCAAAGCCAACTCTTCAGACAGGGATTGGACTGGACAATGGGATAGAACATGATACTGGTGAAGACTGAGCTTCTTTGATCAAGTAGACACAAGAGATTATGTTGGCATCTCCTGTCTGGAGGGGAGATGGGAGGGCGGGGTGGGGGGGTCAGAAACTATCTAAAGGGCTAGGAAAGAGAGAGTGGGGAAGGATTACGTCAGCAAATAGCATGTGCAACATTGTATGGAGTACATATTAGTATTGATAAGATGTGCCAAAAAAAATTAAAAAATGGATGGTCGTAAGTGCAATTCATGGTAAATATGTCAAAAGCCGAGGATTACCTGTGCAACCTTTACCAAGGTTTACCAATTTTTAATATTTTGACTCATTTGTGTTCCCATTCTACCTCAATATATTTACATATTATATTTGTTCTGAGCCATTTTTATTTCTGAGCCATATTCTACTTAATATTTCAGTATGTATTTCCAAAGACATTTGGTCTCTTAAACACTGTACAGTGATCAATTCAGGAAACTTAACATTGACATAGCACTATTTTCTAATGTACAGTCCATATTCTGATTTTGTCAATTGGCCCAATAATGTCCTCTATACGAACAATTCTTTCTCATCCTGGATCACCTATTGTACTTAGGTGTCATTTCTGACCCTGGCCTCTTTAGCAGCCTATTATAAACCACTGCATCAATGGGTTTGCTTCAAAATATTGGGCAACATGGTCTGTCCCTGCCAGGATGAGCTGATACACTGGAATCAAGAGTGATCTCATGCTCCTGAGTGTTAAGGAAGTGTCACAATTAGCCATTCAGTAGGCTGTACCTGCTGGGAAGCAGCCAGGTCATGAACCTGTTTCTCCGTGAAGGCTTCAGTACTCACGTAGCCAGAGAAGTCTGTCACCTGGGGCAAACAGTGCATCAAAGGCAACAGCTGTACCACAGAACGCATCTGTCCGACCTACGTGTTCATTAACAGCTATGCTAGCAGCACAATTCAAGGAAAATCTCGTAACACGTGTTGAAGGGTGGCCTGCAGATCACGCAGAGAAGCGGGCATCCAGATTGCATGAGGAAGCCTGTAACATGGGAAGTGTTCACATGTCAGAAATAGGTCCTGAATTAAAAAAATTGAGATCTTTAGTTTGAATACGCGAGATTCAAGCAACTTGTCCAGAGCAAAGGATGCTATTTTTGAGACAACAAATTAAGGAACTTGGAAAGGTAAAAAATGAGAATTCTTTCACAGTGTGAAGATGTGAATAATTGCACATGGTTTTGAGTACAAGAACTGTAAATCTGTTGCCCAATCTTAACATTTTTGAGCTGCATTTAGGTAGGCTTTGGATCATTAAGCTGGGCAAAGGAACAACCAGGGCGTGGGTCTATGAGAGTCATTTCAGGGGAAAGACACAGACTGATTTGTCAAGCCCTTGAAATATAGATTTCTTGAGATGTATTCCTCACATTGTAAACATGTTGTGTAGAGTGAAGCCATGGGAAGCCATGTGTAAGAGAGCTTAACAGCCAAACCCAGTGCCGTCGAGTCGATTCCGACTCATAGCGACCCTATAGGAAAGAGTAGAGCTGCCCCACAGAATTTCAAAGGAGCGCCTGGCGGGTTTGAACTGCCAACCCTTTGGTTAGCAGCCGTAGCACTTAACCACTACACCACCAGGGTTTCCGGTGTAATAGAGCTTAAAACAAAACAAAAAAAGACATCCAAAATTAATCACTACTGAGGTAACTAAAAAACTAGCCTTTTACATGTAAACCTGTCTGGAAGATTAGTTTTCAAGAAAAAAAAAAATCGGAGGGGGTTAATTTAGCATTCAGAAATTTGCATTTTCAAAAATTCAGTGCAGGTGCCAGGGAATCTGTGTCTAAGGATACGATTTTGAACCATATGGGCAGTGAAACAACTGCTTCCATGCTCGCACCTGATCAAGAGCAGGGTTTCTGCATTTGTTTTACAGAGAAAAGTTTTTCATTGCCCTTGTGTTCCATTTTCCTTTGAAATTCTTGACGTGATTTTATCCGTTTTTTTCTAAGACTCCTCTTTTTCTCCTTTCTTAAGGCACTGCTGCTATGGCACTTTTCTGTAACTTTTTCATTCCTGTGTACGGTAGCTTCAAATTGCAGTGATAGAGCATAACCCACTTGTTTGTGTCAACTATTTAAATCCATTTGCACCCTGGAAGAATGGAGTTAAAAGTACCAATGGGCATGTGTGCTGAAAAGTACACTGATTGCTCAAATATAAGGAAATAATCCAATGAACTTGGTTGTGGAAGGGGGAAGAGGAAACAAAGCTAATCAGATGTGAATTGTATCTGTTGTAATAAACACGTTAAAACAAAACAAAACTAAAGCACGCTGGGAGTCAACAACAAACAAACCAACCCAGTGCTGTGAAGTTGATTTGGACTCGTAGTGACCCTATAGGACAGAGTAGAACTGCCCCATAGAGTTTCCAAGGAGCACCTGGGGGATTCGAAGTGCTGACCCTTTTGTTAGCAGCCATAGCACTTGACCAGTACCCAGCAGGGCTTCCACACTGGGAGTACACTGAACATCATCAGAATAGAATAATAGAAGGCAAATAATGCAAAGATATTGGGTGGTTGAGAGACAGAGATCTATATAGAAAAGGAGCAGTGTGTGTGAATCAGGGAATGCTTCCTGGAGGAGATGACTAAAGTTTTACTCTGAAAGAGAACAGTAGGGACCCAGAGACCACCTCAAAGGTAGCTGGGAGGTGGCAGCCACTCCGACAGTTGAGAGGCAGGAACTAGGCAAGTTGGTGGGGGGGGGTGGTTGTTGGAGGGGCTGTAGGATGGCAGCAAGTATCTCCCATCACAGGGTCTCTTTTCTGTGCTTAAAAGCCTCATCTCATCTCAATATTTGTCCAGATGACCTCTCTTTGTCTCTTTTTTTATTTCTTACTTTCCTTTCTCCCATTGTTCCTTTCACCCTATTTTTCTTCTAACTTTTTTTTTTATCATGCTGTTAAATATTTGAACAAAACTTTTGTTAAATCTTAGAAACCTCCTATGTTCCTCTCCCTGATCACACCCTCTTCCTTCTCTTGAATACCAAAAAACCGAAACCAAACCCGTTGCCATTGAGTGCCATAGAGTTTCCAAGGAGCAGCTGGTAGATTCAAATTGCCGGCCTTTTGGTTAGCTGCCATAGCTCTTAACCACGACCCCACCAGGGTTTCCTTCTCCTGAATAGGCAACTGCTATTCAGATTCTTCTTCTTCTTTTTTTTAATAAATTAATCTTACGTTGTCTTATAGCATCACATTTTTTGTATTGCTAAAAAAAAAAAGCCAACTGCTTCTTATTCATCTGTCAACTATTACTCTAATACTGTTTTGAATTTCTTGTGTTCTTACTCATTTGGCAACTTCCTCTCTTGCTCTGTATGTTATTTCTGAATCTTCTCCATTTACATCATCCTTTGAATCTCTTCTATTCTCTCGTCTTTCAGACCATGTCTTTTCTGAACCCCCACTCTCTTCTAGTCCTTCTTTTCTGACACCACTTTCCCCATTTCCACTTAATTTTATCATTCCATGCATGCGTCTATTCCGTTATTGATCACCAAGGAGTCACTGTTGTACTAGATGCCACAAGGGATTGAACAATGAATCAGAGAGAATTTCTGCCCTACTGCTCAGTAAAGATAATCAGGTTATTTCTTTAGCAGTTACCATATGTACCCGGGACTGTGCTAAACAATTTCCCAAATACCTGATTCTCAAAAGAACCCTGCAAGGTAGTTGATATCATTCCCATTTTACAGAAGAAGAAATTGTCTTGGAGAAGTGAAGTCATTTTCCCAAAGTTACTCATTCATCAAGTTCCAGAACCAGGATTTTAGATCCTGTTTGATTTCAAATCTGGTGCTCCTGCTGGCTCCACTATAGAGGACATGTGGAAATTTGATGGGCCATAGGAGAAGAATAAACTTGTAACTTACCTGCAATCAAGTCAGAATCTCCTCATCACCTTGCTGCCAGACCTCTCCGAAGACAAGGAGCTCCTGGACTGGTTGGAGCCCCCACTTGATCCTCACAATGAGAACTGAGAGCAAACTAAGGAGAAATGGGCACCCTTGAAGGGATTGGACATCAAGTCTCAGGTAATACTGTCAATTGTACATGCTACCGCCACACACTTTTCCAAGTAATCACTACTACTTTATGACCGGGAAGTTATTACTATCTTCTGTCATTGTTTTCAGATGAAAAACTGAAACACAGAGAGGAAATATAACTTGCTCAGAATCCTACAGACAGAGCTGAGACTTGAACTCATGTGGACTGACTCCTTGCCTAACTGCAGCCCAGCACCACCTCTCTTCTCCCCATGTGAGGCCTTGGCCAGAGATAGCTCTTAGCGTGGAACTCTTTGTCAGCGACCTCCCCTCCTTAGTCCAGGAAGTTAACCCCTATTTTAGTGGCACTGGAGGTAGAAAGGGAGGCACGGTGAGGTGATGGAGTGAGGGATGCCAGGACTCCCATCCCAGAGAGAGAAACAACTCATTAATTCTGGCAAGACTCTGGGGCCTCACAGCCCTCAGACAATTAATTAGCTATTGGCACTAATGATGGTTAAGAAAAGGGGGAAGGAACCACAGGAAATTCACCAGCCAATGGTGCTCCCTGTGGTAAATGACAAGGTCATCTGCTGTTCCCCTCTGTCATTGGGAAATAGAAGGCCATTGTTCTTCCTAGTGTCCGATGCTATCTTCTCAAGTCTATTTTGAACCCATTCGATATCCCATTATTTTGGTGAAATTGTTGCAATTTGCATTTTATATAATGCACACATTTTAAGTGTATAGTTTGAATTTTGACAACCTCAATAATGATACAGAATATTTTCATCAGTCTACAACCTTCTCCTGTGCCTCTTTCCTCCAAACTGCCCCCCCATAATGCCCATCCCCCCTTGTCCAGAGGCAACCACTATTCTGATTTCTATCACCATAGTTTAGTTTTGCCTCTTGTAAGACTTCATACAAATGGAATCATGCAATATATACACCCTTGAGTCAGGCTTCTTTCACTCAGCATAATTGTTTTGAAATTTGTCCATGTTGTTTCATGTGTCAGCAGCTGATTTCTTTTTAAATCAACTTAACTGAAGTACAATTTACATACAATAAAATGCACACATTTCAATTCTGTCATTCAATTAGCTTTGACAAGCATATACACCTGGATAACTATCACCTTATTCAAAATTTGGAGCATTTCCCTCACCTTAGAAAGTTCTTGAATGCCCTGCCTCAGGCAAACAATTATCTAATCTATAGTTTTTTTCCTGGTGTAGGACCTTTGTGTAAATAAAATTAGATAGTATTTACGGCTTGTTTCTGGTTTGTTTTGCTGATCATGGTATTGAGATTCAGCGATAGTGTTTCATATATTAGTAGCTTGTTCCTTTCTATTGCTAATAGTATTAAACTGTATGAACACACTACAAGTCATTTATCCATTCACCTGTTGAGGGCCATTTGGGTTGTTTCAAGCTTTTGACTGCTATGAAAAACGACTATAAACATTTACATACGGTTCTTTGTGCGGACACATTTTCATTTATCTTGGGTAAATAACCTAGTAGTGGAATTTCTGGACCATATGATAAGTGTCTGTTTACAAGAAACTGACAAATTGTTTCCAAAGTGGTTGTGCCGTTTTACACTCCCAACACCTGCACATTGTCGGTAACACTTGCTACTGTCTGTCTGTTGGTTTTAGGCATTCTACCAGGTATGAAGTGCTCTTTCATAGTAGTTTTAATTTGCGATTTCCTGATAGTTAATCTTGTTGAACTTTTTGTCATGTGCTTATTCATTCTCACATATCTTTTATTCAAGCCTTTTGTCCATTTTTTATTGGCTTGGTTGTCTTGTTATAAGTTATAGGCATTAATTATATAATACATGTATATAAAATATATAGTAAAAATTTCTCTCATAGTATCTCTTACCTTTTCATTTTCTTTCTTTCTTTTTTGCTTCTATTTTCCAAAATTTTATTTATTTTGTTGTTGTTGTTGAGAATATACACAGAAAACATACGCCGATTCAACAGTTTTTAGGTGTACGACTTAGTGGCATTGATTACATTCTTCGAGGTGAGCAACCATTCTCATCCTCTTTTCTGAGTTGTTCCTCCCTCACTAACATAAATTCACTGCCCGCTAAGGTTCCTAGCTAACCCTTCGAGTTGTTGTTCTCAATTTGTACCCATATAGATAGTTCTTAAAAGAGCGTAATGCTCAAGGCTGACTTTTTAATTTTTTTTAATAGTTTCTTTTTTAAAAAAATGTGTTAAGTACAAATAGTCCCTGACTTATGAGGTATATGAGTTATGACGAACTGCATTTCCAATCATTTTTTTTGTTACATCTTATTGTTAGTAATACGTACTCCATACAATGTTGCAGTGTGTAATTTGATGAAGGTATGATTCTCAGATGTTCACTAGCAGATGTTCAATGTGAGGATTTATAAAGATAATGATAGTAAGAGGCAATAATAATGAAAACTAAAAAATAAAAGAGGTCTTCGATGTATGTCAGAACCGAATTATGACAGAGTCATCGGAAAGCAGCCCCACCTTATGTTGGAGACTACCTGTAGTTGTCTTGTTATTTTTATGGAGTCACTGGGTGCTACAAATAGTTTTAAAGTTCTCAGCTGCTAACCAAAAATTTAGAGGTTGAAGCCTACCCAGTAGTGGCTTGGAAGAATGGTCCAGTGATCTGCTTCTGAAAATTAAGCCATTAAAAACCCTGTGGAGCACAGTTCTGCTCGGACACATATGGAATTGTCATTATTTGGAATCAACTTGATAGCACCTGGTTTTGGTTATTTTGTTCCATTCTTGCAATTTCTTTTAACTGATGTGTTTAGATCTTCATGGAGAAGAATCCACATAAATCCAATCCCAAAAGGGTGAAGATTAACCAATTTAATCCCCACTTTCCCACTTCTCAATCATCTCTGACACTAGCAGTCCATGGGACACACTCTCTCTCTCTACCTTAGCCACCTGGATCTAGGTCAGAGCTCACATGTGAAAGGACACTGTCCTTGAGTACAAAACAGGCAGACACCAGCAGGGAACTCATGAGTCCATATGACACCCTTATTTCTCACCTGTGGGTCACAAATTTGGGGTTTTCCCACTACCACTTCAGGAGATCAGCCACAAACTCTGGGGCCTCTCTTGGGTCCTTCAGTTTCACCTGCAGGCTCTCATTATTCCTTTGGGTTTGTTAATTCACTGGAATGACTCACAGAACTCACAGAATATACTATACTTTCAATTATAGATTTATTATTGCAAAGGATAAAAATCAGTATCATCATAAAGAAAAGATGCATAGTTGAGGTCTGGGAAGCTTTCGAAAGTGGAGTTCCATAGACTAAAGCGGGCGAGTCACCCTCCCTCTGCCAACCAGGAAGCTCTCAGAGCCTCTGTATTCAGAGCCTTCAGTAGTTTCATTATGTAGTCATGATTGAGGCCTCATTGAATATGCATGAAATGTTAAATCATGCTTCGGGCATTCTTATTGCTTTTATGGAAGAGATAATTTTTAGAGGTCCTTGTGCTGCCATTCTGCAGATGTCACTATAGTTTTTTTCTTTTTTTTCTGGTGGATGCTTTAGGTATCACAATATAAATTAACTTTTTACAGTCTATTTAAAATTAATAGTTTATCATACCATGTGGAATATAGGAGGCTCACTACCAATGTGTGTGTTCAGATGAGATTATATACATACCGAGTTTCAGTTCCTTCTTCCTTCTGGTTGTTCCTTGAAGAAGAAAAGGAGAAAGACATGTAAAATAGAATCAATGTAAGAGGAGAAAGTGGAGAGAAAGGACCTTGAGAAAGAAGAAAAGAACACATGGGAGGACCTGGAAATGAGGCTAGAGAGATGGTGATGATGGTCAAGCACATACATGACAGGGAAGGCAAGGCCATCTCCTGGCTGATTTGCTGGTAAAGGTACAATAAGTGACTTTTAGTTCAGACAACTTAAAACTTTCATGCAAGAAAGGCCTGGGTATCTACTTCCAAAAAACCAGCCAGTGAAATCCCTACAGTTTACAATGGTCAGATCCTGTTGTGCATGGGGTCATCACAATTTGGGGGCTCGGCAACAGTTAACAACATCAATATTACATAAAAAGCAAAAGGAAGAGGAGCCAAAGGTGCTAGCTTCTTGAATCCTTGCTCCCCACACTAAAAAGGATGGCATTAATACAAAAGGGTCCCTATGACTGCCACTCGTGTTGTGGGATATCTCACTGCTCACGAGTCAATCTAGACTGTAGCTAAGTCTCATTATGTTCTGCAGCTATTTCACGAGGGGCATGGGGCAGAAAGCCTCATTCCTCATCAGAACCTGGGAGGAAATGAGAAAGTGTCTCATGATAGCTTCTCTGGGGGTGTAAAGAGAAGATAGAGCTGTCCATGTGGAAACTCCTCATTCCTGGAGGTTCACGGGCATCCTGCCAAGTCTCAGATTGGCTGGGGTTCAAGCTTTGCTTGTGTGGGCTATGTGGATTCATGCAAGGTCTCCAGGGTGCCGTGGTGGAGCTTTTTCATTACACTGATACAACTGAAGAGAAACTGTATAGCCAGAAATTGGCAGGCTAGGGTTAGGGAAACTATAATAAAGACAGTAAAAACAGGATGGAGAAGAGAAGAAATATTAAAAATCAACAGGCATGATAATGTTTGAGATAAAGGCATCTTATTGAGGTCCTTCCTCCTCTTAAAGCTCTTTCTCTCTCTGTCTCTGTCTCTACCCCTTTGACTCCCTTATATACCATATTGTCATACTGTGATCCACCAAGATAGCTTAGGTGTATGTGGAGAAGGCAGAGTGCTGATGAGTTCAAAGTTGTTCACAAAAGCATGAAGAAACTTTTTAATTTAGATAGTACATTAAGCTGCTATCTCTGACTTTTCCCTGGATTCTCATCCTTCCCCAGCAACCTCATGAATGCCCTCTTGAACTGCTTGTTCCACAGAGTTTATATGAAAGGGTTAAGTATAGGGGTTCCCACTGCATAAAAGAGACCAAAGAACTTGCCCCACTTTTGGGCATAGGAATTTTGGGGCTGGAAGTAGACAGCAATGACTGAGCTGTAGAAGATAATGATAACCATGAGATGGGAGCAGCATGGCCCAAAAGCCTTCCTCCTCCCCTTTGCCAAGGTAACTCTCACCACTGCCTGGGTGATTGCACTGTAAAAGACAAGGATGAAAGTGAGAGGCACAATAAAGATGAAGACACTGGCAACGACCATCTGGATCTCATTGTAGGTGATGTCCCCACAGGAGTGCTGAAGTAGAGATGGGACCTCACATAAAAAGTCATCTATCTGCCCCTGGGGGCAGAAGGTTAAGTGGAGGGTGGCTGGTGCCTGAACTATTGATTGGACCATACCTGTGACCCAGATGACAGCCACCAGCTGCCCACAGAGGTGGGGGTGGATGATGGTGGTATAGTGGAAGGGCTGGCGGACAGCTGCATAGCAGTCAAAGGCCGTCGCTGTCTGCAGGATGCTTTCAGTGGTCCCCAGGGGCATGAAGATGAAGAGCTGGACAGAGCAGCCAAGGAAACTAATGGTCTTCTTTGGGCCCCAGAGGTTGAGCAGCATCTGGAGGACAAAACTTGTGGTGAAGCAGATATCCAAGAAGGGGAATTTGGAGAAGAAAAAGTACATTGGAGAGTGGAGCCTGGGGTTCAGCATGGATGGCAGGAAGATGAGTGTGTTGCACACCATGGTCAGGAGGTATGAAATCAAGGCCATCGTGAAGAGACCCTTTTCTAGTCCTGGGTGTTCAGAAAAGCCCAGAAGGAGGAAGCCCCCCGGGAGCTTGGTTGACCATGGCCTATTCCTTCAGAGCCTAGAGAGAGGAGAGAGCTGTCATCGAGTGTGTTCCAAAGTATTTAATAAGAATCTACCCTGAGTATTTTCAGGTCATACAGATTTCCCTTCTCCCTCTTCTAACCCAGCCTACATTTTTCAGGCTCATCACTGTCCAGCAGCGCCTTCTCTTCCCGTGTTCCTCCTGATGAAATGCTGTCTAGTGAGCTCAAAGAAACCACAAGTGTGCTGGGAAACAGATGGAATTTCCTACTGGTACCTCTTACTTACTCTTCAAGGACAAAGAAGGCTGATGCAAAATATGAGATTAATTAATTGGTTTTCATTAATTCAACAGATAGTCAACGATCAGCTATTTTGTTTTGAGTGCTACGGAGTTATGAATATTCTCCTAGGTATATCCAGAAAGAATGAGTAAAGAAATGCTTTTAATCAAATTTCCTGATCATAAATAAGAAATATTTCTGTAGCCTACTTTTCTATTGGGAGGGAGCATAAATTTTCTAGAATCTTTCATGCGTTATTTACTTTTGCCTTATTTTCAGGGTGGTGGACATAGACCAAATGTGTGGATTAAGTAGGAGCTTCTCCCTCTGTGTAAAGTAACCTTATCCATAGGGAGTTCATTAAGGTGATTTTGTCTTTTTTAAACAAGGTCATTATGATTTACTGAGCCAAATACAAGAGCTTTCTCTACAAATGCAAAACGCTAATCTCAACATTATGTGCAATGCCGCAAAGTAAGACCCCAGAACACAGCAATTTATGGAATCTTTATTGTCCTCTGTAAGTGCAAAATTTTTTAGGTGATGGGCCATAAAAATGCAAAAGATGATTTTTAAAAAAATCTTTTCTGGTTCAGGTAAGATTACATCAATAGCAAAGTAATGAATTGAAATTTAGGCATTCAGATAGAATTTGTACGCCTCCTTAATTCAACTCACTGTTTATGAGATTTTGAAAAGATTTTATATAAAAATTTCAAGCTTACAGGAAATTTCCAAGAACAATCTACAGGCTCCTTTGTACAGATTAATCAGCTATTGTCATTCTGGCAGATTTTTTTTTAATCACTCCATCTTTTTGTTTACATCGACAATTATATATTCTGGTCTATTTGAGAGTAGATTGCAGATATTATGCCTCTTTACTCTTTCATATTTCAGCATGAGTTTCTAAGAAAACAGAAATTCTGTTATATACACATAAAAACCCATTACTGTTCAGTCAATTCTGATTCATAGTGACCCTATAAGACAGAGGAGAACTTCCTCACAGAGTTTCCGAGAAGCGGCTGGTGGATTCGAGCTGCCAACCTTTTTGGTTAGTAGCCAAAGCTCTTAGCCACTGCACCTCCAGGGCGCCTATATAAACATAAAAACATAGTAGGTATTGAATAAAGAAAATTTAACACTGATAAAATATTCCTGTCTACTCTGTAGGGTCGCTATGAGTCAGAATTAAGTAGACAGCAATGGGTTTGTTTGGTTCTATAGTCCATACTCTGATGTGGCCATTTGTCCCAATAATGCCCTTTTTGGCAGTTTTTCCCATACAAAATCCCATCCAGATCATGTGCATCTGACCCTGGCCTCATTAGCAGCCTTTCTTTAGTCACTAAAACCAGCCTTAAGCAAAGCATAGGGTGAGAGGTTCAGGCCTCGCCAGGGGCAACTGAAAGGCCGGAGTGAGTGTGAGCTTATGTAGATGAAAAACACAGGGGAATACATGGAAAAATTGTCAAGACCCCAGAAATTAAAAGCAAATAATGCAAAGATAATGGGTAGGTGAGAGGAGTTGTCACAACAGAGAAGCAATCTGGGTGGGTGAATCAAGGACAGCCTTCTGGAGGAGGTGATCTGGATTTTTGTTGTGAAAGACAGCATTAAGGTAGAGATCAAACCGGAGATGGGGTGGGAAATGGCAAGCACCCTGGTACTTTAGAGGCAGGACCTCAATTTCTTCTGGGCACCGACAACCTTAGGAAGGACATTTAAGGAATGAGTGGCAGGCAAGTTGGCAGTCGTGTTGGCAGAAATTGTCCTGGAAGTTTATATGATGGCATGACCACCTCTCCATCACAGGATCTCCATTCTGTGTTAAAAGCTATATCTCATCTCCCTTTTTGCCAGGACTCCCTCTTGTGTGTGTGTACATTCTACATTCCTTCCTCCATCTTACTTTTCCCCTTGAGGATATGGCTTTTTTCTTGAGAAAAAAAATGTTAATTATTCAGACAAAAGAGTGGTATAAAACATATCTAAGAATTTTATAGAAGAAACACAGGACTCGAATCCCATATAAACATGCCCCTGTCCCTTCAGCTTGCCAAAAATCGGAGCCCTAAAGCCCAGAGACAATTAATTCACCACTGGCCCTAAGGATGGTTAAGAAGGGAGGGGAGGATCCAAATGTTCCCAGGATCTTAGAAGCCTTCTGTGTGCTCCTCCCTGGTCACATCTCCTTCTTTCCGCCTGAAGAGGTAAGTGGTATTCTGATTATTTTTAATTCATCACTCCTTTTTAAACTTATGGATCTCAACAATTGCCCGCCATGTCTCATTCATCACCAGCTGATGCATTTCTCACATCCTTACTCTCTTGACAACTTAGTGTCTCACACTGCATGTCGTTGCTGGACCTCTTCAGTTTACGCTTTCCTTTTGACTCTCTGTTTTCTCCTGCTGTCTGTCTTTCAGAACATGCCTTTTCCTTATGCTCTTTCTCCTGGTGGTTCTTTTCTATGATACTAACAAAAGGCAAGCACTATTCCCGTTAATTCCATATTTATGCATGCAGTCATTTCTTTGTTGCTTAGTCACTGAAGAGCCTGTCATGAAATCAGTGCTATAAGGGAATGAGATCCAAATCCTGCTCTACAGCCCAGTGAGGACAACCAGGTTTTTGCTTTAGCAGTTACCAGCTGTTGAGTGCTCTCTGTGTACCAGGCACTGTGCTCAACAATTCCCTGAATACCTGGTTCTGACAACAACCCTGAAAGGCAGCTGATATTATCCCCACTTTATAGGAGAAGGAACAGTCTCAAGAGGTGCAGTAACTCGTCCTAGGTTACTCAGTCAATAAGGTCCAGAGCCAGGGTTTTAGATCCTGTTTGAGTCTAAGTCTGGCTCTCCTGGTGGCTCCACTACTGAGGACTTTAAATTGATGGGCTGTAGGAGAATAAAGGTGTAACTTACAACAATTAAGTCAGAATCTTCTCATGGCCTTGCTGCCAGAGCTCCCCCAAGACAGGGAGCTTCTGGAGTGGTTGGAGCCCCCAGGTGACCCTCACAGTGGCAACTGCAAGCAAAGGATGGAGGAGCAGTACCCCTTGAAGATGATTAGAGCTTAGATGTCAGGCAATGGCAGTGATTGGTAGTATTTACTACTCAGACACTTTTCAAAGTACTTTATGTGTATTGCCCCTCACAACTTCAAGAGGTGGAAAATTATTTTATTTTATATTTTACTGTGTCAGCTAAAAATGAAAGCACATGAGCCGGAGCCAGAGCCATAGTGCGGGCTGGCCGAGCAGCGCCTGCGGGGTTGGCCGGGGATGGAGGGCCGCAGAGTCCGGGCGGGCGGGTCGCGGTCCGTGGGTGCAGGCAGGGGCGCGGGGTGCAGGGTGCGGGCACGGGACGGGCGCCCGCGGGAGTGAGGCGCTGCCGGCTACCCTACCGCTTCCGCTGCAGCAGGTCGCCAGGCTCTCCGGGCTTGGCCTGCCGGGCTCCTGCCGTTCCCTCCTAGGCCGCCTCCCGGGCCGCCGCTGGTGACCGCTCGCCGCGCCTCCGGAGGCTTCACCTGCACCCTCCCCCAGGACGCGCCCGTGGAACTTCGGCCCGCGGTCCTGGACACGGAGGCCGTGTCGCTGGCCTGGCGGCTGTGAGGCGAGAAGGTGGCCTGGGTGCTCAAGATGGACAAGGGGATCGAGTCTGGGTTGGTGCACGACCTCGACGCCAGAGTCTCGGGCATCGGGCAGGAGCTGGCGCCGGGCCTACTGCAGGAGCCAGATTGTGGCATTACCCATTTTCAGGAAAGAAGATTCCAGCCTTCCACTGGATGGTGAGCCTGAACACCCACCCTCTCAGTATGTGATGCTCATTGTGATGTCCGGGCAGTAAGACGGCATGCTGAACCGCTCGCTTACTTGAATCAAGGTCAGCCTTATGCAATTTGGATGCTGGATAATCGGAAAATGGGCGATATGCCTGAGATGAGTGGAAAATTGGCAAAGAGCATCATACCAGCCGTATTCCACGACACACGGCTACAATGTACAGGGCATCAGCAACTCGGAGGTTGGAAGTGGAACTGCCCAGAAGACAGACTTCACGAGGTGGATATCCCAGGGTCTGTGGGAATAACTGACACAAAGACAAACCCAAGCCCGTAAAATGTGGGTGAATTTCTTTGGGACCCTACAAAACGCACATCCGCTTTCACTCAGACGCCCTGCATCTGCACAGGACTTACTCCACGGAAGCACGGGGTGAAAACGGAGCTCCTTTTAGGCTCCAGGTTGACACCTTTAAGCAGAATCAAAATGGGGAACTCTCGGATCACCTACACTCAGCTAGCTGCCGAATCAAAGTGTTGAAGCCTGAGGGAGCAGACAGAAAGCAAAAAACAGACCGAGGGAAAACGGAGAGAACTGCCCCTGAAAACGAAAAGTATCAGCCGTCCTAGGACACCACAGCCCTCACGGAGTGTTCTCTGTGGCCTGATACCCTCACAGCCTAGGCGAGTAACAGTCCTTCCGCAGAGCCCACTTTCATCTCCCCTGCACCAGGGCACCTGCAGTGTCCCAGTCAGCAATCCTTCTTCCCCAGATCATCAAGGAGATGGCGTTTCACAGGCCTCAGGTGAGCAACCTCAGCCTTCAGCCACAATCCAGGAAAAAGCCACAGCTGCTCGAAAACCAGTAGTCTTCCTACACAAGACTGTTTTCCAATTTTTCAGATGCCGACTTACTCAAACTGACGGCACAGGACTTAGAACAGACTTGTGGTGCCGCCGAGGGAATTCGGCTCTACACTTCACTGAAGTCAAGGTCGGTTCAGCCCGGCTTAACCCTCTGTCCGGGCAGCAGCAGGCGGCAGGCGGTGGAGGCCAGAATGGCAGCGGTGCAGCCCACGTTTATCACACAATCGACTTGGAAGAAAAGCTTGCCTCAGAAGTTGCTCGAAAACTTGCATTGGCTTCTCATATTCCTTGGCACCAAATTAACCACTTTTACAGGCAGGGTCCCGCTGGTATTCACATTGCTGTTAGCGATCAGAAGGTTCAGAACTTCCAAGATGAAAGTTTTTTATTCTCCACAGTAAAGGATGAAAATGGTGGTGGTATCCACCCAATTTTGAAGTGATGCCCTATGTAGATTGAACTATATTCAGTCCCTTAAAAGTGTGTGAAGACTGAATCTAAGAAGTCATGGGATTGAATTTGACCTACAAAATTTCATATTGAAAACACAAGATGACCTTCAGGTGAGCTGTATGAGAGGCGACTGTCCTGTCACCGCCACAGCCAAGTGTGCTTGTGAGCGCAAGCCTGTGGGGACAGAGCGCAGACTGCTCGGAGGCCGCGGTCCGGACAGATCTGCCTACTTCTCTGGCAGAGGCCAGTAGATACAGTTCCTAGAAGCTGCCTTTGCTGCTTTTTACACTGAAGACGGTTTGGAAATGAATGAAAAACTCAGTGTGGGCATTCACCTTTCTACGCCAGTTTAGCTTTTATTGCTTGGACCTTATGCTGACCTGGAGGGGCGGGGTGGGCAGGGGACACTGCAGTGTGGAGCCAGGATGGGACCTGTCTGTGGAGATGTGTCCTGCTGATAACAAACCTCTGATAAGAGACCAGTGGAGAGGTGAGAGAGGCTCTGCAGCTTCTAGGAGGAAACCGGGTCTAAGGCATGTGTCGATGGGATCATGTCAGACCAGGGAAGGTCAAGCCGGAAGGATGGGCTTGAGGGAAATGCTTTATCAGGAGTAGCTTGGTGAGAAAAAAAAAAAAATTTTTTTTTTTTTTTGAGAGGATCGGGGTAAATCCTAATAGATACATAGACTTTTGTGTTTTTGCTTCGTCACAATTTTACTGAAAACCTTTTTGTTTCTGCTTCCTTTTTAGCATTTTAGTTCCTGATTTTCCACTTTTGAACCCCCACCTGCCTTTTAAACTCATGTGGCTTCCCCCTCTCCCCCCACTGCTGTTCCCTACTTTTCATTTTAAACATTTTTAAAGCCCTGCCCCAGATGTTGAAAACAAGTGACCTCAGCAGAGGAAGAAGTATTACTCCTGATGGCTTCTGACTTGGTGTTAAGGAGGCTCATTGTCAACAAGACAAAATTGTTCCTGGAACACTGTAAACACTAGATGAAGTAAATCAAACACTAAAATGCACCATAAAGATTCCTTGCTCCTCCAATATTGAGCTTTAGTACAATCATGGCTAAAGATTCTGATTATTCATTAGAGGCTTTTTCTACAAAAAAGAATGCCTCTTTCACGGAATCAAACACTTGTCTCCCAGTATACATTCCAAAGGGGATCCACTGTTTTCGCATCATCTCCTTCCTTAAGCCAAAGCCTTCCCGAAATTCATCGGCAAGCATTTTTCAGCCCTGTGGTGTAGCAGACCCAAGTTTTAAGAAAACCTTATATTCCATTTTAATTATGGTGTGTCGCTGTCCATTTGCCCAGGTGTTTTGGCCTTGAATATGCTATTTGATCTCCTTCTTTGTCGAGAGGGAAATAGGAATGAGTAACTTTGTGTCCGATCTCTCCTAGGAGACTAAATACAGCAGGTAGAAGTGTTGACATTTTATGATTAATTCATAAAGAGAGTTATTATTTAATACAAAGAAGCACTGTCTCATCATATTTCCATCTTCAGTTCCAAAATGTTTGTAACTCCTGGAGACCCTACTGGAGGACAGTTTTCCTTTCCATCATTTCCCCTTTGCTTTGTATGGCCCCATGTTTTCTGTACCAATCACTTGGGAAAGAAGGGAACTTCTCTCTTACTTGTGTTAGAGTTTTGCTTGTCTATTTAGCATTCCTTATGGAACAGTAAAAGTCACTTAAAGCTGTGAGCTATTTTGAATTCCTCATCAGATCTTAGAAGTAAACATAAATAAAAGCTCATCAATCTCAAAACTACACTGACTTGTACTGAACATTAGTCTGTCCAGTAAAACAGGTCAAATTACGGCACCAGCAAATTTGCTACTTTTAAAAATTAGCAGTAGGATGTACACATTTCAGTATAATAAATGGTTTCTGATTGTTCTGAAAAAAATAAAATGAAAGCACACAGGGGATGAATAACTGGTTTTGGAAAGGTAACTAATAAGCGGCAGAGCTGAGATTTGAACCAGGTGGGCTGACTGCAGAGGCCATGCACTGACCACATCCCACCACCATCACTCTGCTGGGTGTATGTGAGGCCAAGAGGGGTCAGAGGGAGCTCTGCTATGGAGCTCTTTGCTAACAACCTCTCTTCTAGAGGCATTAGAGGTAGAAAGGGAAGTATGGTGAGGTGACGGAGGGAGAGATCTCAGGGTTCCAATCACATGGAGAGAAACAGCTTGTTAATTGTAGCAAGATTTGGGGCCCCACAGCCCACAATTAGCCACTGGCACTAATGATGGTTGAGAAGGGAGGGGAGGATCCAGAGGAAATGTGGCAGCAGCAGTGCTCCCTGTGGTGAAAAATGAAGTTCACCCACTGGTCCTGTCTGTCACTGGGGGGTATCAGGTCATGGTTCTCTTCTTACCACCAATTCCGGAGTGTGTTCTGTATTTCTCGTATTTTCTCTCAAGCCTGTAATGTGCTCACCCAACACCACTTCACTTTGATTTTTTCTCTCCTCTCTTTTAAGTTGAAGTATAATTTGCACAATGAAACACACAGATTTTAATGCACAGTTCGCTGAGGCTTGACAAGTGTACACACCTAGGTGACCACCATCCTAGTGGAGACACAGAACATTTCCTTTATACCACGCCCATTTACAATAACCACCACTTCTCACTCTTGGTCCTGGCAACCGCTGATGTGACTTCTATCATTTTGCACTGCTTTGCCTGTTCTAGAACTTCATATAAATGGATTCATCAAGCACATACTCTGTTGTGTTTGGCTTATTATACTCTTTACAGCAGTTTTGAAATCCAGGCATGTTGCCTCGAGTATCAGTAGTTTATTTTTTTCTTTCTTAATTGCTGAGTAGTAGTCCATTGTATGAAGATATCACAATTTGTTCCTCCATTCACCTTTTGGTGGATATTTGTGTTTGTGGTGGTTTTAAAGTAGGTCCCCAAATTCTCTGATGCTCCACTCTTCACAAGATAGAATGGATTAGAGTGATTTCAGGGACGTAGTATTGCTCTGAGCTAGAGCTAGGCAGGGTGGAAGGCTTCATGCCTGGGGATGAGTTGTGAATAGGTCCTGATTTGGGCTAGAGGTCCTATCAGATCTGGATGCAGTACAGCCAAAAAGCTGCCCGAGGAGGGCATCTATCCTCACATAGCCAGACAGGGCTGCTAAAAATTAAAATCATAAATTTGCACTATCTTAATTCACTAATTTCTATGCAATATGATTTTTTTTATTGTCCAGCTTTCCTTAAGCTGCATAGTAAAATTTTCTTTTGAAAACGGGTAATTCTGTCTTTGCTGAACCCTGAGGGAGTTTTCTTTAATACAAATTCAGTCATGGATGCGAAGGAGAGTGGTGCCCCCTAGTGGTCCAGTGTGTGAATGGCCGTGACCTGGAGGAAGCAAGCAGCATCATGCTGAGTAGGCTACCCTCTTCCCCTCTGGGTGGTTTTCTTTCTTTAATTTTTATTGTGCCTTAAGCAAAAGTTTACAAATCAAGTCAGTCTCTCATACAAAAATTTATATACACTTTGGCATATACTCCTAGTTGCTCTCCCCCTAATGTGACCACACACTTCTTCCCTCCACTCTCTCTTTTCCTGTCCATTCAACCAGCTTCTGACCCCCCCCGCCTTCTCATCTGCCCTCCAGACAGGAGATGCCGACATAGTCTCAAGTGTCTACTTGATCCAAGAAGCACCAGCATCTTTTCTATCCCACTGTCCAGTCCAATCCCTGGCTGAGGAGTTGGCTTTGGGAATGGTTCTTGTCTTGGGCTAACAGAAGGTCTGGGGACCGTGACCACTGGGGCCATTCTAGTCTCAGTCAGACCATTAAGCATGGTCTTTTTACAAGAATGTAGGGTATTCTTATGGGCTGTTTACTTTGAACTGAAGATTGGACTGACCTGGTGGCCAAAGGATCATTTGGAACATGTCAGCCAAGCTTCTGCCTGCAAAGCAGGTACTCTCTGAGAGAGGCGATTCAGCATACAGAGGCAGTGTGGAGTAGCTGGGCAAGGGCATAGACTTTGGTGCCAGGCTGCCTAGGTTTGAATTTCAGCTCTGCCACTCACTAGCAGTATAACTTTAATTAAGTTATTGAACTTTTCTGTTCCTCAGTTCCCTAATCTCTAAAATGGGGATATTAATAGCAACTAACTCATTGGGTTGTCTGAGGATTAAATACGTTGTTGTTGTTGTTAGGTGCCGTTGAGTCGGTTCCGATTCACAGCGACTCTATGCACAACAAAACGAAACACTGCCCAGTCCTGTGCCACCCTTACAGTCGTTGTTATGCCTCAGTTCGTTGTTGCAGCCACTGTGTCAATCCACCTCGTCGAGGGTCTTCCTCTTTTCCGCTGACCCTGTACTCTGCCAAGCATGATGTCCTTCTCCAGGGACTGATCCCTCCTGACAACACGTCCAAAGTATGTAAGACGCAGTCTCGCCTTCCTTGCCTCTAAGGAGCATTCTGACCACGCTTCGTCCAAGACAGATTTGTTCGTTCTTTTGGCAGTCTGTGGTATGTTGAATATTATTTGCCAACACCACAACTCAAAGGCGTCAACTTTTCTTCGGTCTTCCTTATTCACTGTCTAGCTTTCACATGCATATGACGTGATTGAAAATACCATGGCTTGGGTCAGGTGCACCTTAGTCTTCAGGGTGACATCTTTACTCTTCAACACTTTGAAGAGGTCCTTTGCAGCAGATTTGCTCGATGCAATGCGTCTTTTGATTTCTTGACTGCTGCTTCCATGGCTATTGATTGTGGATCCAAGTAAAATGAAATCCTTGACTACTTCAATCTTTTCTCCATTATCATGATGTTGCTCATTGGTCCAGTTGTAAGAATTTTTGTTTTCTTTATGTTGATGTGTAATCCATACTGAAGGCTGTGGTCTTTGATCTTCGTTAGTGAGTGCTTCAAGTCCTCTTCACTTTCAGCAAGCAAGGTTGTGTCATCTGCATAACGAAGGTTGTTAATGAGTCTTCCTTCAATCCTGATGCCCCGTTCTTCTTCATATAGTCCAGCTTCTTGTATTATTTGTTCAGCATACAGACGAATAGGTACGGTAAAAGGATTAAACCGTGAGGCACACCTTCCCTGATTTTAAACCACTCAATATCCCCTTGTTTTGCCAGAACAACTGCCGTTGATCTATGTTAAGATTCCTCAAGAGCACAATTAAGTGTTCTGGAATTCCCATTCATTGCAGTGTTATCCATAGTTTGTTATGATCCAGACAGTCGAATGCCTTTGCATAGTCAATAAAACACAGGTAAACATCCTTCTGGTGTTCTCTGCTTTCAGCCGGGATCCATCTGACATCAGCAATGATATCCCTGGTTTCATGTCCTCTTCTGAAACCGGCCTGAATTTCTGGCAGTTCTCTGTCGATATACTGCTGCAGCCATTTTTGAATGATCTTCAGTAAAATTTTGCTTGCGTGTGGTATTAGTGGTACTGTTATATAATTTTCACATTGGGTTGAATCGCCTTTCTTGGGAATAGGCATAGGTATGGATCTCTTCCAGTCATTTGGCCAGGAAGCTGTCTTCCATATTTCTTGGCATAGACAAGTGAGCACCTCCAGCTCTGCATCTGTTTGTTGAAACACCTCAACTGATATTCCATCAATTCCTGGAGCCTTGTTTTTTTGCCAATGCCTTCAGAGCAGCTTGGACTTCTTCCTTCAATACCATCCGTTCCTGATCATATGCTACCTCTTGAAATGGTTGAACATCGACTAATTCTTTTTGGTAAATATGATGATATATATAACTTAGAAAAGTGCCTGGCACATAGTAAGGACAATATAAATGTTGACTGTTATTATTAATATTATTCTGTGTAGGGAGAGATGATATTAGTAAAGCATTTCAATGAAAGAATTAAGAGAACTTGCTGATTCCAAGGTTTCGGCCTCAATTACTGGTGAGTGTTGGAGTTGAGGACAAAGCATGTTTTGTTTTGGATATTTTAAATTTGAGGTGGTTGATCATATGGTATAAAGGCCTTCGAATCAGTTAGAGACACAGGACTTGAGATATTGGACTGGGAGTATAGATCTGATTATCACTAACAAAGGTGAGGGTGAAGCATAGGGCAGTTCACTAAAAGAAAATGTAAATTTATATCCAGCATTTTAAATGTGTTATTTCATTCTTATAATAACTCATTAAGGTAGTATTATCCACATTATAATACCAATAAGAACCAGTGAGGTTTAGTAACTTCTTTGACATTACACAGCAGATAGTGAGTTAGTTAGAATTTGAATCCATCTATTCATTTATCCATCCAATGGACATTTATTCTTTGTCCGCATAGGCTGAGCATAGTGCTGGATGGTAAGGATTAAGAGAAGAATGGAACCTGGTCCCGTCCTCAAGGGTATTAGGTAGAGCCCAGGTCTGTTTGTCTTCAAAGCCTAGGTTGATCCACTAGGCCACACTGCAGATGTCTTTTGCATACCCCACTCCCCCATGTCTCCAGAAAGTCGAACAGAAACAAAATGAGCAGAACATGAGAATCAAAGGTTTTTATTTATTTTTCATTCATCTATTCATTCCTTCATTAGAGTATGTGTGTTAAAACATTCCAAACCCAATAGTAGTATTTGTGTAATGCCCCTGTGTCTTACTTGTGCCTTGCTAAGAGGTATCCACTGAGCCTTTTCTTATGGAGTTCTGGGAGGCTAGGCGGGGCAGATGTGATTTTCCCCATTACATGGAAGTTGTTTCTAAGAGGTTAAGCAATGTACCTATGGTTATTTGGCCAAATGGTAATTTATTTTGCCAAGTGTAGAAATTCAGGTCTCTTTGCCCATTTCTTGACAAAATTAAAAGGAGCTACCATTCTTTTTAGTTTCCTGGAGAAAATAAGGTAGAGGTCAAGGGATATGGAGGTAGGGATTGAATGACAGACTTACAGTATGTGAAGGGTATTTTTGCAGTCCCCAGTCTCCACTGAAAATCCTCTAAGATGCAGTGGACTGAAAACACACCAGGATGACACACTAAAAAGAAAACTTCTTTGTCGACAGGGAGGTGTGAGAGTAGGGGGAGAGTGTGAGAAGCCTGGGGCTTTATTTTTTCTGGGATCTTTCAGAATTAGAAGAACTGTTAGGTCCTGAGTTACCTCTGTGGAGAAAATCTGAAGACTGAGAGAACATCAATGCAGAAGGGTTCTCACATCAGGAGAAACAATATCCCCTTTGTCTGCCAGACTAGGAAGAGGTGGTAAATACCTTGCAAAATGTGGCTGTTCATTGCCCCTCAGGGACACATTCCCTGATTTATGGTTCCCTGCCATTTCTTGGGAAACCCTGGTGGCATACTGGTTAAGTGCTACGGCAAAGGTCAGCGGTTCAAATCCACCAGGCGCTCCTTGGAAACCCAATGGGGAAGTTCTACTCAGTCCTATAGGGTAGCTATGAGTCAGAATTGACTCGATGGCAAGGGGTTCAGTTTTTGGGCTTTTTGCCCTTTCTTCTCCACTTTTCCCAACTCTTGTCCCCATTCCTTCCTTCCAGCATCACCTCTCTGGGCTCTGTCTGGCTTTGCACCTTCTTTCTGTGCCTCCAATCCCTGTTCTGTAGCTCAAGTGTCAGTTCCAAGGTTGCCATGGCATCCTTTCCAGAGAAGAGGAGGGCGGTATTGAAGACGAAGGAAGGAGTGTGCTCAAAGGATCCCTGAACGATGGTGGCCTGTCAGTGGTGTGGGGGCACAGAACCAGGACTGCCAGTAGAGTAAGGTGATGGAGGACCCAAGAAGCCCCATGTGGTGGGCCTGGTTTTCTGAAGCAGAACCCGAAGTATGGATTTAGGTGCTCATGACTTACTGAGGAGGGAGGGGGAACGGTTCAGGGTCTCTGAAACAAACCTGCAAGGAGGTTAGTGGAACAGGATAGGGAAGGGGAAGTGTTCAGTGAGGATTGGGTCTCAGGTGAAATCTAGCGTTCGGCTTATCTGGTGCTGGGGTGGGGGCTCTGGAGCATGACTGCACTGCTGACTCAACCCCTTGAGGAAGGAGGTGGCCTTCAAGCAGGGTTGTGAGTCTTTAGCATAGCAGCGAACACTCAGAGCAGCGGATGATGAGTGCACCACCCTGCCAAGTGAATCTGGGTGGACGCCCACATGTCCAATGTACCCAGACTCTAGTTAAGATTCAGTTGGCTTTGCAAAGACATGCATGATTTATTGGAAGCTTTGTGCACCTACCTTTCTCCCTTCCCTCATTTTCTTTTTTCCCCCTTTCCCTCTTATTTTTCCATTCACATTTCTTCTACTGGTTCCCGCAATCTGTTCTTTTGGCTTTCCTTCTTCTTTGCCTAATTCCCCTTTTAATTTCTACTGTCCTACCCCTGCATCTCACCCACTCCTTTCCTCACGCCGTTCCTCCCTCTCCTTCAAAATGGCTTTCGTCCCATTCTCTAAATTGTTTTTCTTCCTTCAGAAAGAGAAGTCTCTGAACTGCGCCATCAGTTCCAGTCTCCCCAGCAGCTCCGCTGCAGGCGCCACCTCCTGACACCCCCAGACCCCTCTGGGGGCTTTTCCAGGGGTCCCTCTGAGCACTCTAACCGGCTTAGCTGTGATGGGAGTCGGGTTCATTTGCTGTAAAAGTGAGGGGGGTGTAAGGGGGAACAGTCTAACTGAGTCTGGAAGCTCAACTGACACCTGTCCTCCATGTGTGACCCTGCTGGTATCTTTATACCGGTGGCATAGATTCCAGCATCACAGCAACACGCAAGCCCCCACAGTACGACAAACTGACAGACACATGGGGGAAATTACTTACTTTTTTTTTTTATCTTGCTAAATTACTTCCTAGCAAGATAAATATATATATATATAAGTCAAATATTCTAAGCAGATTTTTGTGTCAACAGCATGTTATTGAAATGTTAAAATGTCCTAGGTTTGTACTCTTCTCACTTTATTTTGTATATATCTACTGTGCCAACTTTTCCTTATGTTCAGAAATATGAAAAAGTATTGAAGGATTCTCTTTAGTATTTTTTTTTTTACATGAATATTTACCTTTGTGTGTGTGTGAGGCTCCATTAGAAAACATGGTGCAGGAGAAACCACCAAAGCTGTACATGTCTTTCCCTAGTCACTGACTGTGGACTACTTCCCTCTTTAATAAAATGGAGGCATTATTTTTCTCTCCAAGGGTTGTGCCTAGAGACCATGATCTTGGATGTTTATTGGTCCCAATCCCCCAGTACCTGTTGAGAAAAGCCTGACTTTGAATGAGGCAGTGGGGAAATAATCCTGTGTGCTTTCCACATTTGACAACCCTCTGATGAAAGTTCTGAGGCAGAGCTTTCCCTGAGTTTTATGACTTTTATGAGGAGACTCCCCTGATGGTCTCCTCCGGCCATCAGGACACTTAACTCTTAGCTCTTAAAGGCTCTTCGCTCCCCTGAGATGATATTTCAGAGTCTCTGAAATGGGGAGAACATCCTCCTCTCTCAGGACCCTCTGAAGCTGCTCCAAGGACAATATCTGCCTGAGGGGGAAAGGCCCAGGATCAGTTAAAACTACAGGGTGTTTTCTTTTGATGACCCTCATTCCAGAATCCCAGCCAGTGGCTCCAGCACTAGGCAGCAGGTCCAGAGCTCTCCTGTGCAACCTGGTCTCCCTGACGGAAGGCTGGGGAGACTTAAGGTTTGACTGGAGTTCCCATGAGTCAGGAATCTGGTGTTATTCACTTTGCTGGCTCTTACCAGTGTATTTGCTGCTTACTAGCTGTCTGATCACAGACAAGGCAATGAACCATTCTAAGCTTCAGTTTCTTCCTCTGGAAATAGGATTAATACCTTTACTTGCCTCATGATTTAGGTAAAATAATGCATATGAACTCATCCGCAAAGTTCCTGACAAGTGGTAAGTGCTCAACACATGTTGGCTTCTATTTTATCCCCAAAATAAAATCACAATACCCTTTCGTATTCTCCAATTATGTCCTACAAAAATCAGGTATTATTACAGAATAAACAATTTTTTCACTTTGGATAAATGCAATGTATGCTTACAAATCAATTAGAAAAGATAAACAGCTCAACTGAAATTGGTCGAAAGACAGGGATGTAAACTTTTTTTTTTAAGGTCTGAACATGGTCTCAAATAAATAAAACTAACAGCCACAACAAAGCAGGAGAAACTCCAGAGTCTAAAGAATGACACGACATTGGCAAAGCTACCTTTATTCCTGCCTTCTTACTGGCTTTCTTGCTTGTAAGATAAGGAGGCTTTCCAGGTTTCTATGTTGAGTGAGGTAGGTACCATTGTAAATACAAATCCAAAAAGTTACCTAGAAACCCGGTTGGCAAGTATATCAGTAAACCAGAAGGTAAACAAAAGCTTACACCCTTTTACTCGGTAATTTCACTGCTGCATACATGGTCAACACATTTGCAAAAAGGAATTTAAGCATAATTGGTTATCTCAGGATTATTAATACAAAAAAATGAATTAAATATATACATATATACATATTTAACACTTAAAAGTCAATAAATATTCTACACCAAATTCCATTCAATGAAATAGAATGAGGTCACTAAAATCAAGTTTAGAAGGATAAAACCTGTTATGGGAAATGCTTGTGAAATAACATAAGGGGAAAAGTGGTATAGAAAGCTGCAATTGTGGTTTAATTCTGATAGTTTTATGGTGTAATGTAGGTTTTTTAATGTTAAAAAAAACCTTTATATATACATTGAGTCATAGTAGGTGATTGTAGATGGTTTTTTTTGTATATTTTTTGGTATTTTCTACAAAGTGGTTTCTTTTTAACAAAAACAAAATAAAAGGAAACAACAACAGAACAAAGAGATCGACAAATGAAAACCAAAACCTGGACCCAAACAAAAGACTCCATAGTTCTCTCGTACTCTCTAAGTTATAGTATATGTCTAATGAGGCCAACTGTAGAAGTGACCCACTCTATTAAAAATCATAGAACAGATGGCTTTATAAATTTAATAAATTAAAATATCTCCACCTCAATTTTATAAAGAGGCCATGGTTTCAGGAAATCAGTGTCATGTCTACATTCTCCACCTATAACAGAGGAGGCTGGATCCTTGTCTTTTGGCGCTTGCCCCATCCCTGGTCCCCCTGCCCCTGCTGTTCAGAATCCTAAGGAGCATGAGGAGAAATATGGGCCCAGACCCAGCACCTGCCACTCAGAAATGGCCATAGGACTGGTCTGCCTGCTGCAATGGGGCCTGACCCTCACCTGGCCTCTAGCCTCTGCCTCCACCTTGAAGCGTCTCCTCAGCCTCCACTTCCCAGCATCCTCCTTGCCCCACACCCCTGTCTCACCTAACCCATCTGACAGGCTCCATGCGGACAGCCCTTATCCAGGCTGAGGTCCTGCCCACCTGCCAACAAGGCCTCCTCCCAGATTTTGCTGCACATCTGGGGGTCTTTATCTCTGACACAGCAGAAACAGGCCCAGGAGATGGGCAATTCAGCCACTTGGGGTGGGGACTCACACATGAAGCAATAGTGACACAAGCTCCCACCCCTCGACAACCTGATCCCTTCTTCCTCCAGATCACAGCTCTAGGCACCAGAGCTTCAGCTACCACAGCTCCAAGGAGAACCAGGCTACAAAGATTCCCGTGATATGGACAGTGAGCTGAGGAGGCGTCTTTGGGAAGAGAAGGGGAGGTGAGGAGTCCTGACGCCAAGGCTTCAGCCATGACCATACTGGAGGTGCCTAGAAAGCCCTCTACTTTCCCTGAGAAGAGGCTCTGCCCTCATTTCCCTCTTTACACCATCTCAGTGTGAGGGGCTCAGGCAGCCCCTCATGCTGCACATGGCCTGTGTATCTCTGTTCCTCTCCAGAGGGTACAACCACAGCCGCACAGTTCTGGAAGGTTCTGTCCCCCGAAGGCCTGGTGACCACAAGCTGCATGTCCTGGGTCTGATCCTCCTGGTCCTGCTCCAGGTCAGCGTGATCTCTGCCAGGTAGAAGCTCCGGACCCAGCACCTCAGCGTGGCCTCATGGTCAGAGACCGGATGGTAGGTCATGTGTGTAAATGATGAATCTGTGAAAAAGGGTCAAAAAGAATTCAGTCTTTGATTTTCTTCCCATTATCCCTTAAAGGGAGACACATTAAACACCATGGGAATGGACAGGACAGTTGGGGAGGGAAAATGAGAAATTTAGGCACTAGCTTTACCCACAGGAGTCTATAAGGAAATGCTGTTTTAAAGCACATTGTAGTCCACACACTTTGGAGGCTTCAGCTGTCAGTGACAGGAAGAGGGGCTTTTGGTCCTTCACAGGTAAAGGAAGGGTCAGGAGGGCAGCAGGCCTGGGACAGAGGTTTCGGGCAAAGTCTGAGAGAAACCCCAACAGACCTTGATCTCCATGCCGGGTCCCTAAGAAACTGCTGTTCAGTTATTTCCCTTGACCTTTTTTTTTTTTTCCTATTTTCCCACTCAAAGCTTCATGGTCCCTAAATGTCCCAGAAAGCCCTGGGCAGGGTAAAGGATCCAGAGACCTAGACTCTTAGCCTCCCCATCAGAACACCATAAACTGGGGGAAGGGGTTGTCAGATGGGTGCTATCCTCTCTCTTGTCCTTAGGGACACCACTGGGGGACACAAACTGCACCTGAGGGAGGTCCAGGGAGGCTGCCCCATGCTCTTGCTCCCTGAGTGAAGCAGCATTTCCAGGCCCTTGCTTCCCTGGGGCCTGGAAGCTCCACTGACCCAGCTCGCTGCCCCTTCTGTATCCTGTCACCCTTCTGGAACTTGGGTCCCCAACAAGAAGCTGAAATCTGCCACTGGCCCGCAAAGTAATGATATTGCATAGGAGGCTGGGGGTTCCTATGCCTGAAGTTGAGGGGGCACTGGGGGAGAAGAGGGTGAGATCCCGGCCCCACCCACTCTCTGCCCATCCCCTTCATCTTTAAGATGGTCATTGGTCCCAACAGGTGTCAGCACCGCTCAAATCTAAACTGAAACAAAGTACAAACAACACTGGGGGCTCTCCCCTAGGTATGGGGGTCCGACAGGTACCGGGGACCACAGGAGAAGAAAGGTAAGGAAGAGAGAGGAAGGGAGAAATCCAAAGGGGTTCAGGTCTCATGCCCCTAACAAGGACGACCCTCTCCTCCCTCCCCAAAGATAGGTACCCTCCCAACCCCGTGTCACCTCAACAACAGCAGGACCAGGACCTCCAACAGGAGCAGGAGGAGGGTTCCGGGACCCACAGAGTCGGTGGAGAGCGCTGGTTCCCTTTAGGCTCCTTTGTGGAAGTAAACTAACTCTGGTCAGCTTCTCTAGAACTGGATACCCAATGAACCAACCTTGGAGAGTGTCATCTGTCTGCAGGCAGAACAACCTGAAAGAGATTGCAAAGGAAAAGTGAAACTTATGTAACAGTCCCAAGTTGATGGACTACCGGGTGCACATTCCCACTATGTGGCCTCCACACCTTCTTTGTCCTCTTCAGAATCCCAGGCACCGTCCTCAAGGCTGATATCCTGAGATCCAAACCTGGAGACACTGAGAACTTTCCCTGAGACCCCTCCTCTGCCACAGGACACTCTTGCCCGCTGTGTCCCAAAGTGGTGGTGCTCTCTCTCTCTCTCTCACATACACACCCACACACACTGCTTTAGGAATGGACACTCCTCTTTCTTTCTGTAGCCCCCATTCTCTCTCCCCCAGCACAAGAACTTTCTTCCTGCCTTAGGAGAATTGCACTTAAAAAGTCTTAGCAGGAAAGAAACAAACTCCCTCCATAAAAGAGGAAAACTCACTTTCCCAAACGTCCTTGCACTTGAACATGGGCACGGGGCTGAGGCTCCACCAGCCAGGCACCCACATGCTGGACTCTGACTCAGGACATAGTGACACAGAGAAGCTGGGACTGTGCAGAATACACTTTGGCAAGGGTGGTGTGAGTGGCAGTAGTGACATCCAGTTGCAAGGAGTACCAGGGAGAATTGTCTTGGCTACAAGCCCAGTGTCCACTATCGGGGGTGTCGGTGGTGTGGGCAGTGGCATCTGAGGAAGCAGCAGAAGCTGTGGTTTCTATAAGGGACATGACCAAAGGTCGGACTGTGGAATCTCTTCCTGGCTGTGTGGCTTCTAGCCTGGTTCTGTGGCTTTCCTCAAAACGAAATCAGCCCCAAGATCACACACATAAATTGCTTTGTGCTTCAATTATAAAAATTTGGATTCTGTTTGCACCAAGAAGTGAATGAAAAATCAGTGTGAGGAGTTTTCAGAGAGCAAGCATTCAGAGAGTTACTTTCTGCTGAGCTGTGAGCCACTTGCTAAGTCTTCTACCTGGCTACACCTCCCAATACACAAATGACATGTATCTCCCAACATCATCTCATAACTGATGATATTTGTTCTCCTTTTTCTCTCCCAGGAACAAACCCACTTAACCGTGGTTTTAAGATCCCTCATCATCCTGGGTACTAACCTGATCACTGACCTCGGTGGTTCCAAATCTGGCTGAGCACCAGGAGTGCTTGTGGGACTTCTTACAACATACACAGACCTCTCATCAGATCAATCATCTCAGAATATTGGGTCCAGAGCCCAAGAATTACTTAACAACAAGTGCTCCGGGGAGGATGATGCACAGCCATGTGGAAATCCACGGTCTACATTCTTGCTACTAAAAGTATGATCTGAAGACCAGCAGCATCAATCAGCACCAACCTTGTTATAAACACAGAAACTCATGCTCTACTCCCACCTACTGAATCTTAATGAGATTTTCAGGTGATTCTTTGCATAGAAAGTTTGGGGCTCCCTGATCTTGCTCTGCCTTCTGTCAGAGCTCTGTAGTCTGCTTGTGTGTAGTCTGATCAGATGGCTTAGCACTGTTGGGCCCAGGGTTCAGTCTTTCTTCCTGTTTCTTCCATAGCTAATCACTCTCTTTGAGGTCTTACCCATTCTAAAGGCTTTAAGTATCATTTATACGATGTCACTTCCCAAATCTATTTCTCTAATCAACATCTCTACTGATATCCAGACTGGTATGTCCAACTGCCAACCCAACAACCTCACTTGCATTTCTTGTTTTGTTTTGCTGTTTGCTTTTTTTGTACTTTAGATGAAGGTTTGCAGAGCAAATTACTTAACAAATTAATACATAGATTGTTTTGTGGTATTGCATACCAACTCCATGACATGTTAACACTCTGCCCCTCTTGATTTTGGGTTCCACATTACCAGCTTTCCTGTCCCCTCCTGCCTTCATGTCCTTTCCCCTGGGATGCCGTGCCCATTTAGTCTTGTTTTGCTTTATGGGCCTGTCTAATCTTTGGCTGAAGGGTGAACCTCAGGGGCGATTTCAGTACTGAGTTGAAAGGCTTCCAGGCGCCATGCATTTCTAAGAGGCATCTCAGACTCAACATTTCTTAAAGTGCATGCCTGTGATGCTGCTCCTCAACATGCTCATTCTAGAGTCTCCCCCATCTCCACTGATTGTATTTGCACAGTCCATAGTATTTGGTGTCCTCACTGACTCTTTATTTCTTGTTCTTCAAATTCAGTCCATTAGGAAATCTTGTAAACCCCATCTTCAAAATATATTCATAATCCAATCGCTTCCCACTATTTTCATTGCTCACACCCAGGCAAGGCAAACACCATCTCAAATAATGGCCTAAATTTCTACTGTTTTCCCACTCTTTTCCTCACTCCTCACCTCTCAATTCTATTCTCAGGAAAGCCTCCCACAGTGATCCTTTTTAAAAGAAGTCCTACACTGTCTCTCTTCTACTACTATTTTATAACTCCCCATCTCACCCAGAATAAAAGTCAAAATGCTTCCAATATCCTTAGTCCCTACATGGTCTGGCCACACCTCTGACCTTACCTCAATGTCTCTGCTGCAGCCACACTTGCCTCCTCGCTGACCCCAGAAAACAGTCACATGCCCCTTCCCTAGTGCATCTGCAATGGATGATCCCCTGCCAGGAAAGAACTTCCCCAGACATTCTGATGATTAATTCCTTCATGTCCTTCAACTCTTCCCTCAAAGGTCACCTACTTAATGAAGCCCACACTGCCCATCCAAGTTCAAACGGCTGTCTTTCCTGGCCCCACACACCCACACTCTGTGTCACCTTCCTCATAGCACTTACCATCTTCTCACATAAACACCTTCCTTATTTACTTCTGTGGTAGGCTGAAAAATAATCACCAAAGATGTCCACATTCTAATCCGTAGAACCTGTGAACATGTTTCATTATATATACAAAAGGGACATTTGAACTGTAGAATATGAGATCAGATAATTATCTGGGATTATCCTGGTGGACCCAGTGATGTAATTACAAGATATATATAAGAGGGAGGCAGGAAGGCCAAAGTTAGAGAAGAACATGTAAGGGCAGAATGAGATGTCAGAAAGGAGATTCTAAGCTGCTGCTTTTGAAGATGGAAAAGGGGCCGAGGGCCAAGGAAAGTAGGCAGGCTCTGGAAGATGGAAAGGGCAAGAATGGGATTCTCCCCTACAGCTTCCAGATGGAATGCAGCCCTGCAGGCCCAGTTTAAACTACCGAACTCCAGAACTATGACTGAATAAATTTGTGTTATTTCTAAGTAACTAAGTTTATGGTAAGTGTATGCCAAAGCATGACCTAGAGTGAATGCCACCTGAATTTAGAGAGAATGTCAAGAATAGATCTGATGCATTGAACACTAATGACCAAAGACAAGATGAGCTGTGGAATGACATCAAGAACATCATACATGAAGAAAGCAAAAGGTCATTAGAAAAAAAAAAAGAAAACAGCAAAATCGGTATGAAAGGAGACTCTGAAACCTGCTCTTGAATGTCGAGTAACTGAAGCATAGGAAGACATGACAACCGAAAGAGCTGAACAGAAGATTTCAAAAGGCAGCCCTAGAAGACTAAGTAAAACATGAGAGTTGAATGTGCAAATACCTGAAGTTAGAGAATCAAAAGGGAAGAATACACCCAGCATTTCTCAAGCTCAGAGAACTGAATAAAAATTTCAAGTCTCAAGTTGCAGTACTGAGGGATTCTAAGGACAAAATATTGAAAGACACAGGAAGCATCAAAAGAAGATGGAAGGAATACACAATCACTATACCAAAAACAATTGGTTGAAGTTGAACCATTTCAGGAGGTAGTACACCATCAAGAACCAACAGTACTGAAGAAGTCCGAGCTGCACGGAAGGCTCCAGGAACTGACAGAATACCAAGTTAGATGTTTCCGCAAATGAATGCAACGCTAGAAGCACGCACTTGTTTATGTCACTTGCAAGAAATCTGGAAGACGACTACCTGGCCAATCGACTAGAAAAAATCCATATTTGTGCTCATTGCAAAGAAAGGAGATCCAAAAGAATGTGGAAATTAGCGAATGATATCAGGAATAACACACGCAACTAAAATTTTGCTGAAGATAATTCAAAAGCAGTTGAAGCAGTACATCCACATGAAAGTGACAGAATTCAAGGCAGATTCAGAAGAGGACTTGAAACCAGGGATGTCATTGCTTATGTCAAATGGATTTTGGCTGAAAGCAGAGAATACCAGAAAGATGTTTACCTATATAGTACTCAGTATGCAAAGGCATTCAACTGTGTGGATCATAACAAATGATAAATAACACTGACAGGACAGGAATTCCAGAACACTTAATTATGCTCATGAGAAACCTGTACAAAGACCAAGAGGGAGTCATTCAAACAGAACATGGGGATACTGAGTGGTTTAAAATCAGAAAAGATGTGCATCACTGTGGTATCCTTTCACCACACTTACTCAATCTTTACGCTGAGCAAATGATCTGAGAAGTTGGAGTATATGAAGTAGGATGTGGCATCAGGATTACACCTCCACAAAAATCCTCTTTTTTTTTCTAGACAGAAAACAGCTGTCTAATAAGCAACATCATGATAAATGGAGAAAATAATGAAGTTGGCAAGAATTTCATTTTACTTGGACCCACAATCAACATCCATGGAGCAGTAGCCAAGAAACCAAGCAACATATTGCATTGGACAAACGTGCTGCAGAAGACCTCTTACAAGTGATAAAAAGCAAAGGTGTCACTTTGAGGTCTAAGGTGTGCCTGACCCTAGCCATAATATTTTCAATCCCCGCATATGCATGCAAAAGCTGGACAATAATAAGGAAGACTGAAGAATTGATGCCTTTCACTTATGCTATTGGCAAGAAATATTGAATATGTCATGGACTGTCAGAAGAACAAACAAATCTGTCTTGGAAGAAGTACAGCCAGAATGCTCCTTGGAAGCAAGGATGGTGAGATTTCGTCCTGTGTACTTTGGACACGTTATCAAGAGGGACCAGTTCCTCGAGAAGGACATCATACTTTCTAAGTAGAGGATCAGCAAAAAAGAGGAAGACCCTCAATGAGATGGATTAACACAGTGGTTGCAACAATGGGCTCAAGCATTAAAAGGATTGTGAGGATGGTGCAGGACCAACTGGGCAGAGTTTTTGGTCTATTGTAAAAAGGGTCGCTAGGAGTTGGAACCAACTGCATGGCAACTAACAACAAGCTTGTGGTAATTTGTTACAGCAAAAAGGAAAATAATACACTATGCTTACAGACTATACTTTATCTCTCTGTGCTCAAACATATGCTCCACAATCCACACTTTCTGTTCTTAATTCACTGATGTTGCCCAGATGCAAAAATAATGTGTTGTATAGTAATCACTCACCAAATGCCAGTAGAATGAATGTTCAATAGAGTGTAGACCACCTCCTTATTCTAGAGGCAGTGTCTTTCTTAATGTAGCCTTAGACCAAAAACTGTTTCGTGGTAGCTGCAACACAACATCCACTCACATTGACATTAACGCCACCTAGACTTTTCTCACAAGGGCTGTTATCTCCTCCCTCCCTCTACCCCTTCCCATCCCCTAAATCCACTGTCATGGATTCAACTTTGTCCCCTAAAAATATCGAACAACTCGGCTAGGTCCCGATTCCCAGTATTGTATGATCGTCCACTCTTTTATGTGATTTTCCTAGATGTGGTAAATCCTAGCCCTCTGATGCAATGAGATGGATTAGTGGCAGTTATATCGATGAGATACACAAGGTCAGGTTCTGTCTTAAGCCAATCTCTTCTGAGATATAAAACACAGAAGCAAACAGAGAGACATGGCGACCTCATATCTCCAAGAAGGCAGCACCAGGAGCAGAGCAAGTCCTTTGGACCTCAGGTTTCTGCACTGAGATGCTCCCAGACCAAGGGAAGACTGCTGCATCACAAGGACCTTCCTCCAGAGCCAAAAGAGAGAGAAAGCCTTCCCCTGGAGCCAGCGTACTGAATTTAGACTTCTAACTTATTGGACTGTGACAGAATAAACTTCTCTTTGTTAAAGCCAGTCACTTGTGGTATTTCTGTTAGAGCAGCAGTAGATGACCAACACACCTACCCTTCGGCACACTACAGCACACAATTTTATTTTCATCTTCATGGAAGAATGATCCTTAGCTGTTGGGTAAATATATTACAACCAACAGTGAATTTAAATTAGCCTCTGCTTGATGAATTCCTAAGTTTGGAATGGAGTGGAGCCAGCACTACGGTTATAAAGCTAAGGGCAGTGAGAGTGGGGTGGGGAGCTGAAAAGGATGGAAAGAAAACAAAAATTTATCTAAGATGAGTAACTGTTTGACTCCTCTCTAAGAAATGTTAGGGAAAAAATGACAAGACTCACCCTCGGAACAGCCCTAGAAAGAGGGCAGGATCTGGACGAGTCTGAGAATTCATCTCTCATTACCACAGAGACTCCTGTGTGCAACGGCTGCCCTCGGTCTTGTAGGACATTGACAGATTCTTGCAGCTGTCAGAGACGGGGAACACCCAGAGCAAATGAGACCAGAACTTACACACAAGAACAAGAACAGGCATAATCTTCTAAAAAACCAAACACACAAAAGATAATCACACAAATGATGGGGGTGAAGGACCAGGCTTGGACCTGAGCCCAGGCTAGCCCAGCCACACAGAGCCCTCACTGCCCACAGCTTTGGAGACAAGACAAGGCCCAGGTGATACCTGAGTCCTTGTGACCACCGGTCCTAGTGGGACAAGGTTCTACTGAAGGGAAAAGGAAAATGAAGATGCAAAGATGACCCAGCCATGGAGTGACCACATCAAAGCCCACACTCTCCCGAGCACTGACTGTGTACAGGCCCCGACCGTGCTCAGCTCCTCCACCACCCTCTCCCGACCCTGCCTATGACAGACTTAGGACACTGAACACATGGATTCTGGAACATTCTCAGGTTTGCATTTATTTTCTCTCTTCAATTTTCATTTCCTTTAAGTAACCCATCAACCCTAACTCATAGCAAAAATATGATAATCAAATTCATTCTCAGATTCTCATTTTCAGTAGAAAAGTGAAACATTGCAGATCACAGTGACAGGATGTTATTTGAGGGATAGAGACTTTCCAGCCCACCTCTGCAGGAACAGGGAATATCAATCATAATCAGCGTGGAGAAGGGGATCTGGTGGGCAGGAGTGGACAGTCTCCCCACATCTTCACATTATGCTCATGGGAATGCAGACACATTCAGAGGCCAGTTGCAAAAAGAGAAGTCAGGGGTTCTTGAATCACAAAGCTTGTTATGAACAAATCTTGTATCACTCAGTCGCGCACACATTGCTGCTGTCACGCTATAGAAGAAAGTAATCGTGAACAAATTCGGATCAGTCATTGTAACTGTTGAAACCCTGAGTAGCCCAACACATGTCCAAATTCAAAGGATTCCCATGACCCAGTCATGCTCTCTCTGTCCCAACCCCTGCTCCATTCATGTCAGGCCTCCTAGGGTCTCACCTTTAGAAGCTATGAGAGAGACATCAGAGCCCTGGGCACTGTCGCTGCCTGGAAAAGAACAGGATCTGGTCAGAGCCCATAGGAGATGAGACTAGGGGAATGTGAATCATGGGCTCCCCCATAGGCTCCCAACTACATTAGCTCAAAGGTCTCAGCATCAGCCTCCCTCTCTCCATACTTACTTGAACCTTGAGTGTAGCTCCCTCCTTTCCCACCTGTGGGAAGAAAGCATTCACTGAGATTGGGGGAGACAACACCACGAGGTCCTAGAAGAACCGGGTAATCCTGGACCCCAGGGACATGTCCAAAACTGTGACTGCAGACCCAGGGCAGGATAAGGAAATACAAGCAAAGATGCGCAGGGGCTGAACTAACCACCCTCATGGAAGTCTCTGCTCAGCAGGAAATTTCCCCTGTGACCTGTGACTATTGGGAATCAGGTCTCCATAACCAGAACCATTAAGGTGAAAGGTTTGCCATTCATTCTCAAATGTGCTTTAAAAAAGGGTCATTGTTAGGACACAGGGTCCCAGACTGTGTCACCATGTGTGGATGGTACCACCTGTAAAGAGGCAGGATAGGGCAAATCTCCTACCTGGGACTTGAAATCCCCCAGTGGGACAAGAAAACTCAGACCTCATCCCCATCTCTACCTGAGTTCTTCTTCCTCCACATCCAAACAGCTCCAGCCACCACAACTCCAAGGACCACAGCTCCAAGGAGAAGGAGGCCAGCAACGACCCCTATGATGGGGGTGCTGGCCTGGGAAGACACTTCTGGAAAGAGAAGGGAGATGAGGAGCACTGACTCCTTGGAGGTCTTCAGGATTCCTGCTTTCCCTAAGAAGAGGCTCCACCCTTGCCTGCCTCCTTACCCCATCGCAGGGTGACAGGCTCAGACAGCCCCTCATGCTGCACACGGCATGTGTATTTCTGTTCCTCTCCAGAGGGCACCACCAGGGCTGCCCACTTCTGGAACGTCCCGTCTCCTGCAGGCCGGGTCTCCACAAGCTCCATGTCCTGGGTCTGGTCCTCCCCATCCCACTGCCAGGTCAGGGTGATCTCCGCCGGGTAGAAGCCCAGGGCCCAACACCTCAGTGTGGTCTCATGGTCAGAGATGCGGTGGTAGGTCATGAGTGTCTTTGGGGGATCTAAGTTGAAGAGTCAGAAAATTTAGGAACTTTCTGATACCTCTCACAGGGTACATGTGAACATCAGAGAATACACAGGGCATTGAGAGGGGGATCAAGGGCAAAATCCAGACAGCAGCCTGGACTACGTGTTCGGGATAATTTCCTATTCCTTGGAAAGTTCTAGGATCAGAGTGAGACAGCCCAAGACAGGAGGTTCCAGGTCTCTGATGGGGAAAACAGGGGCTTCTGGCCCTGATCCGGGTGGAGGCAGAGAGGCAGGACACCTGGACATTGGATGTGGGGCAGAGTGTAACAGCTGAGAGAGTCCCCCCTAGTTCCCAAGGACGCCCTAGGGTCAAAGGGGACAGCTGATCTGTTATTTCAGGGATCACCTCCCCGTTTATCCTCAGCGAAACTGAATCCGCTAATTGTCCCTGAGAGAATGGAGAACACTTTGGACAAATCACTCTCTGGTACAGGATCTGGGGCGTCTCCCTTTCCTGATCCATGGTAGGAGGGTATTCTGGTGTAGATTGCATTTTCCTACCCTCTTTGTGGGACACCAGTTGAGGGAAGAGTCCCAGCACTAGAGGAGACCAGGAGGCGCCCCGTGGCCCTTCTTACCTACCCGCTGCAGCGTCTCCTTCCCCTTCTCCAGGTATTTGCTCAGCCACTGCACGCATGAGCCCTCCAGGTAGGCCCTCCGATACTCCGCCTCCCCGCCCTTCTCGAATTTGCCCTTTGAGATCTGAGCTGCCCTGTCCGCCGCAGTCCAGGAGCTCAAGTCCTCGTTCAGGGCCAGATAATCGGCGCCGTCGTAGGCAAACTGAAGGTACCCGCGGAGGAGGCGCCCGTCGGGACCCGCTTCACAGCCATACATCCTCTGGAGGGTGTGAGACCCTGACCCCGCCGACAAAGTCAGTCCCGGCCCAGCGATCACCACCCCCCCCCCTCCCAGGGAGTCAGCCCTGCCCACGGGGTCAGTTTAGGGATTAGTCGGAGCCCATTCGGTTCTAAACTGAAAATGAAACTGCAGCAAATCCCCGCGGCTGTTCACAAATGAAAGGGTGAGGTTCGGGCCCGGGGACTCGGGGTGACGCGGCCGTGGGGACGAGGGGACCCGTGACCTGCGACCTGGGCCCGGCGTCACTCACCGGCGTCGCTCTGGTTGTAGTAGCCGCGCAGGGTCCGCAGGTTCACTCGGTAGTTCTGTGCGGTGACCTTGGCGTTCTGTGTCTCCTGGTCCCAATACTCCGGCCCCTCCTGCTCGATCCACGGCGCCCGCGGCTCCATCCTCGGGTTCGCTGCGTCGCTGTCGAACCACACGAACTCCGTGTCGTCCACGTAGCCGACGGAGATGAAGCGGGGCTCTCCGCGGCCGGGCCGGGACACGGCGGTGTGAAAATACCTCAGGGAGTGGGAGCCTGGGGACGGGGAGCGGCTGAGACCACTGACACCCTCCCCGCAAGGGCCCGTGTCCGGGGTCGATGGGGGCGGGAACGAGAGAGGGGTGAGGGGTAAAGGGCTCGTGGGCAGAGAAGGGGTGGCGGGAGGAGCAGGGCCGGGGTGTAGGGGCGGGGTGGGGGCTTTGGGCGGTGGCGGCTTCCCCGAGGGTCCTGCGACCCCGCCGAGCGGTCCCCTCGCTCCTCCCTCCACAGAGGCCGTTTCCCCCCCGACCCCGCACTCACCCGCCCGGGTCTGGGTCAGGGCCAGGGCCCCCAAGAGCAGCAGGAGGAGGGTCCGGGGCGCCATGACTCCGGTACTGGGGTTCTAGAGAGAGTCTGCGTCCGGGCCGCCCCGAACCGACCTTATAACCTGGAACCGCGGTGACCGTGATTGGCTGCTCCAGCAATCTGCAACCCAATTGTAGCGACAAGTGGGTGACACCAGGTGTGTCCAGGTTGAAGGAGCTGACAACAGGCAGTGAGAAGGAAAAGTGAAACTCCAGGGAGACGGGGAGTCTCCAACACTAGGCCACCCCACGCCTGACACCGCCATCGGACCTGAGTGCCTGCCCGGGGACTGGGACTTTGCCCTGACCCCTCTCCTCCTGCACCGACCCTTCTTTGCTGCACTGTCTCCTTGAGTCCTGGACCCAGGACCTGCTTTAAGTCAAAACTGTTGTTAGTTTCAGGATCTCTATGTTGTTGTTGTTGTGTACCCTCGAGTGGATTCATAGCTGCCCTATATGACAGAGTAGAACTGCGTCATAGGGATTCCTAGGCTGTAATCTTTCAAGGAGCAGATCACCAGGTCTTTTCTCCTGCAGAGCAACTGGTGGGTTCCAGCTCTGGGTTAGCAGCCAAGAGCTTAATCGTTGCACCACCAGGGCTCCTAGAATTTCTATTCACTCTTACAGATTATTGAGGAATTAATGAGATTTTATTTATGTGGTTTATATCTACCGATATTCACCATCTGAGAAATTGATAATGAATTAAAATTTTAAAGTAATTTTAAGTATTATGAATAACCGATTAAACTTAACAGATAATATATTCTCATGAAAAATAAATATTATCCAAACTAAATCAGTGACGTGAGAAGAGTGGATCATTTTACATTTTTTGCATGTCTTCCTTACCTGTGTCAGTAGAAGCCTTCTGGATTTTCATATCTGCTTCTACATCCAATCTGTTATTTTGGTGGAGTTGTATTAAAAAAAAAAATTCAGTGTCACGCAAATAGGAATCGGAAAAGGATGGAGTATTTTTAACAGCCTTTCCAACTCAATGTGAGTGTCCATCTTTGATAGTTCGCTAAAGCTACAGAAGTGGTAGTTTCTTAAAGGTTAGTTGCAACTAGAATCCGTGTTACTGAATATTTCTTATTCTGTTCTTTAAAACCCATAGGACCATCTTGACACACTGAATCTTGCACTAAAGCATGAGTTGTTGTTGTTTTTATAAGTGGTGCATTGGTTCACTTAGTATGTGGAGCTCCCAGTGTTGATACATTTCATTACAAAACACCAAAAAGTCACTCTTGTTAGTGTTACCTCTGATCCCAGCAGAAAAGTTTGTATGTTTTGAAAAGCTGTCACACTTGTGGTGGATTCAAGTTTTCCAATATTCTAATCTCTTGAGAGGTTACTTTTTATTATTCGCAGCAATACTGTCAGTTGGGTTCCTTGAAGTTTGTGTCATTAGCTAAGTGTGTTTCATTTTAGAGAAAGTGCCAAATATTCAAAGTACTTTCTCTTGTCATTCCCTCGTTCAAGTAAAAATGATATTTCATAAAAAACAGGCTAGTTCAGCTCACGCAGATTATTCTCCTTGAGACAAACATCATACTCTGGGATACAGAAGTGCTTTATATGTGCTTCCCACTTCATCACATAGAGTATTAAAAGATGTGGACTCGAGGATGGTGATTTAATAAAGTTACTGACTTGTGTTGCTTCAATCAGTACATCTTTAAGTGAATCTGTTACCTGGTAGGAAATCCCAGGTTTTTTCTCCGCATGACTCATACTGGCCAATAAGCGAGAAACCGAGGTGGGAGAACAGGCAAGGCACCTTTATTTCCTTGTAGAAGGAAAAGGGCTCAGTAGGAGCTGCTGCTGCCAAGACTGCTGGCAGGGTTGGGCAGGCAAGTTACTTTTAAACGGGTTTACAAGTAGGGGTTCTTACAAGTTACATTAGCAACATTCTTAATCATACTATGCAGGCACAATGGGGTTTACATATAACCTCCAAGCAAAACCAGGATTCAGATGCAAAGCTGGGGGTGGGGGAGGATGAGGGGGGAGGAAGCCAGGTAAAGAAAACTTGATTTTTTGTACAGCACATGGTGCGGGGGGGGGGGGGGGACGACTCTGTCTCAAAGCTGTTGTGTTTTTCCTTGTGGTTTGCTAACACAGCCTTGATCTTTGCTAACTTCCCTGCTGATTTCCCTCAGTGCAAATATCAACACAATGAGAAATACTAATAATTTCTGAGTAATGTTATGAAAATAATTTTGACTTCATGGATCTTGTGAAAGGATCTCAGTGACTCCAAGAGTTCCACAGATGACACTTTGAAAACTGCGGTTCTGAGTAAACCAGGGAGCTGCCTAAATATCCACAGCCTCTTTGCCTCCTCTTCACCTCCCAGAGTTCCTCTCCCTGAGCGGGACTGTCTGCCTCCCAAAGCTTAGCTTAGGCCTCTTCCCATGGGCTCTTCTAGAAGAGAACTTACCCCCCCCCAAAATTTAATGCCAGAGAGTGTGCTCAGTGAGAAAACTGAGGAGGAAGGAATGATGTTTCCCTTTGGAACTGGGAACATTTTTGCCTGAAGCCACCAGATAGAGATTTACTCATGACCTGTTTGGTTTTGTTACACACCAACCTAATGTATATCCATATCCCAGACAGCTGGAAAATCTGATGCAATCTGTATGAGAAATAATAAGGCCCCCTCATTATAAGTGAGTTTAAGGCACCTGACTTGAGGTCCATAAACCACCAAGAGCAGTGCGGGCAATAGAACTTTCTGTGATGAAGGAACTCTATATCCATGTTACAGTATGATTTACAGATGGAAGTCTATTAAAATTAAACCAAAACCCACTGCCCTCGAGTCAATTCCAATTCATAGCGACCCTATAGGACAGAGTAGAACTGCCCCATAGAGTTTCCAAGGAGTGCCTGGTGGATTTGAACCACCGAACTTTTGGTTAGCAGCCGTAGCACTTAACTACTATCCCATCAGGGTTTCCCTATTAAAATTATCTTTATTAAAAGCCATGGATTTGTCTATGTGGGTCTTAGACATATCCTTAAAATGCAGAGTGCCCCAAAGAAGGTTGATTAAAAGACATTTAACAACTGGTCTGTATAGACATGAACCAAAACCTGATTTATCACCTCAAGATCACAAATGTTCAAAAAGGCCCAGCACCAGTGCCAATCCTTCTTTGCATTTCACTGAGACTCTTTATTGTTCTTGTCTCCTTTAGCAGGAAATAACTTCATTTATTCATGGGAAATACTTATAGGTACCACACATACTAAATGCCCTGTAGGTCTTGCAGTTATGTTTTTAAAATTATGAAACAAGAGAATCAAAGTTTAAAATTATACCACCTTAGAATTCTTTACCTATTTACCAATTATTGATCCGTTTTCTTCAAAATAAAAATAATTTTATTTTCCTCGACTCTCAGATCCCTCTCTCCTCATCGCCTGTACCTAGATGAAAATATACATGAAATTTTTACAATTATGAAGAGAAAGATTCTCAAAGGAGGACCCAAGATGAAAAATCACAAAGAAAATTGATGACAGTTTTGACTATATATAAAAACTTAAAACTTCTTATGGCAACTACAAACTCACAGATACATAACTGATTTCCAATAATTGTATCAATGATGCATTAAAATGATGAAATAAGAACAAAATGGTATACAGCTATATTCAATCAGAGAACAAGAAATAGCTGTTGCAAATTAAAAACATGATCATAGAAATGAAAAATCAATAGATGAACTGGGTGATAAAAGTCATACTTCCAGAAGATAGTATAAAATGTAAAAGGGATTGTGAACAGGAAAGGACTATTCAAATATTAGACTATCCTTAAACACAATGTTCTATATTCTGCTGTGGTGAGCAGCATGTAGAGTCTTAAAAGTTTCTTAGTGGCCATCTAAGACACAGCTATTGATCTCCTCCCATCTGGTGCAAAGGACAGTGAAGAAAACCAAAGACTCAAGGAAGCAATTAATCCAAACCCATAACCGTTGTCCAGTGGATTCCAACTCATAGAGACCGTATAGGACAGGAGTAGTGAAACAGGCTGCTCAGCCATATTGAAAACCGCAATCAGCACCTCTTCCCCCTCTCTGTCTTGCTAACCACAAGCTTGTTTTGAGCAGGAAGTCGCGGTAGGTAGTGGCTCCATCCACTGACTGGCCCTAGTTACACCTTGAAGCATGCACAGATTGAAATCACATCCTTCGACTGACCCCCCTCCCCCCAAATATAGGCATAGGAGGGCTAAAGGCAGAAAATTCCGGGTACCAAACACAACCCCCTGAAACCATTGGAAACAAAAAGCTCCCCAGCCCCCTTAGTCAGCAAGCACGTGGCTTTAAGGTCACTAGACCCCACTTGCTCCTTGTATGTGCGGACAATAAACTTGCCACTTTCTGTTTCCGTTGCAATCAGTGTCGGTCTTACTTCAACGGGCTAATAAGACAGGGTAAGAATCCGACTGGAGTTTGGTTACAAATTCTGGCCACTTCCGCTTGGACGGCTGACTGTGAAACCCGGGCGGTGAGAATCTGGACCTCTGATACCTCTTAAGGCGCGTCCCGATCTCGTTTGATCCGTCAGGAGTCTTGGGCGGTTACCGTGATTCCCGCTCGGGACAAAGTCCACTGCGTCCCCACCTCGGCTCAGGAGCAGAAACTGTACGGGACAGGCCTCTCACTTCAGGTAAGCGCGCTCGACCAGGTTGTTCCACTGGTCTCGGGAATTAGGCAAGAAGAGGGTGGCCAAGCGCAGTCCTATGACCAGACCGCATAAAAACGAGGGAAATATGGCTTGTGGCCCACTGGGACCCACTCTCGCCTAATTAAGGGACCCTCACCCCATTGGCGGTTTGGAGGGTTCAGGTCCCTCTGCGGTTTTTCGGAACATTCTTCTCTTTCTCATCTTAGTATCCACTCTGTTCTTTTTGCTCTCCGTATTTCATTTCCTCTTTCTTTTTTTTCCATGTAGAAAAGGGTAGGGTTTTTTTTTTTTTTTTCCGCCCCTGAGAAGACTGTAATCCCAAGAATTACCAACCCTAGCTGTGGGATGTAGATTTAAGTCTCGGTTTGAGAATAGCCCAAGAAAATAAGCTTGAGAGTCCCTTCGTGGCCTTAAAGTTTTGTTTTGTTTTTATTTTTTCTCTTTCTTAAAAAAAAGGAGAGAGATATGTGGCGAAAACAGATTTTCAGTCTAGACTGGGATCTGAATCACAATACAGAGAACACCCTGGGCACAGTGTTAAGATTTTAAAAGGAAGTTATCTTCCAGAGCTGAGAAAAATCTTGGCTGCAGTGCATGAGAGAAATAAATTCCTTTTACGCTAGAAGAAAAGCTTCAAAAACTGAAAGAAATATATGGTTAAAAATCTCTTGGCTGGTAGAACTGACCGGCCAAGTTTACTCTGAGATAAAGAGAAAGAAATTGTTTTGCTTTTCAAAATGCCTAGGTGCACTTAAACATATGTAAATGAATCAGGATGACCTAATCTTGTCTTCTACCTGGATTTAAAAGGTAGGTAGGGCGGAACAAAATCAGGCCTTCTCAGCCCCCAGCCCTCAGCCGCCAAGGTCAAATAAAAATCATAATGACACACCCAAAATGGCCTAGAAAAATGTTTCCAACCCTAGCCAGAGACTTAAAGGTTACATCAGTGAATTGGTCAATTAAACAGAGACTTTGTGATTTCCAAAGCCAGTTGAAGAAATCTTTAAGGGCTAAAATCAGATTGGAAATATATATATATATATGGGAAATAGTAAAATTTAAATGAAAACTTGGAATATTTAAAGCAACTGTATTTCAATTTGTTATGTTTTATGGTATACAGGCTTAAAATAATTGCTAAGACCTTTTGGGTAACTTATTGATGTTGAATTGATTTAATAGATATTTGTCATAATTTAAGCTTATATACTTTTGCTTTTTATACCACAAGAGAAAGGATATGTGTGTGTGTGTGTATTTGGGTCAGCTCATACGTGAGTTCATTTTTGCCATTTAAAGGGGTGTACTAGGAGATGTTCAACAAAGACAACTTTTAAGAAGTTTATTAAAAAGAAATTTTTTTGATATGGTCAAAAGTTTTATCTGACTTAAGTTTAATGGTTTAATTTATGAGATTTTTAAGAGCTTTTATAGCACATAAAGCAAAGAATTGGGTTTCTCGCTGTTAAAATAACAAAATTTTCTTTCATTTCTGAGTTAAAGAGTTCATTTGTTAATGTAACCTGCCACTAAAACAAAGGTTTGGTCTCATTGGAATAAGATTCCTGAGTCAGAAACCAAGCCGCATGGCTTTAAGAAGAAAAAAAGCTAAGGTTTTTATTTTGAGATCTTTGGTGAAATAACTTAAGTATTGTTTCACAGTAACTTATGATAAACTCTTGACAAGTTTGAAACTTCATGGAAAGCCACAAAATTTTTATAAAAGTGCTGAAAAGCTTTATTAACATGTTATAAAATATATGGAACCTGTTGTTAAATATCAAGAGAAGTGCTGATTCTTTCTCTTTGGGTTAAAATTTATATGTTAGTATTTCCTCTTATGTTTTTGCCTAATATTAGACAACAAATGCATAATATTATGTCATAATTTTATTATTTCTTTATTCCTAACTTGGTTCCAACTTTGTTTTTTGAATCTAACATCATCAAAGCCAATAGTTTTACTGGAGAATTCAAATCATTTATCTATGAAGTTATTTTTTTATTCCTATTCAGGTATTTAGAGACTTGATAATCTTGGTGTATTCTTAGTATATACTAACAATATGGTTTTATGTCTCAAGATTGTTACGTGTTATGTCTGAAGTTCTTTAAAAATATATTTTAAAATATTTTTATCTAAAATTTTTTTTTTTAACTAATTTTACTTGGCCTTTACATTATGCTTGTAATTCATTTCTATTAGGTCTTTGACTATTAAGAGTTATGTTTATAAATTAATCATGGCCATAATAAGTTTTGTCATCTACAGATAAATTTTTACTTTGCCAATTTTCTGAAAATATTTCACCAGAATAGCTCAACAAAAAACATGGACTGTATTGAACTTGCGAAAAAAAGACTGTGACTAGACTCAATCAAGATTTCCAGAACTCTACACAGAAGCCAATGGTTTTCCAAACTGCAGTCGATCCAGAATCACCTGCAACAGAACTTAAAGTAACTTAAAGAAATCAGGATCTCAGAGATCAACCTCATGACTCAGACTCCATTTTGTCTTAAATTCCACTTCTCTTTTGAGAAAGTGACCCATGACTTAATAAGTAAACCGATGAGACACAGCTTGCCCTCAGGGAAAACACTTAATATGTTTTAGACAGATGAACTAGAGAGCTCCAACAGAAGTCCATCCTGTATTTTCTTGCTAATCACGTATTCTCTAATAGAAGATTGTTTGTCATATGTAAAATTTTCTATGCCTTCTGTTTTCTCTAGACAAACTTTGTGTGCTTTATAAATGATATATTTTTGTGTGGTCGATCCAACTAAACCAATTTAGATGATCCCTTTCCAACTAATAGTGAATTTACATAGACAATCTCTTGTTTAAATGCCTAGTTAATCTGGGCAATGAAGACACTTTGAGAACTTTAAAATTATCTTTAAATATTCGTAGTAAATACTAGAAAGGTAATGTTAATTTGTTATCCTTTGTAAAATGCGAGTCAGAAGAAAGCCCATTGATCCAAACCTCAAGGTATGGTTGGAAAATCTAATTCCTACTTACGGTATATTTGAATTGGAGAAACCTTTTTAAGAACTTTATCAATCACTATGTGACAAATAACAGACATAGTGATGTTAGTGACATAAAAACACAACAGTGATCTCTACCTCATTAAGCCAAGGTGACATGAGATAACATATATGCAGGCTACTCCCCAGAGAAGGGCATGACTTGAGTTTGGGTGGGACTTGACTCAGGCCTTCTTGCAAGACTGACTAAGGATACAACCCACACTAATCTCACCTCATTAAGGGCTTAGGATATACAACACACAAAATGGAGGATAATTAGGATAATTACATCAGATCACAGAAAGGGAGACAGCCACACAATACTGGGAATCATGGCCTAGCCAAGCTGACACATAACCCCAACCATCACAGGTGTCTTACACCTTATTCACACACTCCCACTCAATCATTGTGTGTAAGTCACAAAGTCTATGACTAGAAGGGCCATATTAAGGAATTCCTTGTACTGCACTAGGAATTGCTGTAGCCAGGCTATTATAGACTGCATACCATGAGCCTCTGGCATCTAGAAAACAATACAGCTTTTTCCAATCCAAAGGTTTGTCTCTGTCCCGGTTCAAACAATGATCTTCCAAAGTCCTTTTTGAGTCTTGCTGTGGAAAGTTGTGAAAACCATGAGCCTCCACTTTTTACAGTCCCTAACACATCATATATAAAAAATAGATTTCATCCTAGCTATGAAAAAATACTTGCTGAATTTAAAAGAATCTCATACACTCATCACTAGTTTACACCAGCCGGTGGCCCCTTCTCAGCCAACCCACCTGCACTTGCTAGTATTAACTCATGTACCGGATTGTGTGTTGTCAGCCCAGCATCCTTCTTCCAACATCTTTTCTGCAGAGGAAGAGCTAGGAAATACATCTCCCGAATCCCCTTCCCTGTACATGGAGGGACCGAGTGAGATCTGGGACATAGAAGAGAGGGAGAGGTCATCATCCTTGAGAGGTGGTTGCAGGCAGATGCTGGGCAATGGGATTCTCAGCAGCTTCTCTCCAAGGTCTGAGAGCCTACTGTTCGCCTATGCAGACTGAGACAAATGGTTGGAGATTTCTTAGAATTTTTATGAGAGTTATAGTAATTTCTAAGCAATATTTTGAGAAGCACCCACTTCAGTGCTTAAGGCTGAGTTCTTGGTGTATGCTTCTCCAACCTTCCAACTGCAGCGTCTCAGGCCTTCACTGACCTTTGACTTTCCAGGTTTTCTAATATTAGTGTAAAAGCCCCTATTCCTCGCTTAAGCCTTTGGTTCTGGAATACCAGAGTTGCTCTTTTTTCCTGACAAAATCTAGACTAAGACTCCCCACCCAAGAAGAGAGCCCCCTGCTATGATGAATCAGGCACTTCATTCTGGCATTTTCCCACCTCTTCCTCTACTTTCTAAGCCCAGGGCACTTATAGGCCTTTTATCATTTTATCTAGTGATAAAGGAGCTTTCGCATTTCTTTCTTAAGCCTCCTTCCCTCACTTCCAAACTTTAACCTTTTTAAATACATTTATTCAACAAGCTTTGATGGCGTACTAGTTGGAGGACCTACATTAGGTGCCATGGATTTAATCTCTCAATACATTACCTCACATGCCCTAATTAAAAAAAAAAAAAAAGTTTGGAGTGACAGAATATACTAAAGTATTTAAACTCTGACATCGAGGTCATCTGCAACATTGTCCCGGTCTAGCTTTCAGTGCATCCAGTTCCTTACTAGGATATGAAGATATAACCAGTCTGATATCTTTTCCACTTTTGAAAAGTAGAAGGAAAGAGAATTATTGGAAGGTCAAAGGATCTGTATTCCAGGAGCTCCCTACTCTTAACTTGGAAGTTTTATTTAACATTTTTGAGCCTTGTTTGAGTTATTGGCAAAATGAGAATAATAAGTTCTCTGACAATGTCACAGGTTTATTGGAAGGCTTAAGTGAGTTAATGTATGTGAAAGCACCATGAAAATTATACACATGGATTTTAACCTATTATAGTAGAGCGTAAGGAGAACTAAAAACAATATTTTGAGATAAGAGAGACAGTGACATGTATTGGATAATATTAGTGCTGGATGTCAGGAGGTTTGAGTTAGTTGTCCCTTCACTTTATCTGGAAATCGGCCTATCTGACTATGCTGTGTTCCAACATCTTTCCAGCTCTATGATTAAGCCTATCCAGATGCAATTGCCCGATTTTTCCACTAAGTGGCAATAGTCAGTAAGCCTCTCCCCTCCACCTGCAAACTGTATGCCCTTTGCTTCTAAATTCTGAACTAGCCTTCGAGGAATGACTCTATAACTAGTCTTACAGGCAATTTCAGAGTACTAACTATAAGACATCTATGAGACACTTTTGTGAAAGCATTTAGCAGATCGAATTTGTGCTCACCACACCTCTTCAAATCACAGTATATAACATTCCCTGGAACGTATTAAGTATCGAGCTAAAGTATCAGACTCTACATGTCAAAAGCAAACACACATGCCTGTAACTGCCTTGTTCTTAGTCCACTCTAGTATTTGGCCAAGATTCGCCTGAAGCTGCCTCTTCTTCCTGAACAGGTCCTTCTGTTATAATGATGTAAATATGGCTGTTAGCCTAAGGGGGAATGCATTGCTTGAGATTGTGATTAATAACTGTTTAAAATGGTTTCATATCCACTGGGGTTTATTTTAAACTTACTCCCCCAGTGTCCGTTTGAATCCAACTGAGAGCTTTAAACGTTATAGTCTAGGATACGTGGATCTCACCATGGTTCTGAAAAAACATGAACTGTCAGGTCCCTCAGGCTTCATGAGCCCTGGTTGTTCAGTGGTTAAGTGTTATGGCTGCCAACCAAAAGGCTGGCAGTTCGAATCCACCAACCGCTCCTTGGAAACCCTATGGGGCGCTTCTACTCTGTCCTATAGGGTTGCTATGAGTTGAAATTGACTTGACAGCAATTTTTTTTCTTTAATTCCATGAATACATACTAAAAATATACGTGTTTTGTTTATTTTTGTTATTGTTGAACATATACACTGCAGAACATACACCAATTCAACCATTTCCACATGTACAATTGAATGCTATCGATTACAGCCTTCAAGTCGTGCAACCGTTTTCACCTTCCTTAACTGTTCCTTTTCTGTTAACATCAACTCACTGCTCTCTGAACTTCCTGTTTAACCTTTCAAGCTGCTGTTACAAGTTTGATCATATGTAGATAGTTCTTTAAAAGAGCACAATGCTCAAGGAAGACATTCTTTACTAATTAATCTAAAGTTTTTTTTTTTTTTTATTGTTTGGTTTAAAGACGACTTCAGGAAATATTTTAAGTTTTAAGGGTTAAAGATTATCTCAGGGCAATAACTTTGGGGGTTCATCTAGTCTCAATGGTTCCAGAAAGTCTGGATTCCATAAGAATTTGCAAGTCTGTTCTGCTTTCTCTTTTTTGATCAGGGTTCTTTTCTAGAATGTTTGATTAAAATATTCAGTAACAGAGCCCAAGTAGCCTTGAACCCACCAACTTCTCTATGGGAAAAGATGTGGCAGTCTGTTTATGTAAGATTGCAGCCCTGGAAACCCTATGGGTAAGTTCTACTTCATCCTATAGGGTTGCTATGTGTCAGAATTTATTCGATGACAACAGGTTCATGGTAGCCTGGCACCATCTAGTTCTTCTGGTCTCATGGTGAAGAGGTTAGTTGTTCATGGAGGCAATTAGCCACGCATTGTTAATACCATGTTATTGTGGACTACTCCCCGGTAGTGAGAACTCTGGAGTTCCTGGGTGGTGCTGCAGCTACTATTCGAAAAGTTGGCGGTTCAAACCCTCTCACAGAAGCCTTGAAAGTAAGGGCCGGTGATCTGTTTCTGAAATGTCACAGCCTTGAAAACCCTATGGAACAGTTCTACTCTGCACACATGGGGTCACCATGAATCGGAATTGACAAGACAGTAACAGCAAGAAGTGAAAACTCCACAGTTGGGTTTGTATCTTCATTATTTATGACATTAGAGCACCTGAATTAGTGAGGAGTCCCGCAATAAGTTGGAAATTTAGCATATGGAGAACCACAAAATATTCTCTTTATATGCCCTATCCTGAAATGTACAGAACAAACAACAGATCACATATTGAGCAAGAAATTCAGTTTGAAAACTTTTGTCAGATTATAAATATTTCTGTATCTCCAGCATTATTTTTTGGGGGGAAATGGAAAGTTTAGACTTAAATTAACTGTATTTACCCCTTCCCAACATATATACTAGCTTTTTTAACCTCGTCAGATATTTTAATTTTTTCATAGTTAATGTTCATTTAAATTTACTGATGTACTTACCCCTTTTTTGTATTCTTTCTTTCATTACTTTCATGTGGGATTTTTCTACCTAAAATAGATTCTTTAGAACTTCCATTAGTGACAGTCTACTTGTGTCACATTGTCTGTTTTTGTCTGGAAAAATCCATTGAGGTTTTCACTTTTATCATTATATTTTCATTTCTAAATTTTATTTAAATGTTATATACAGTATTGTTCTATCCCAATTTTCTTGTACATTTTTATACATTCTAATTTCCTTATTTTAAAGCTTGTTTTGTTAATCTTAGTAAGCACAGCTATTTTATATCGTTTTCTTATTATTCTATTATCTGAGTTACTTGATTCTGCTGTCATGCCTGCTTGTTTTTTCAGGGGGCCTTTCTTCTTGTGGACGTAGTTTGCTTTTGTTTTCTTACTCTTAAGTGCTCATTTTGCTTATGAAATGCTTAGTATTTTTTGTTGTACTTTAGATGAAGATTTACAGAACAAATTCATTTCTTGATGAACAATTAATGCACATATTGCTTTATGACATTGGTTGCCACTCTCCCTTTCTCAACCTTTGTTGCCCATTATCAGCTTTCCTGTCCCCTCTTGCCTTCTTGTCCTTGCCCCTGGGCTGCTGGGCCCATTTAGTCTTGTTGTATTTTGTAGGCCTGTCTATTCTTTGGTTAAAGGGTGAATTGAACTTCAGGAGTGACTTCAGTACTGAGTTAAAAGGGTGTCTGGGGGCCATACTTTTGGGGTTTCTCCATTCTCTGTCCGACCAGTAAGCCTGGTCCTTTTTTTGTGAGTTAGAAGCATATAAAACTATGAGTTGGAATTTTCCAAGCCTAGATGAGAATAAGGATTCCCCTGGGTGGCACGAATGGTTAAATGCTTGACTAGTAGCTAACAGGTTGGCAGTTCCAACTCATTTCAAGGGGTCTCAGAAGATAGTATTGGTGATCTTCTTCAGAAAGTTAACTTTCTTATGAAACTCTTATGGAGCAGTTCTGCTGTGCACACATGGGGTCGCTATGAACCAGAATTGACTCTATGGTAAGTACCTTACAGTCTGGCCTGCTTTAAACTGAATTCATGGCTTGAGGATTTTCAGACCACACAGATAGTGTGAACTTGGGCTACAAATCTATCTGCGAGGCCACCTGTGGTTAAAACTCAGAAACAAGGTTTTTCTCCCATTTCACTCAGCACAAGGGTGCCTGCCCCTGTAGTCCTCAGAGTAGGACATTTCCCTTACGCTGAGGAAGCTGGCCCTTTGAGGTCCCAGCTTAATGGGGCCGATCATCCTATTAGGTTTCTCACTTAATTGTTCCCTGGGCATTTCTTTCTTTTCCAAATGCGCGGTGGGGGCACAAAGCTAAGCTTATGTTTTCCACATTCAGTAAATGACTTCAAGACAAAAGCAAATTGAGAGCTTTCTGGATTATGGCTAGACAATTCCCGCTAAAGTGCAGCTCTTCAATTTTTTGTGGAAGATTTTTTTAATATTTTGTTCATCCATTTTTTTTTTAGCATGAAGTAGGTATAGATACACAATGTGTTGTATTAGTGGTTCACAATTATTTCCCAAAACCCCTTTCCACAGTCTTTCTAACCCACTGGACACTTGAACAAACTATTAGACATTGCCCATGCATTGATGAAGATCCAACCCGAACACATTTCTCCTTTTGGCAAAGTGGACTTCTAGACGGTCAGCTTGAAATCTGCCCACTGTGAGGAATTCCCTTTCTGTGTTCTCTATGAACGTTCCAGAATGGAACTGTAATGCTGTAGCAGTCCACTTTTGACTATTCAAAGCATGTTTAAAACCATATGTAAATGAGGTTCAAATTTCTTCCTCTATAGTCAACTGACCATGGAGAACTCCTCATGAACTGCAAGCATGAGACAATGGAGAGTGGACTCTGCATAATGATAAGAGCTTTAGGAGTGTTGTCTACCTTGTTATGAAACTTACCTGTGCTTGCAGGACCTGCTCAAGTCTGATACTGCACACACCACTTCTCCATGAGGCCTGAGTGCTGGGGAGCATGGTGGATCATATAAAATCCTGGTTATGTTGGGCATATCAGTTTACTGTGTCATTTGCTGCACTGTGATGCTGCCTTTCGGAATCTACCAGGGCCCACTAGAAAGCCAGAAGCTATTTCTGAAAGAGTGAATACAGGGTAGAGATTTGTCTCAAAACCCTCAAGCCTGGGCACTGAGACACACACACATGTTATTATATCCCAATAAGGATTAGGGCCTCATTGCAGAAATGGTTAACTACTGACTAGATCAGCTGGAGATGATTCTAGTCATCTGGCCTCATTTAAAGCTGTTACCTGTTCAGGTCAGTTGGATAAACCCACCCAAATATAGTATAAGTTGCTGTCAAGGAAAGGACTATCACATTCAATTTAGACAATGGGCCTGTCTCATTTATCTAAGGCCTCTGTTTTTTTTTTTTTTTCTGTAATAGAAATACTGCAAGTGGGTAGCTTTAATGAACAGAAATTAATTTTCTCCCAGTTTAGGTTAGCACATAAAAACCCAGTGCCGTTGAGTCGATAGTTTAGGTTAGAAGTCTGAAATCAGGGCATAGGCCCTAGGGGAAGGCTTTCTCTCTCTGTCAACTCTGAGTGAAGGTCCTTACTCTTCTCAGCTCATGGTTCTTGGTTCCTTGGTGATTTTCACGTGGCACCTCTGCTCTTTTTATATCTCAAATGTGATTGGCTTAAAACACACCCTACACTGATATGGCCTCTTCACATAATAAAGAAAATGGAATTAAAAGCACAGGTATAGGAGTTAGGATTTACAACACGAATTTTGGGGGGGGACAAAATTCAATCTGCAACAAGGCCATTTCAGGGACTGAAGTGATAGAATCCACATAGTATTGCTGGGCTTGGCTGCACCTCCTCACTGTAACCTCAGGGAGGGGGTCTGAGGTAAAGGATATATCAAGGGGGAAAATGACAAAACAGAACCACCAAAAGCTGGAAAAGAAAGCATTAAAAAAAAAAAAACCCAAGCCATTTGCTGTCGAGTCGATTCTGACGCACATCCTTTGGTTAGCAGCCGAGCACTTAACCACTACACCACCATGTAGATGGAAGTTAGGACCCCTTGACCTCAACAGGCCCAGAAAGACAGATAAGACAGGTAATAAATGGAAATTGGCTTCTGGAAACTCTACAGTGTCAGATGTCTGAGTCCCACGTGCCACTTTCACAGTCTCATCAAAAATGAGAATGGTCATAAAAATACTATTTTTTTTTCAATGTGGTAGGTAAAATTGTGTGAAAGTGTTTAGTAAGGTCTTCCCCCAATTACAAGCTTTAATAACACCCCCTACTTTTCCTTATCACGGTCGTAATTTTATATTTATTTGTGGTCATTTATAAATGTGTGTCACTCACATGAAGCCCCAAGCTCTATAAAAGCACTCTTTACATAATTTCACAATATCTCCAGTGCCTTAGCGGACTTGGCACACAGTTCAATAAACTGTCTATGATCAGTAAAGGCACAGGTAGTGGAGGTGGTTTAGGCTTTGCAGGCATTAGTGTGTTTATTTGTTGGATGAATTCCTCACTGAGGACCCTGTTCCTTCATGGTAGTTTCAGTTGGGCCATGGATCCAGTAGGCTACTGTAGGAATTATGACTTCCCACACTTATTAAGCTTTTATTCTAGATGTTTTCCTGTAGATATAACCCTGAAGATGGTGAAAAGCAGTGGCAGAGAAGCAGCGGCAGAAGAGTGGAGGCAGGAGAGGCTGGCAGGAGAGACTGTGCAGTGGACTTCCCAGCCCTTGGAGTAAGAAAGATGAGTGTCTTTATGCAGAGACAGAGGGCTAGGGAGAGGCATGTCTGTGAGCGTGCCTGGGAGAAGGCTGTCCTGATGGAAGTACTGTATACTGAGCATTCCTGAACCTGAATGTAACCTGTTACTTCCCTAAGAAACCTCATAATCGTTATTATTGTCTGTGAGTTCTGTGTGGTCATTGCAATAAACTATTGAACACAGCAGAGAAGTAGACAGTGCAGTGGGAGGGATGGCTGATGTGAGAATTAGTAAAGGTGGCGGAGAGAGGAGGCATGTCTGACCTCTGCTTCTAAGGAATCAGCCTTGGTCTGTTGATCTTGATTCTCCTCCCTCATGAAGTGAGAGGAGGTCAGAAACCGCCCTTCTGCAGTTTTTACATCTCTCTGCTTACCATCTCTTCATGCTGTTTGTTAAGACCTCTTAATTACCTAGTGCTGATATAAGAGAAATACCACAAGTGGGTGGCTTTAACAAACAGAAATTTATTTTCTCACATTTCAGAAGGCTGCAAGTCCTAATTTAGAGCGCCAGCTCTAGGGGAAGGCTTTCTCTTTGTCAGCTCTGGAGGAAGGTCCTTGCTTCTTCAGCTTCCTGGTTCCTTGGAGACAACCATGTGACTCTTGGCAACTCTCTTCCCCATCTCTCCTTTGCTGGGTTGTTTAATCTGTTTTATATCTGAAGAGACATTGACTCAAGATATACCCTGCACTAACCCTGTCTCATTAACATAACAAAGACAAGCCATTCCCAAATGAGATTATAACCACAGGCATAAAGGTCAGGATTTACAACATGTGTTTTTGGGAGATGTGGTTCAATCCATAATATTCCACTCTTTGGCCCCCAAAATTCATGTCCTTTCGACATGTAATACACATTCACCGCAGCACATCATCCCAAAAGTCTTAAGTCAATTCCAAGTCCAAAGTCTCATCTGAATCATGTAAATTAAATATGGGCGAGATTTTAGGTGTATTCTGTCCTAGGGCAAAGTTTCTCTTCATCTGTGTTCCTGTGAAATCTAGAATACAAGTTATCTGTTTCCAAAGTATGATAGTGAAATAAACACAAGGTAGATGTTTCCAATACAAATAATAGAAATTGGAGGGAAAGGAGGGATAATGGGCACCAAGCAAGTCCAAAATCCAGCAGAACAAATTGCATTGACTCTCAAGTCTTGAAGATGAACCTCTTTTCTCTGAGATCAGCTGGGCAATGGCCTTGCCCTCCAGACTCTCAGTGTTGGTCACACCCTCTGGATTCTGTGTGGAGGCCCCTCAGTCCTGGGTTTCCAGGTCCTCTGGGATGGCAACTTAGCTCCCTTGGCTTTGGGTGGCCCCATCCTAATCCATCCAAGTGGCGACCCCACTTCTTTGGCCCCAGCAGGCCTGGTTCTTCGGCCCCTTGGGCATCGCAGCCCACCCCCTCAGCTTTAGGCAGCGTCCTCATCCCGCTGGCACATCTTAATTGCAGCCCCCCACGCTCTGGAACTGAGTTAGTGCAGACCTGACCGAAATGTAGAAGGCTGTGGCTCCACACCTTGGAGGAAGGGAGACAGACACATGTATAGGTAACACTCATGCAACATGCTGAGTGGACTCTCAGGGTGTGTGTATGGGGGTGGAATTAATCTGATCGGGGTATCCTGGAAGGCTGGTTTCGCTGGGAGCTGGAGGGATGCAAGAAGAACTGGGCACTGTGCATTAGTGTCTATTCGTGATTCAGTGACCCTTTCAGACATGAACTGGGAACCATCCTTGAGTAGGCAACTAAAACCCTGAGATTCCTGAATACTACTACTACTACAACTACACATTGCCATTGAGTCAATTCCGACTCATAGCAACTCTACAGGTCAGAGGAGAACTGCCCGTTAGAGTTTCCAAGGAGCAACTGGTGGACTCGAACTGCCGACTTTTCGGTTAGCAGCCATAGCTTTTAACCACTATGCCATGAGGATTTCCTGAATCATGCCATTTAAATGCTTCCAACTAAGTTATGCTAGAATGTGTAAGTGCCCACCATCAAGGGGCCTACATCCAGTAGGCTCGAAGCACTCAGTTGTATGTAGTTCAGTAGCTTCTACGTATTTAAAAAATAATTTATGCCTTCATATTAATGATTTGGCTCCCACCTTAGCTCCTTCCCTCACATCTCCCCATGCTAATCCACAACATGCTTGTTCCTGCCTTTAGCAAATATTTCATATTTGCATGTTCCATCTGCCATGGTTCATACCTCTAGGAAGACTTCTCTGACCCCCCCTTGCCCTCAGCACTAATACACTTTATTTCTTTGTTCTGTATTCACTTGGCCCCTTATTTGTCCCCAACTCCCTTGTATAATTATTATTTATGCTGGGAATATGTCTCTGACCATCCAGATCTTTGTTGGACACTTTGAGGGTTATGATCAAATACATTTATGTTCGATTTTCCCCTCCATTACCCAATAGGTAACTGTCCACATGGACCTACTGAATAAATTTAGAGTAAGAGATGTTAGTCCTAAGGTAAAGCATTTATTCAACAAAGTAGGTACTATTAAAACATCCTTTCTGGCTGCTTCATTAACTTCTCCTCTGTTGTATTCTCCTGTAGTCTGTCTAGAAGAGATTTTGTTTTACCCAAACTCTAGAGCTATGGGGCAAAGGGAACTAGAGAAAGCGGTAGAGATTTCTAGATTTTAATGAGAGAAAGAAGACAGAAAGTGGTCATTTATTCCATAAATGACTTGAAAATGGAATTAAGGCTAACACTTCTTGTAAGACTGAGATTAGGATTATTAAGTATAAAGGGGGGTCTACATTAAGATTAGGATACAGTTAGTAATGAGGCTGAGGAGACAATAAGATTAGCACAGGGATGGCGAGGATGAAGATTAGGACTTAGAGTTAATGCTGCAGCTCTGTGCTGGGGCTGGGGTCAACGATGAGTCAAAGCCATTTTGTGTTGGGACTTGAGTAAAAACTAGGATTTTCTTTTTCTTTCTCACTTTATTAACGTGTACCCAAACAGAATTTGGTATAACTGTAATTGTCATGGAAAAGCTGAGAAATACCACCTGGGATTAGGACCCCCTGTAAACCTTTACCCATGCCTTGGAGAGTGAGATTCATTCATTCATTCAATCATTCACTTATTCATCTATACAACTGCTCACCACTTTCCTGTGAACTTCTGGTCTTTGCCTTCTGGGAGCCTGATATGTACCGGGGGAACTAAACCAGGAACACACACAATGAGCTCGACAAAACTTCTTCCAACAGGCTAGTGTTTCTCAACGGAACTTCAAAGGATCTGAAAAACACTTACTCCAGGGAAGTAAAGACTCCTTTGGCTGGGGGAATTAAGTTAGATGTCTTTGCAAGTTGGAAGGATTTCCTCAAAATTTCTTTAGAAATTGAGACTCCTCACTTGAGCTGGGGAGGCACTATTTGTACCAAAAGGCAGGGCTCAAAAATGGACTCTGCAGTCCTCCTGAGTCCAAATTCTGGCTCTGACATTTTCAAGCTGCTACTCAAACTCTCTCTTTTTTTTTTTTACTCAAACTCTATGTCTTAGTTTCTGCATCTGGGAAAAAAAAAAAAGAAAACAACTATCCTCTTCATAGTGTTGTAATGAGGATTAAATGAATGAATACATGTAAATCACTTTCCATGGTACCTGACATATCACTGGTGCTATATAATAACAATAATAATAATCTCTATGGGCAGAATACAGTGTTAAGACAGTGGAGAGTGGTTGGGTCAGGTGACTAGGATGTCAGATGTGATATCATATATGACCAGTGGATGGCACTAATGTCCCCATTGTCGAAGTTGTCCTGCCAGCCTAAGTATTAAGCTGTTTCCCTCTCTTTCTGGGCTTCTCCTTTGCTTGCAATTCACAGGCATCCTAAAGAGAAAAACACCAGGACTGAAGAAGTTAAGCATTCTCCTTATGGCCCTGTTTTGGGGTCAAACCTAAGGATACCGGGATAAATGATTAAGGTACGAAAACAACAAGGTGTATTTGAGAGGTTGTCTGACTGGAAGCCACGGTGCTTGGGTTTTAGTTCTAACACTTGTGTGTTCTTGGGTGGATTTCTGAACTTACCTGGACTTCAGCTTTCTCTCTCTATAGCTGCTACTTAATGGGGTAAAATACAACTAGAGCACAAAACAGGAGACATATAAGGTGGTGGAAACGGACCTGAGGGAGAAACAAAGAAGATATGGTAGGGGTTAGAAATGGAGGTGAAGAAATAGTGATGATAGGATAAGGGAGTTAGAAATGGGAATGATAAAATTAGGGACACAATCATGGATGTGAGAAATGTTAAAAACAGAAGAGAGAACAGAGAAAATATTGAATTGGATTCAGATGCTGTTCCCAGAGGCGGTTCAGAGGTAGAATTCTTGCTTTTCATGGGGGAGACCTGGTTTGACTGCTGGTTGTTGGTCCTCAAGAGCAGCCGCCACTGGTCTGTCAGCAGAGGCTTCTGTGTTGCTATGATGCTGAACAGGTTTCTGTAGAACTTCCAGACTAAGACTAGGAAGAAAGTCCTGGAGATCTAGTACTGACAAGACAGCCAATGAAAACCCTGTGGATCACAAGAGTCTTATCCTGTTGTGTGTGGGGCTGCCGTGAATTGAGTGCTGACTTGATGGCATCTAACAACTCCAATAACTTCCCTTTACCCCCATGCTCAATCTCTGTCTCTTATACATGCACACACATATACATGTACTCACGCATACACACATGCACTATTACTCTTTACTGAGGCAAGATGGGTGTGCAGAAGGCAGTGTGGTGGAGAATGCAAGCTTACTGACAAAAGCATGAGGAATCTCTGAACTTTAAAGCACATTAAGTAGCTAACTGTCAGCTTCGTCTGGGGTCCGCATCCTTCCCAGCAACCTCATAAATGCCCTATTTATCTCCTTGTTCTTCAGGGTGTATAGGAGAGGGTTAAGTGAATGAGTGCCTACTGCGTAGAAGAGACCAAAGAACTTGCCCCTCTCTTGGGCATAGGGATTTTGGGGCTGGAGGTGGACAGCAATGGCTGAGCTATAGAAGAGGATGAGCACAATGAAATGGGAGGAGCAGGTCCCAAAAGGCTTCCTCCTACCCTTTGCAGGGTTAATCCTCAGCACTGCCTGGGCAATGGCACCGTAAGAGATAAGGATGAGAGTGAGGGGCATCACCAAGATGAGGACACTGCCAACAGTCATCTGGATCTCATTGTTGGTGGTGTCCCCACAAGAGAGTCGAATTAGAGCTGGGACCTCACACACAAAATGATCTACATGTCGGTGGGGGCAGAAGGGCAGGTGTAGGGTGAACGGTATCTGGACCATTGACTCCACCAGCTGGTGACCCAGGCCACAGCTGTCACTTGCCAGCAGAGGCGGGGGTGGATGGTGGTGGCATAGTGGAGGGGCTGCCAGACAGCCACGTAGCGATCAAAGGCCATCAGTGTAAGGAGGATGCACTCAGTGGTCCCCAGGAACAGGAAGACAAAGAGCTGCAAGGAACACCCAAGGAAGCTAATGGTCTTCTTTGGGCCCCAGAGGTTGAACAGCATCTGGGGGACACAACTTGTGGTGAAGCAGAGATCCAAGAAGGACAAGCTGGAGAGGAAAAAGTACATTGGAGAGTGGAGCCTGGGGTCCTGCATGCAGAGCAGGATGATGGATGTGTTGCCTACCAGGATCAGGAGGTATGAAGTCAAGACAACCACAAAGAGAATCTTTTCAAGTCCTGGGTGTTCAGAAAAGCCCAGAAGGATAAAGCCCACTGGGGAGCTCTGGTTGACCATGGCCTGTTCCTTCTGACCCTGGAGAAGGAGGAGAGCTGTCAACTGAGTGTGTTCCATCCTGCTTTATAAAAACTCAAAAGAATGTGCTGGGAAACAGATGGATACCTCTGAATCCTCTAACTTACTGGTTGATGGTAAAGCAGGCCAATGCAACACTTGGATCAATTCACTGATTCATTCATTCATTCAGCACACATTTTTTGTCATTATGGAGGGTCCCTAGGAATTGGAATTGACTCGATGGCTGTGGGTTCTGGTTTGGCTTTATGTCCTATTGTCCCTTATTTATTTGTGGGAGAAATTTTGATCCTAAATTATAGAGCTGATGACTCTTTGTTGGGATGGATTTTGTCAAACTTATATCTCATGTGTATTTATATCCCACGTCTTTTATAATTCTTTATTTGAAAAAGAATTTATCAGAGAGACAGCATTTTATCTATGAGAGATTTTTCTCTGGGCCAAGCATTCCCCTTCAGAGAGACTTCAGCTTGGTTGTGTTGGCCTCATTAGCAACCCCTTTGCTGAACCAGATGTCCTGGTTGGGAGAATTGGCCCACATTCTCAGTCCCTGCCATGAGAAGCTTACAGGCAGGAGGGGAGAGTGGCCCCAGGCACATTTTAAGTCACTGAGGAGTTCATGAGAACATTATCAAAAGACTCCAAAATCTGGAGGCTCAATGATACCAAGATACTGGGTGAATGAGAAAAGTCTGTGTAAGGTGAAGGATGAACTGGGGTGCATATACCGGGGAAAGCATTCTAGAGAAGGCAATTAGATTTTTTCTTCTATGAAAGAGCAGTATTGGGCACACAAGGCAGCTCAGTGATCAGACTGGAGGCTGCAAGGCACTCTGGCAGATGAGAGGCAAGGGCTCAGGGTTCTCTGGTCCCAGAAGACCTTAGGAAGGCTGTATGGGGGACAGGGGTGTCCACAAGTGAGAATGTGGTACAGCTGGCAGAAAATACCCTGGGAACTTACAGAATGGCATGAGAACCTCCCCATCACTCAGTCTCTCTCCATCTTGTGTTTAATTTCTATCGCATCTTTCTTTGTCAGGAATTTCTGATTTTGTTCCTTTGTTGCTTCCTTCTCTGTCTCTCATTGTTCTTTTCCCCATTACAAGATATTAAAGATTAAAAAAATATATTGTTACATATTCAAACAAATGTGTGAGTAAAGCAATCTTTGTAGTTTAAAGAAGAATAAAATCAATACCTGATACGCCTGTCAACCAGGTTAAGGAAATGAGCAAATATTACAAGTGGCTTAGAGAGTTCTATGCGTCTCTCCTTGATCTCATCAATTACCTCCCCGCCAAGACATAACCACCATTCTGTTTCCAAGGTTAAATTAATCATTCCTTTTTTGTGATATAATTTACGTACCATAAAATTAACCCTTTAAAAGTATGTAATTTGGTGCTTTTTTTGTATGTTCACAAAGTTGTGCAATGAACGGTATTTCCAGAACTTTTTTTTTATCACTTCCAAAAGACAGTCCACACCCATTAGCAGTTGTTGTCTCCACTGTTTTCTCTATAATATAAAATTCTTTGAATAGCACCCTACACTAGAGCCAACAGTTTCTTATTTATCCATCAGCTGTCATCCTAAACAATTTTCTGCATTTCTCTATCTTTCTCATTCTCTTGGCATTTCATGCTCTCTCTTTTTCTACCTTATTTCTGAAGCTCTTTATATACACCTTCCTTAGTGACTCTCTCCCCTCTTCTCTCTTTTGATATCTGTTTTTTACCCCTTTCTCCTGCTCTTACTCCCTCTAACGTATTCATTCACTCGTTTATCCATTTTTTGAGGCCTAATGTGCTGACATTGTGCTAAGTGCTGGGGGAGGTGGGATGGGGTTTGCTTAAAGGAGGTTCTGACAATCTAGTGATAGTTATCTGCTATTGCTCTTAGTAGCTACCATCTGTTGAGTGCATCTTTAGGTGCCAAGTATGGTGTTAAGCAGCTCCCTGAACACCTGTCTCTCACAGCAACTCTGCAAAGTATTTATTACTATCCCAAGTTTACCAAGAAATGAACAGTCTCAGAGAGGTTAAATAACTAGTGTAAGGTTACCCAGCCAATAATCGCCAGGGCCAGGATTCTAGACCCTGTTTAACTCTAACTCTGGTGCTCCACTATTGAGGACATGTGGAAACTGATATCTCATAGGCAAAGAACGAACTTTCTACTTACCTTCGATCAAATAAATATCTCCTTGGTGCTCTGCTGCCAGAGATCCCCCATGATAAAATTCTTACCTGAGGCCTAGAGTACACGATGGAGTCTTTGGTGGTTCAGTGGTAGAATTCTTGTCTTCCATGCTTGAGACCTGTGTTTGATTCCTAGTCAGCGCACCTCGTGTGCAGCCACCATCTGTCTGTCAGCTAGGGTCTGTGTGTTCCTGTGATGCTGAATAGGTTTCAGTGGATCTTTGAGACGAAGACAGACTCAGAAAGGGCTGGCTACCAACATCCGAAAATCAGGCAAGAAAAACTATATGGATGACAACAGTCTGATCCGCAAGTGTTCATGGGAATGATGCAGAGGTGGGCAACAGGTTTTCTCCATTGTGCATGGGGTCACCATGAGTCAGAGACCAAAACAATGGCAGCTAACTACAACAGCCTACACTTAGGCTTTAGAGGAAAACTAAAGCTAAACTAAAGAGCAATGGACAGCCTTGAGTGGGTGCTAAGACCTCTGTTTATAATAAAGACTGCAAATACTGTCAGGCATTTTTCCCAGCACTGCATATACAAGTGATATGCTGAAGCCTGCTCATACCTGCTGTTGATTATGAAATTGACAGGAACTTTGTGAGCCAGTTACTAAACCAGTTGGTAGCTGTTTCCCAATGAAAATAGCCCTATCAGGGATATTTACACTATGGACATTGAGAAACACTATAAATCAGGGTTCTGCCTCTCTCCTCCCAAACTTGTTAAACATTACCAGTATACCTCTGATTGTCCCTTATAACAACTCTATATATTATTACCTCCTTTTTAATATAAAGAAATTGAAGCAGAGAGAGGTTAAATAACTTGCCCAAGGCAATTTAGCTAGTAAACGCCAGAGCTGATATTCGAACCCAAGTGGGGTGTTTACAGAGCCCAGCACTCGCAGCATGGTATAATTCTACCGGGAAGATGAGGCCAAGGGGAATCAGAAGTCCTTCTTTGCTATGAAGCTCTTTGCCAAAATCTTCCCCTCAGTCTGGGTGGAAGTTAGCCTCTGTTTTGGTGCTGGAGGTAAACAGACAGACCTTGTGTGGAGGTAGAGGGAGGGATCCCAGGACTCCCATACCATGGAGAGCAACAGCTCATTAATTCTGCTAAGACCCAGGGGTTCTACAGCCAACAGGCAGCTAATTATCCACTGTTGATGGTAGAGAGTGGAGGGGAATATCTGGAGGAAACGTGCCAGCAATAGCCACCCCTATGGTAAGGAAGGAGGTTACCCACTCCTTCTCTCTACCAGTAGGGAAAACAAGGGCAATGTCTCTTGTCTTCACCACCTCCAAGCATCCAGATAGTCCTCTCAAAACTCTAATTCATCCTTTTAAGACCCTACTTTTTAAAGTTCCAACTTCTTGCTCTTCTATTTCATTCTTTTCTCTGAGTTGGACTAATTCAGTGTTGTAGTAATGCAGAATTATAAAAATCTAGGGTTAGAAGTGCACTGAGGACTTTTAGTCTAATCCTCCTAAAACATAACAGAATCATTTTCATGCTCTCCCCCGTTAGAGTGGGGACATGTGGGGTCAGCTAATAAATGACATCTTGGCCTAGGTCTGGATCACAGTGGATCAACTAGGCCCATGGACCTACCCAGTAGTCATGTCTGCTGTCCCAAATGTACAGTTGGAATGGGCACACTTGGTAGCTGGAAGAATCCCCATGTTAGTTCTTTGACCTGTGGAGTAAAGAGTTATAGTAGTGGGGAAGGCCAAGTGAAAGCCTTGGAACTATACCACCCCCTACAAAAAGAATTATTGAAGAACACTATCACAAGCCAAGGGGAATGGCAGAGATTGATACCACTGTTGAGGGATGTAGGATGGTTGTCCCTATTATATCCCCCATTTAAGTTTCCAGTCTGGTTACTGCAAAAACCAGATGGGTCTTGGAGCATGAGAGTGGACTACCACAAACTCAACCAAGTAGCAGCCTAAATTTCAGCAGATATGCCTGATTAACATGGCTTCAAGGTCCACAATATGTGGCTATTGATCTGGCGAATGTGTTCTTTTCAAACACTGTGAGGAAATAGGACCAGAAGCAATTTGCGTTCACATGCTTTGGATACAAGTATTCACTTATGATCAACCTTTCCTGTCATAGTAAGGTCAAAAGGGACACAGGCAATGGTGTGCTGGTACTCTAGGCAAAAAGCAAAAATGACAAAACAGTTGCTGTTGAGTCAATTTTGACTCATGGCAACCCCGTGAGTTTCAAAATAGAACTTCGATCCATAGGGCTTTCAGTGGCTGTGATCTTTTGGAAATATATCACGAGGACTTTTGGAAATATATCACCAGGTGCCACAGGATTTTCTTCCAAGGTGGCTTTGCATGGATTTGAACTGCCAAGCTTTCAGGTAGTGGCTGAGTGCTTAACTCTTTGTGTCATCTACAGACTCCCCTAGAGGCAAAAAGCCCTGATTTGTTGAATTTGTTGATTTCTGTAGTATAAGTTTTCCCAGCACAGCCAATTTCAAGCTGCCAATGTGGCACCACTGAACACAGAGTTGGGAAACAATGCACTTCAGCACAGCATTATATGGTACATTGTATAGTATTTCTATCATACAGGCATAATAGTTGTAATAACCACAGGAGCTTAGACCAAAAAACACCAAACCTGTTGCCATCGAGTGAATTTCACCTCATAGTAATAATAAAAATAATTAAGAAATAGAGTTCTGACTATTTATTATCTTTCAGTATAGTTTATTTGCTTATAGGTTGATATAACTTAATTTTTAATAATGGCTGTGTTTAAAAACTGACTTGCAAACTTTCTGAAAATTTAGCAATCAACTCTCATGAGATGGTACAAGTCAGCGCCAACACACCACTCCACAAGGATGTTCTGGACCTTTCAGAGAGCATTACATTGTTCCACTATGGCAATGACATCTTATTGATCAAACAGGATTATAAGAAGCTGTAAGTACTTTGGTGGCATTGGTAAGACAAATGCACCCCAGAGGGTGGGAGATAAACCCTGTGAAGACTCAGGAGCCCTCCAAATCATTGAAGTTTTTAGAGGCTCAGTGGTCTACAGCATGTCAGAACATCCTTTCTAAAGTAAAGGACAAATTATTGTGTCGCACATTTAACACTACTGGGTGGGAAAAATGATTGACTACTAGCTGAAAGTTTGCAGGTTTGAACTGGCCCTGAGGTGTCTAGGAAGACAGGTTTGGCAATCTGCTTCTGAAAAGTCACAGTCCTGAAAACCCTATGGAGCAGTTCTACTCTACACACACGGGGTCACCATGAGTCAGGATTGCCTCAATGGCAACTAAGAAGAGCTATGCCTTAGTCTGGGATCTCTAGAGAAGCAAAGTCACTGAAGCATGGGTATACATATACAGAAAGAGAAAGAGAGAGGGAGAGATTTGTATCAAGGAAATGGCTCATGCATTTGTACAAAGTCCCAGGTCCATTGGTTAGGCTAGAGACTTGTCTTGACTCACATAGTTGCAGGGGTGGGCAAATCAAAGATCGGCAGGTCAGAGAGTAGGCCACTGGCTCACAGGCTGTGAAGGCTGATGAATCCCAAGACTGACAGGTAAGCTGCCAGCTCAAACCCAAGAACCAGAGATCAGATGAGGATCTAGAGTGAGCAAAAGGCAGCGAGCTTTGCCAGAAATTCCACATTTATTGGATGCAGGCCATCCCCCCAAGGAAAATCCCTTGCTGCTCATAGTGGATCTCATAATGGAGATGATTACATTATATCAGATCTCATTATGGAGGTGATTACATCATTACATAGCTGCCAAACTGCATCATAACTGCCAAGCCACTGAGAATCAAGGCCCAGCCAAGTGGATACATGACCTTAACCATCACGAGCAACAACAACAATGGTAATACTACAAGTGTTTGATTCTGGGGCAGCATATTTCACAGGCTTAGGAATACTGGATGGAACCATTTACTAGTGACATTGGCTTTGGAACCCAGAGCAAATAAGTGCTCTGCAGCAGCTACAGGCTATTGTACACGCAGTGCAGTTGCTAGGGGCACATAATCTTGCAGAACCTCAGACATTAGAGGTATCAGTGATGGAGATTTCTGGTAATCCTCAAATGGAGAATTGCATCATAGACCCTTGGGTTTGGATCAAGGTCATTCTATCTGTTTCAGAGAAGCATACACCATTCAAAAAATCATAACCTGTTACTGGACCTTCTTAGGGGCATGGAGCTCCTGACCATGGGACATCAAATAACCATAAGAATAGAGTCCATTATAGCTGGGTTCTGTCAAACCTAACACATGATATGGTCTGCTGAGCATAGCAATAATCAGAGAGGTAGCACTTCCTGGATTGAGCATGAGCAGAACTAGAGGGCAGAAGCAATGAGCATGAGTAGGTGGCCTAAGCCCCTATGCCAGCCATACTGTTACCCAGGTGCTTCTCTATCTGCGCACAGTAATGGCTACATGAAGGAGGAGGGGTGTTGGAGGTCTCTATTCCTGCATAAACTCCCCAAAAGTTGGTGGTTTAAACCAATAACAAGTTTATTATATCTCACAATGTTGAGGATCAGGAATTCTGGAAGAACTTGGCTGGGTGATTCTTCTGTTCCATGTGGCATCAACTGGGATCACTTGGAAGTATTCAGATGGCAGATGGAGTGCTCCAGAGGCTCAAGACAGCTTCATTTATGTGTCTGGTGCCACCTTGGTGGGAATGATCTGAGCCTGGATTCAGCTGGGCCCTTCTCCCTCTTCATGCTGTCTGAGGGCCTCTTCACATGCTCTCTTCAGCATGGTACTCAAACTTCTGACATTGTGTCAGGGCTCAAGAGTGGAACTGCAAGTTCAGTTAAAGGTCAGGCCCAGAAGTGGCATGGTGTCACTCTGCCACACTGCATTGGTCAAAGCAGTCACAGATGAACCCCCGTCTTGTTGGGAGAATAGGCAAAGAACTTGTAGCCTTATTAATCTGCCCTGGGGGCATGGGTACTTTATGACCAGCTGATGGAGGTGAAAAGGCTGAGCTTGTTTCATGAGTGGATCAGGTCAGTACATGGGTGTGAGCTGAAGATGGACTGCTGTTGCACTACACCCACACTCAAGTGTGTCCTGGGAAGCCAGTAGTGAGGGTACATCCTCCCAGTAGGCAGAGGCTTGCACTTCATGTTGAAAGAAAGGTAGCCCAATAAAAGAATATATATGAACTCACAGGAAGTGGCCAATGGCTTGGTAGGCTGATCAAGGGCCTGTATTTTAGTTACCTAGTGCAATCACAACAGAAATTTAAAGAAGAGAAATTCATTTTCTCACGGTTCTGGGGCCTAAGAGCCCAAGGCGGAGTCTTGACCATGTGAATCCCTTCTGTAGGCCTCTCTCCTAGCTTCTGGTGACTGTCGGCAATTCCTGGCATTCCTTTACTTGCAGTGAATCCTCCCCTGGCATCTGCCTTCCCTCTGCGTGTGTCTCTGTGTCTCTTCTGCTCTTTTTTAACTCAGAAGTGATTAAGTTTAGGACCCACGCTGCTCTGATATGACCTCATTATCATCACAAAAGAAAAGCCCTGTTTCCATACAGGATCACATCCACAGGTACAGAGTCCAGGACTTCAATAAATATTTTCTGGGGACACAATTCAATGAAAAACAGCCTGGAAAATGGGGGACAATCAAATGTGAGGAAGAGGCATGTGCATGGGTCTATGAAATGGACAAGATATGTGAAAATCCTTGTATTGCATGTCAGTACCCACCAGAGAGCATTTACAGAAATGGTACAAAAACAACCAAGTAAACAGAATGACTACAGGGAAGTTGATATCAACTAATTTCTATCATGGGCCACACGAGTGCTGGCAGAATGGGCCTTTGAAAGCAGTGCCCAAGATGGAGGCTGTGTGTGGGTGGGACAGCCTGAGCTTCGACTCACCAAGCCCAGTCTAGGTGCTGCCACTACTGGATGTCTAACCTGCCAGAAATATGCTAATGCTATGGCCCTGAGACACCATCACATTCTGGGTGTGAGTTTACAGATCCAGGATTCAAAACCAGGACATTTTGAATACTGCAAAGTGGAAAATGGCCCTTGGCCACCTCATTATCCTGCAGTCCAAGACTGCATTAGCAGTTTTGATGATGCTCAAATACCTTTCACATGTGGTCATAGATCCAAGTACAAAGCTCAGTGATGGTCTCAGAATTACGTTTTGGTTTGCTATGATTCTCTCCTGAGTTCACCTTTTTAAAATTCTTTTTGGTTTCAGACTATATTCTGGATAGATTAACATTCTTTGCTAGTTTTGTGGCATATAAAATATGAATGGATGAAGGAGCTTTGACAGTGGGGAAGGAGCGGGGTGTTGATAATTAACCTGTTATTTAATGTTTATTCTAGCTTCCACTTTGTTATGGCCATTTTGCCTGGCAACTAGTGATGAGCCCTAAAAATGGTTCCTATGGGCATAAGCTTGTATCCCTCTCTGTCCTGAGCCTACAGTAACTTAAAATTCACACACCCACACGCACGCACTATTTACTTATTTGTGTAGGTTAAATGCACAAGGTGTAATGTTTAAAACACAAGCTAAGGTATATAGTAAAAAGCAGTTTTCCCTTCCATGTCTGTTTTTCATCAAGTTACCCAGCTCCTCTTTCCAGAGACAACAATCAAGACTAATTCCTTATGTATCTTTTAGCAATGTTGTATGCATATAATGTCATTGTGGGTCCAATAAGGAGACAGAAACCACACAGTGATTCAGAGAGGGGAAATTTAACACAAAGCGTTATTGAAACCAGCTGGCAACAGTTCACTCTGACTCAGAGTGACCCCACGTGTGTCAGAGAAGAACAGGGCTGCATAGTTTAGATGGCTGATCTTTCAGAAGTAGATCACCGGGCCTTTCTTTTGAGGTGCCTCTGCACCATCCAGGGACTTCAAAGCATTATTAAGCTACGATAAAAGTGTAGATAAAAGACTAGCTATAAGATGTAAAGAGAACACTACAGGGTACCCTAGGGCTGAGGGAGAGCACCTAAGAAAGAACAAAATTGGGCCCCATCCCAAGGCTGAGATTCAGACCTCACTGGAAGAGTAGTGATTGCAGCCACTGGATGGCAGAAAAGTTCCTGGGATTTCCCAGGCCAGAGCTGGTCCACAGTTGCTAGACAAGGAGAAATCAATTCTTTGGGACACAGGCAAGTCACAGCTGGTGGGTGGGTGTGCAGATGTTCTGAGGAAGTCAGGGCACAGTTATAGGCAGGAGGACTGGTGTTCTCAGTGTCTGAGTTGGGAGAGCTGCAGGAGAGAAACTTTCATGGGGACAGATGATCAGAGGCAGTTAGAGTCAGTGTGGGTGGGAGGCATGGAGTGTGAGGTGTTCATGTTAGGAGAGCCAGGGATCGGTGATCACCTGGCTGGTTTAGGGCTGTGAGATTAGCGAGGTTCCATGGGCACATGGCTGGGGCACAGCAACACCAGATGTCGTCACGCCTGCATCTGACTGTGTAACTGCTGGACCCAGCAAGAGAAGCTTCTTTCTCTGCAAAGTTCTTCCAGAGCCCTTTCCTGGGAAAGCTTAATGTCTTGCTTACTGTGAAGGAGTAATGCTTAAAGGAATTCCATCCATTATTCTAGAGCAGTTATTCAACTTGAATTCAAGCTGAGAGGCAATATACAGACAATGGGCACACATACACAAATATAAACATAAACACAAACACATTAATTTCCTTACTTTTAAACACAATGCCAGCATGTTGTTTGTTTATTACGTACCTCACTATTTATTTCCTAAGAGAGAATTCCATGTTGGTACACACACAGTTGCCTCTTCTTAAGGACAACATATTATTCCACTATATATACCTTCATATAGTTAACCAGTCCCTTATTGATGAATTTTAAGTTATTTTTAATCTTTTGCTACTAAGAACAAGAGAATAATGAGTATCATTTTACATATATTATTCTATACCCGTATTTGCACATTAAGGAGATACATTTCCACAGGTGGAATTACTCGGTCAAAGGTATGTGCGTGAACATTTAAAAAATTATATTTTAAACACAAAATTTGATACACGAAAAGAATGAATGTTACACATGCACAGATTATAACACTAATCCTTAAGCCACCACCCAACCAAGGTACCGGAACATTACCACTAACTCACATCTTCTCTACCTCAGGCAGCTGTCTCTCCTGTAGATGTATCCACTGCCATGAATCTTCCATTGATCGTTTTCTTGCTTTTTATTTGAACAGTTTTATAATGAGCTATCTCTTTCAAGTAACTGTCTTAATGTTTAGATTGGGCTTCAGCTCTGACCTTTCGGCTTCTTCTCTGTTAAAAAGCAGGCATACCCTGAGTGTGAAAGTACATTGTCTTTTTCTCTGTCTCTATGAAGTTTTGATTGTTTTTGCAATTTTTAACAAGAACAACGTACTTTAGGTACTCTCCAGGGACTTTTGTTTTGTTTTGTTTTCGCTCAATAGTATGTCTCTGAGATTTATCCATATTGTTGCTTGCAGATGTGATTCATTCATGTTTCACTGCTGTATGATAGTCCACAATAAAAAACTCTATTTTTCTGCTATTGAAAGGTATTTGTGTTGATTCAGTTAGGTGTATTTATTTTAAATCTTGATAGGTGGCAGGAAATTGTCCTCTTTTAACGTTTCTTTAAATGTTTTTTCTGCCTCTCCTCTCTTGCTGGAAGTCCCATTATGCGTATGTTGCTATGCTTGTTGGTGCCCACAGATCTATGAGACTCTGTTCAATGTTTTTTCATTCTTTTTCCTAACTGTCTTCAAATGTAAAACCCTTATTGATCTGCCTTAAATTCGATAATCCTTTCATTTCATTGAGGCCCACTTTGGGTGTCTTGTTACTCCTAGGTCCCTCTACAACTTATCTCTTGTCTTCCAGTCTGTTGCTTCCCCCTCCCAATATTGCAACCTTACAGTAGCTGTGACGTGACCTTTTCTAATTGTTTTCCATGGAGATTGCTGTTGGTTTTGATGTGCCCAAGATAGGGAATTTTCTGCTTTATGCTCCAAACAAAGTCAACCCCGTTTACAGCAGAGCTACTTATCCTTACAGCCTCCCCTGCCCTGGTTTTACTGTCATGCCATGGAGCTAGAAGGTGGGTAGGATTAGCCCATGCTAAAATGCCAGCAACTTTCACTATTCTTTCTGAGGTTCAGTACATTTTCTTGAATAAACTCTTCTCAATGTCTTGTATGCCATTGGTTAAAGGTCTTTTGGACAATTTTATGAAGGTATATTGACGGCTTTTGGGAAGAGAACTTTCCAAACTTCAACTCAGCCATTCTGAATTTTTATTCCAACCAGGTAAGTAAGAATTCAGAAGCTTTTGGATTCATTTTGGTTTGCAGTTTTATAACATTGTTAATTGTGAAAGCACTTTCACATATTTTATCCTGAGCCTTTACTCGTAGAAGCGATGGAGGCATCTTCTCCAGGGAGGATTCAATGGGTGGGATGACATAATTACTGCCACTCCATCAGCTTGGGGGCAAGATGGGATGTTCACGGGCCCTTGTGTCACTTGCTCCATCTCCTTAACCGATCAAGATCACCACAGCCTTCTTTTGTACTTTTCCTAATTTTGTTAGAAGGCAATAAAGATAAGAATCTTTTGTCTCTGAGGGAATTTATTATGGCACAGCACGAAAATCCACTCTGATACTGCATTAAGAGACAGAGATGCCAGACTCCAAGGAGAAATCTTTTCTGAGGTCAGGAATGGGGGGCACTCAGAGAGTCTGGGACAGCTCTTTCCCTGACCTTGAGCAGGGAGGAATTTCACATAGGAAGGGAGGAGGAAAGAGGGAGTGAACAGCAGAATCCAGATTTGTTTTTCACATTCCTTGAAAGGGAACTGATTCTCAGAATCCAGGTGCTCTCTGATTAGGGAATTCCCAGCATTAGCTTTTCCTGGGAGGATCTCAGACTTGCCCTCACGGCCACTCCATTCTGGAAACCCCCAGCTCCTGTGGGTAGCTTCTCTGTTGCCAGCCCAATGTCTGGTCAATCAGGAAGAGCATGATGCTGGTGTGTTTCGGGTGGAGATATCTATTCGTATTTGTGGAGCTTGTAAGGGGAAGGTAGACTCACTTTAACTGACCAGAAGGGATGCCTGACCAACCCCTAAGACTCTGCCTGGGAGTGGAGACCTCAGGGATTTAGTCTTTGCTTGGCCCCAACTGTTAAGCCCTGGAGGTCCAGGGGAGCCTGTAGGACCTGACGGGGGTTGGATGATGGGTGTCAGTGTCATCTGTAGGTAGACCAAGATGGCAACCTTGAATGTTCACAGTCCTGGAAGAATAGTTCTTAGCAACTTTTCTACCAGATTGAATTCTCCTTCAGGCTCTGACTCCTGCGCTTATGGATTCTCTGTTCACCTCTGCTGAGTGGGGAAGAATAGATGGGATAGTCCAGACAGGGTCTGCCATCCAGGAATGCCCCTGACGGCATTTAGACCCTGAACCTCTTTTTGCTGTCACTTATCCCAAGGCTACTTGCTGTTTCCTCTCCTCTGCTTTTCTTTGTCTCTTTGACTCCCTTTTCTATATACACCTCTCCTAACACACACACACGTGCATACACACACAAACACACACATGCACACACACACACGTACACACATATTAATCCCTACCTCATAAAACCCCCATGTCTCTGTCAGTTTGTCATGCTGTGGGGGCTTGCATGTTGCTGTGGTGGTGGAAGCTATGCTACTGGTATTCAGATACCATCAGCGTCACCCATGGTGGACAGGTTTCAGCTGAGCTTCCAGACTAAGACAGACTAGGATGAAGCATACGGCAGTCTAATTCTGAAAAGAATTAACCAGTGGTACCTTATGAATAGCAGCAGAACATTGTCTGATAGAGTGCCAGAAGACGAGCCTCCCAGGTTGGAAGGCAGTCAAAAGACGATTGGGGAAGAGCTGCCTCCTCAAAGTATAGTTGACCTTAATGATGTGGATGGAGTCAAGCATTTGGGATCTTCATTTGCTGATGTGGCACAATTCAAAATGAGAAGAAACAGTGCAAAAATCCATTAATAATTGGAACGTAGAATATACAAAGTCTGAATCTAGAAAAATTAGAAATCATAAAAAATGAAATGGGATTCATAAACATCCATATCCTGGGCATTAGTGAACTGAAATAGGCTAGTATTGGCTATTTTGAATCACACAATCATGTGGTCTACTATGCTGGGAATGACAACGTGCAGAGGAATGGCATTGCACTCTTCATCAAAAAGAACATTTGAAGATCTCCCCTGAAGTACAAGGCTGTCAGTGAAAGGATAATATCTATACAAGTACAAGGAAGACCAGTTAATACAACTATTATTCAAATTTATGCACCATGTACTAAGTCTACAGATGAAGAAATTAAAGATTTTTACCAGCTTCTGCAGTCTGCAACTGCTCAAACATGTGATCAGGATGCATTGATAATTACTGGTGATTGGAATGTGAAAACTGGACACAAAGAAAAAGGATTGGTAGTTGGGAAATATGGCCTTGGTGACATAAACGATACCAGAGATCCCATGACAGAATTTTGCAAGTCCAATGACTTCTTCATTGCAAATGCCTTTTTCAGCCACATAGATGGCGATTATACACGGGGACCTTGCCAGACAGAACACACAAGAATCAAATCGACTACATCTGTGGAGAGAGACTATAAAAAGGTCAATATCATCAGTGAGAACAATCGTAGGGGCCGACTGCGGAACAGATCATCAATTGCTCATCTGCAAGTTCAGGTTGGAACTGAAGAAAATTAGAAGAAGTTGACAAGACCCAAAGTAAGATCTTGAGTATATTCCACCTGAATTTAGAGACCATCTCAAGAATAGATTTGACACGTTGAATACTAATGAAGGAAGACCAGACGAGTTGTGAGGTGACATCAAGGACATCATACATGAAGAAAGCAAGAGGTCACTAAAAAGACAGGAGAGAAAGAAAAGACCTAAATGCATGTTAGAAGAGACTTTGAAACTTGCTCTTGAACGTCAAGTAGCTAAACCAAAGGAAATGATTAAGCAAAAGAACTGAACAGAAAATTTCAAAGGGCGGCTCGAGAAGACAAAGTATTACAATGACATGTGCAAAAAACTGGAGATAGAAAACAAACAGGGAAGAAGAGGCTTGGCATTTCTCAAGCTGAAAGAAGTGAAGAAAAAATTCAAGCCTTGTGTTGCAATAGTGAAGGATTCTATGGGGGAAAATATTAAATATGCAGGAAGCATCAAAAGGAGATGGAAGGAATACACCGAGCCATTATACCAAAAAGAATTGGTCGATGTTCAACCATTTCAAGAGGCAGCATGTGATCAGGAACCGATGGTACTGAAGGAAGAAGTCCAAGCTGCACTGAAGGCATTGGTGAAAAACAAGGCTCCAGGAACTGACGGAATATCAACTGAGATGTTTCAACAGACAGACGCAGTGCTGGAGGTGCCCACTAGTCCATGCCAAGACATATGGAAGACAGCTTCCTGGCCAACAGACTGGAAGAGATCCATATTTATGCCTATTCCCAAGAAAGGTGATCCAACCGAATGTGGAAATAATTGAACAATTTCATTAATATCATGCCCAAGTAAAATGTTGCTGAAGCTCATTCAAAAGTGGCTGGAGGAGTATATTGACAGGGAACTGCCAGAAATTCAGGCCAGATTCAGAAGAGGTCATGGAATGAGGGATATCATTGCTGATGTCAGATGGATCCTGGCTGAAAGCAAAGAATACAAAAAGGATGTTTGCCTGTGTTTTATTGACTATGCAAAGGTATTTGACTGTGTGGATCATAAGAAATTATGGATAACATTGTGAAGAATGGGAATTCAAGAACACCTAATTGTGCTCATGAGGAACCTGTACATAGACCAGGAGGCAGTTGTTTGAGTAGAACAACGGGAAAGGTGTGCATCAGGGTTGTATCGTTTCCCCATACCTATTCAATCTGTATGCTGAGCAAATAATCCAAGAAGCTGGACTGTATGAAGAAGAATGGGGCATCAGGATTGGAGGAAGACTCATTAACAACCTGTGTTATGCAGGTGAGACAACCTTGCTTGCTGAAAGTGAAGAGCACATGAAACACCTAATGAGGAGGATGGAAGACCACAGCCTTCAGTATGAATTGCACCTCAATATAAAGAAAACAAAAATCCTCACAACTGGACCCACAAGCAACATCATGATAAACTGAGAAAAGATTGAAGCTGTCAAGGATTTCATTTTACTTGGATCCACAATCAACACTATGGAAGCAGCAGTTAAAAAATCAAAAGACGCATTGCGTTGGGCAAATCTGCTGTGAAAGACCTCTTTAATGTATTGAAAAGCAAAGATGTCACCTTGAAGACTAAGGTGTGCCTGATCCAAGTCATGATATTTTCGATTGCATCATATGCATGTGAAAGCTGGACAATGAATAAGGGAGACCGAAAAGAATTGACACCTTTGAATTGTGTTGGCGAAGAATATTGAATATGCCACGGACTGCCAAAAGAATGAAGAAATCTGTCTTGGAAGAAGTACAACCAGAATGCTCCTTAGAAGCAAGGATTGCAAGACTACGTCTTATATACTTTGGACATGTTATCAGGAAGGATCAGTCCCTGGAGAAGGACATCATGCTTGATAAAGCACAGGGTGAGTGAAAAAGAGGAAGACCCTCAACAAGATGGATTGGCACTGTAGCTGCAACAATGGGCTGAAGTATAACAACGATTGCCAGGAGAGGGCAGGACCAGGCAATTTTTTGTTCTGCGGTACATAGGGTCACTATGAGTCAGAACTGACTCGACGGTCCCTAACAGGAACAACCCCATAAAAATATTGGAAGTATTAAATAAGGCAACATATTGGAAATTGTCTTACACAATCCCTAGGATATACCATATACTCAGTAATCATTACTGTCCTTCTCTTGTCTCCATTTAATTGTTCATGCATTCGAAAATGTATTCATATAACCAATATTCATTAAGAATCAACTATGAAGACCCTGTGCTAGGCACTGAGGATATAAAGATAAGTGAGACAATATCCTGACCCTCAAGATTCTTACTCTCTACTGGAGAAAAGGACAATTCAGAGAAGATTCTATTGTTCATAAGAAGTGCTCAGTTAGAGGCTTGCACACAGAGCTCTTAGGAATACAGACTGGGGACACTTAACCTAGAGATGGGGCTGATAAATTCAGGAAGCAGGAGCCTGGTCTTCAAAGGCCTTGATTGTCTGCATAGGAGCTTGGGCTTTATGTTTAATAACGAGGAGAACGTTTATTATTTTTGGCTCAGGAAATGATATGGTCAAGTTTGCATTTTAGAGCAATTACTCTGGTGGCAGCATAGAGAATCGATTAGATCGGGCAAGACAAGGGGCAGGGAGGCAGTTGGTGGTCATTAATGCCATCCCTCACACATTTTGGTTCTTCTTCCTGACACATGGTAGATTTCTTGTCCTTGTACCTTGAAGTTAGATGTGGCCTTGACACTTGCTTTGGCAAATGAATAAGTGAAAGTGACATGCCACTTCTCAGTGAAAGCTTTAAGAGTCAGTTTCCCATTTGTTACATTTATTATTCCCTTCTGCCCCAGCAACTAGCAACACTGAGGAAGGTGGCTGTTCTGTTAGTCTGCGTAGTGGAGTGAGAATGGCATGACAGTATCCCTGAGACTGGCAAATGGCATGTAGCATCAGCAGGGAATAAACCTGTTTCAAATCACTGAGATTTTGTTATTACATCACAAACTGATACACCCATAATGAGGCTATTACAATAAAAATGATCAATATTCAGAGCCCAGATGTCCTAGTTATCTAGTGCTGCTATAACAGAAACACCACAAGTGGATGGCTTTAACAAATAGAAATCGATTTTCTCATATTTTAAAAGGCTACAAGTCCAAATTCAGGCTAATTCAGGTTTCCAGCTTGAGGAGAAGGCTTTCTTTCTGTCAGTTTTGGGGAAGGTCCTTGTCATCAATCTTCCCCCAGTCTAGGGGTTTCTCAATGCAAGGGCCTGGGGTCATTCACATCATTCCGGGTGCTCCTTTCTTGGTGATATGAGGTCCCTCTCTTCTCTGCTCCATTCTTTCTTTTATATCTCAAAAGAAATTGACTCAAGATACAACCTAATCCTGTAGATTGAGTCCTGCCTCATTAACATAACTGCATCTAATCCTCCCTCTTTAACATCAAAGAGGTTAGGATTTACAACACATAGGATTATCACATCAGATCACAAAATGGTGGACAACCACACAATTCTGGGAATCATAGCCTAGCAAGATGATACATATTTTGGGGAGACACAATTCAATCCATAACACCAAGAAAAGCAGAATCAATAGGGATGGAGAGAAGTGGATAGATATGAGAACTGTTAAGTTGAAGTTGAACAGACCTGGTGACTGAAATGCAGAGGAAGAACCAGGTTCAGGTGGATAGAAAGAAGATGACCCTGATATGAAACTTCCTGGATTTGAAGTCCAGATAGAGCTGTTCAGTGACAGTTGGACATCAGGTGCGCAACTGAAGAGAGATACCTGGGCTGTATGTAAAGATTAGAGTAGCATCAGCAGATAAACCTTGTTCCTGAGTTCCTTTTTTTGGGCCTCAAAGCCAAGATTCTCTGCTCTTCCCCTACTAGCATCAAGATGGCATAGGCTGCAGAGGTGAGAGGAACAGTGGGAAGAAGAGGAGAGATTCGTTCAATTCTAAGCAGATTTTTTGTCCTTCACTATTCCATCTCCCTAGAATTCAGGTGAGGATCTATGAAGGTAATGGTGAGGATAAACGTTGAGAAGTGAATAAGGGTTCATAGAAGTTAGAGCTTGTACTGTTGTTTCTTTTCCTCGTTTTCAGGCACTTCTACCATTCAGAGTCCACTGCAGCATTTTATCGCCTACAATTTGATTTGACGTTTTGTGCCTAGCCATTGAAGGATGGTCAGAATCCCAGAATCCCACTGGAAGAAAGATTCAGGACAACTGTTATCTACTGCCTAGCAGTCAAAGAGCAGAGGTGTGGCTCCAATGGCCATTGTCTATAATGAAGGTGGGAGTGTGGAAAGGAAAATCCATCCGGAAATGGGAAGAGATCTTTATAAATTGAGAGAGGGTTAGTTCTAGGATCTCTGGATTGCTGGATGGCCAGGGAACTACTAGGACTGAAGCAGTAAAGCTTTCTGCCTGAAGACCTATTTGAATATAAATCCTAATGATGCTGGTATACCTGATTACAGTGTGAAAACAACAGTGTGTGCTTAGAAAGTTGCCAGTTTAAGTTTTTTAGAGGCTGGCTTTTAGTTCTAATGAATTGCACTGTGTTCTTGGGTAAAGATCATTAAATTCTCCCAACTTCAGCTCCATCTCAATCCTCCTTAAAGAAGTGGAGAGAAAGCACCTGTCATGGATTGAATTTTGTTCCCCAAAAATATGCGTATCAATTTCGCTAGGCCATGTTTCCCAATACTGTGTGATTGTGCACCATTTTGTCATCTGGTGTGATTTTCCTATGTGTTGTAAATCCTACCCCTTAGATGTTAATGAGGTGGGATAGGCGGCAGTTATGTGAACGAGGCAAGGCTCAAGATACAAGATTGGACTGTGTCTTGAGCCACTGTCTCTTGAGATCTAAAAGGCAGAAGCGAGCAGAGAGACAGAAGGACCTTGTACCATCACGAAAGCAGTGCTGGGAGCAGGGTGTGTCCTTTGGACCTGGAATTCCTGTGCAGAGAAACTTTTAGTCTAGGGGAAGATTGATGACAAGGAGCTTCTTCCAGAGCTGACAAAGAAACCCTTTCCTTAGATCTGACGCCCTGAATTTGGACATCTAGCCTACTAGACTGAGGGAAAATAAACTTCTGTTTGTTAAAGCCAGCCACTTGTAGCATTTCTGTTACAGCAGCACTAGAAATGGTGATGAAATGATGGTGGTGTCATGACAGTTGGAGACAGATTATGTAACTAGACATGGGCATGATGGACTTAGAGAAAGAATAATGGAGATGAAGACAGTTAAACATAGACTACAAAGAAAAGAAATAGAGAAGAGGTTAAATATTAAAAATTGACATAAGATATGTTAATGTATAAAAAATATGATAGTGTTTTTGAGTTTGAGCTGTGAACTTAGAGATACTTACTCTTTTTTTTTTTTTTTTTACTGTCTTAGTTATTTAGTGCTGCAGCAACAGAAATACCACAAGTGGATAGCTTTAACACACAGACATTTATTCTGTCACTGTCTAGTAAGCTAGAAGTCTAAATTCAGGGCACCAGCTGCAGGGAAAGGCTTCATCTCTTTATCGGCTCTGGAGGAAGGTCGTTGTCATCAATGTTGCTCTGATATAGGAGCTTCTTAGCTCAGGGGCCCAGGGATCGAAGGATAGACTCCCTCCTGGTTCTTCATTCTTGGTGGCATAAGGCCCCGCATCTCTCTGTTCGCTTCCCTTTTTTATATCTTAAAAGAGGTTGACTCAAGATACAATCTAATCTTGTGGATTGACTTCTGCCTTATTAACATTACTGCCTCTACTCCTGCCTCATTAACATCATACAGGTAAGATTCTCAACACATGGGAAAATTACATCAATGACAAAATTCACATTTTGTGGGACACAATTCAATCCATAACACTTACCTTCTCTCACTCGAGTGTCAGTCTATTTCTCTCTCCCTTTCTATCATACACACAGACACACTAACCCACTGAAGAAGCTTCAACGGGTGTAGGGAAGGCAATGGAGTAGAAAATTCAACGTTCTTGAAAAACTGTGAAGAAACTCTTAGTTTAGAGAGCATATTAAGCTGCTATCCCTCAGCTTTCCCTAGAGTCTGCTTCCTTCCCAGAAACCTCATGAATGCCCTCTTGACCTCCTTGTTCCTTAAGGTGTATATGAGAGGGTTAAGTGCAGGAGTGCCTACTGCATAGAAGAGACCAAAGAACTTGCCCCTCTTTTGGGCATAGGGATTTTTGGGCTAGAGGTAGACAGAAATGACTAAGCTCTAAAAGATAGTGACCACAGTGAGGTGGAAAGAGTAGGTTCCAAGAGCCTTTCTCCATGCTATTGCAGAGTTAATTCCTAGCACTGCCCAGGCAATGGCACCATATGAGATAAGAATGAGTATGAGTGTCATAAGCAGGAAAATGACACTGGACACTGCCAACTGAACCTCCTTGTAGGTGGTGTCCCCACAGGAGAGTCAAATTACAGATGGAACCTCACATACAAAGTCATCTATCTGCCGGTGGGGGCAGAAAGGTAGGTGGAGGGTGGGTGGTGTCTGTACTAGTGATTGGGCCAAACCCATAGCCCAGGCCACAGCTGCCAGCTGTCCACACAGGTGGGGGTGGATGATGGTGGCATAGTGGAGAGGCTGGCAGACAGCCACATAGCGATCAAAGGTCATCACTGTCAGGAAGATGCACTCAGTGGTCCCAAGGAACAGAAAGATGAAGAGCTGGACAGAGCAGCCAAAGAAGCTGATGGTCTTCTTTGGGCCCCAGAGGTTGAACAGCATCTGGGGAACAAGACTTGTGGTGATGCAGAGATCCAAGAAGGAGAGGTTGGAGAGGAAAAAGTACATTGGTGAGTGAAGCCTAGGATCCATCACGGACAGATGGATGATGAGTGTGTTGCCCACAAGGGTCAGGAGGTAAGAAATCAAGACAATCACAGAGAGGATTCTTTCCAGCCCTGTGTGTTCCAAGAAGCCCAGGAAGAGGAAGCCCAGTGGGGAGCTCTGGTTGACCATGGCCTGTTCCTTCAGACTCTAGAGAGGGAGGAGACCAGTCAGCTGAGTGAGGGTGTTCCATTTTGTTTTATAAGAACTCACCATGCAGACTTGTCAGGTGATACAGATAGAGGGTTCTTTTCTCCTTCCTCTCACCCAGCCTCCCTTTCACAGCCACAACACCATCCTATAGTTCCTCTCTCTTCCTTCTCCTCTTGCTGAAATGTTTTTTCATGGTAGGAAACCAGAGGTGTACTGAGAAATAGATGGAGCACCACACTGGTACCTCTGACTTCTCAGTTGAAGGTAGAAGAGGCTGCTGTGAAGCATGGAGAACTAATTAAAGAATTTATGCTGCTGTTGTTTCCTGCCATTGAGGCGATCCCCAAAACATGATAACGCCATGCAGGATAATCTGGGAAGGATGTGATCCATAGGGTTTTCACTGGCTGATTTTGAAAGTGGGTCACCAGGCCTTTCTTCCTAGCTGTCTTAGTCTGGAAGCTCCACTGAAACCTCCCCAACATCATAGCAACACGCAAGCCTCCTTTGACAAAAGGGTGCTGGCTGCTCTTTAGGTGCATTGGTCAGGAATCAAACACTGGTCTCCTGCATGAAAGGTGAGAAGTCTACCACCACAGCACCAATATCTCTAATTCATTAAACTAAAGAAAATCCAGTGCTGTGGAGTCAATTTCGATTCATGGTAACCCTATAATACAAAGTACAACTGCCCCTTAGGATTTAAGCTGCAAATCCTTATGGAAGCAGACTGCCACATCTTTCTCCTTTGGAGAGGCTGATGGATTTGAACGGCTGTCTTTTTGGTTACCTGCTGAGTAATTAACCACTGTGCCATCAGGACTCGTCAAATTAACTAGTGTTCATTAATCAGCAGACATTTATTGAGCACCCATTATGTTCTGAGCAGTGTGGTACTACTGAATTATCCTTTTATTATGGGTGTGGCGAATTACAAAGAAATGTGTGCTGAGCAAATTTCCTGATTATAAATATTGGTGTACTATCGATCTTATGTTCTACCAGGAGCATGAATTAGCTAGAACCATTCATATTCTACTTTACATCTCTGCAGGGGATAAAAAATGTCAATTGTAGAGTAGATTTCTGCTCTGGGTGAAGTGATTCCAATGCCTGAGAGATCAACTGGGTGACCTCAGTCTTTCAAAAATATCATTATGATTTACTAAACAAAAGAAGTGAATTCTCTCTGCAAAGGGAAAGCCCTAACCTCAACTTTTCACGATGTGTAATATGGAAAAATAACAACAGCAACGACAAAGAAATAGTACTGATCATAAAATTTTTACAGTCTGCATCCATAATAGCAAAAATTCCACAAGAATTGGGGCTTGGAAATGGTAAGCTCAAATAAATCTTTTTCTTTCCAGATAAGATGAAATCTGTAGTAAAAGTACACCATGCTGAGTTCCAGACATTCAAATAAAATTTGATTTTTCATAAAACTTGGTTAATTTATTAATGTGCAATTGAAAAAAAAAAATTTTGTTTTGAAATCAGTTCAAAACTGAGGCAGGGCCAAGGTGGCAGAATAGCCAAATGTTCCAGCGATCCCTCGTACAACAAAGATGTGAAACATCAGGTGAAATGATTATATTTATGACAAGCTAGGAGCCCTGAACATCAAAGGCAAAGTTAGAAAACGGTCTGAGTGGCAGGGGGAGAAAGAGATGGTTCAGGAGCAAAGAAGAGTTGCCAGACCTGAATTACTGGGATCCCTCAGGCACCACTTCCAGGAGTGGCTGTGGTGGGCTTGTGGTAGCATTCAGCCACAGTTTACCAGGGAGAAGCAGCCAGCTACACAGCCTACTCACATTTCCGGAACCAGAGAAGAAGGGCACTCTCGGCAAAAGCTAAGTACGTGGGTATATTTTACTGTGGCCCTCACTCCCCAAGCCAACTGCAGTGGCTGTTGATTCCCCTGGGCCTCAGATAGGCCCATTTGTGTGCCCAGAACCATGATCCTGGACTTGGAGAAGGAATAAATTCACAACAGGGGGAAAAGATAATTTGCTAGCTTCACTATCCTGGGGAGCTCAGGACAAAGAGGCTCCTGTCTAGGCATAAACTGTCCCTGGAACTTGAATACCCTTTCCCCCCTCCATGGATGTGTGTGGGCCTATTTCAGGAGAATAGGCCCCTGCTGGCAGACTACAACTGTTTAAGCTGTGTGGTGGAGAGGTGGGTGTTTGATATTTGACACTGCTTTGCCTATTAAACAGGTTCCTCACCTACCAACATCAGGGGCCGAAGGACTGGTGGCTCCACTCAGGTGGAGCCACGACACGGGTCCAAGGATAACTCATACCTCCCAGTCCTTTCAAACAAAAGTACTGGGTATCCATTGTCCATCTGTAGAACCTGCCCATCCGTACATTCTAGGGAACAGAGATGCACTTTCCTCAGAGACACTCTGGGGATGTTTCTCAGCCCCCTGCCTTGTTCAGAGTGTCACCCCCTGCTGCAACCAGATACCAGTACCTACACCAAACACACTTGCCCCTCTAATACTGTAGGAGAGAGCCTCTACCACACACTTGATGACCAACTACCTGGACACCTGAGGTGAACCCACACAAGAAATGTGAATGGACTCATAAAATAATATACCTGATAAGAGCTCTAGCCATCTGGTGACAGGACGTCAGAGCTCCAAAGGTGAAAATAATCAAGCTAGCTCACTCAAGTAGCCCATTTTGGCATATCAAAACAAAACAAAGCAATAAACTAGGATACGGTAAGCAAACGTAAAATAAAGTAATGCAATAAGTTATAGATGGCATGGAGAAAACAGTCAATATTAAACCACATAAAGAAACAGACCACAATTGCTTCAATGAGCTCTCAAAACAGAGCATCAAAGGATCTTCTGGATGAAGGTGCCTTCCTGGAATTACCAGATGCAGAATTCAAAAGATTAATATACAGAGACATCAGGATGGAGATCAGGCAATATGGAGAACAAGCCAAGGAACACGTAAAACAGTTGAAGAAATAAAAAGATTATTCAAGAACATAATGAAAAATCTAATAAGCTGCGAGAATCCATAGAGAGATAGCAATCAGAAATTCAGAAGATTAACAATAAAATTACAGAATTAGACAACTCAATAGAAAGTCAGAGGAGCAGAATTGAGCAAGTGGAAGGCAGAATTAGAGATTGAAGATAAAACACTTGGCACCAATATATTAGAAGAAAAATCAGATGAAAGAATTAAAAAAAATGAAGAAACCCTAAGAATCATGTGTGACTCTATCAAAAGAAATAACATACGAGTGATTGGAGTACCAGAACAGGGAGGGGTAACAGGAAATACAGAGAGAATTGTTGAAGATTTGTTGGCAGAAAACTTCCCTAATATTGTGAAAGATGAGAAGGTATCGATCCAAGATGCTCATCGAACTTCACATAAGATAGATTTTAAAAGAAAGTCACCAAGACATATTATAATCAAACTTGCCAAAACCAAAGATACAGAGAGAATTTTAAGAGCAGCTAGGGATAAATGAAAAGTCACCTACAAAGGAGAATCAGTAAGAATAAGCTCGGACTACTTGGGAGAAAGCATGCAGGCAAGTAGACAATGAGATGACTTATAGAAAGCACTGTCAGCAAAACTGTCTCTCAGATATGAAGGTGAAATTAGGACATTTCCAGATAAACAAAAGTTTAGGGAATTTGTAAAAACCAAACCAAAACTACAGGAAGGACTAAAGGGAGTTCTTAGGTTAGAAAATCAATAATATCAGGTATCAAGCCCAGACTAGAACACTGGACAGAGCAATCAGATGTTAATGCAGACAGAGAAATCACAAAAATAAATCAAGATAAAAAAACGATCAAAACAGGGAAACAGCAATGTGATTATGTCAAAGAAGGCAACACTAAAATAATAAAGAGGGACTGTAGTCATAGACATTTCATATGGAGAGGAAGATAAGTTGATATAAAGAACTAAAAGTTAGGTTTAAACTTAGAAAAATAAGGGTAAATCTTAAGGTAGCCACAAGGGAGACTAACTTTCGTACTCATTAAAATAAAATACAACAAAAAAACAGAGACTCAGCAGAAACAAAATCAATGACAATGAAGAAAATGAAAAGACAGGGTATAAAGACAAACTACTCACCACAAAGACATCAAAATGACAGCAGTAAACTCATACCTATCCATAATTACGCTGAATGTTAATGGACTAAATGCACTGATAAAGAGACAGAGAGTGGCAGAATGGATAAAAAACCATGATCCCTCTATATGCCGCCTACAAGAGATACATCTTAGACTTAGAGACAAAAACAAACCAAAACTCAAAGTATAGAAAAAAATATATCAGGCAAACAACAATCAAAAAAGAGCAAGAGTGACAATATTAATTTCTGACAAAAGACTTTAAAGTTAAACCCACCACAAAGGATAAGGAAGAACGCTATATAACGATAAAAAGGGACAATATACCAAGAGGAAATAACCATACTAAATGTTTATGCACCCAATGACAGGGCTGCAAGATACATAAAACAAACTCTAACAGCATTGAAAAGTGAGATAGAGAGTTCCACAATGCCTTCAACACACCACTTTCGGTGAAGGACAGGACATCCAGAAAGAAGCTCAGTAAAGACACAGAGGATCTGAATGCCACAATCGACCAACTCAGCCTTATAGACAAATACAGAACACTCCACCCAACAGCAGCCAAGTATACTTTCTTTTCTAGTGCACATGGAATATTCTGTAGAATAGACCGCATATTAGGTCATAAAGCAAGCCTTAGCAGAATCCAAAACATCAACATATTACAAACCAGCTTCTCTGACCATAAGGCCATAAAAGTAGAAATCAATGTCAGAAAAAGCTGGGAAAAGAGATCAAAGATTTGGAAGGTGAACAATAGACTGCTCAAAAAAGACTGGGTTATAGAAGACATTAAGGATAGAGTAAAGAACTTCATAGAATCCAATGAGAATGAAAATACTTCCTATCAGAGCCTTTGGGACACAGCAAAAGCAGTACTCAGAGGTCAACTTGTATCAATAAATGCACACATCTAAAAAGAAGAAAGAGCCAAAATGAAAGAATCATCTCTACAACTTCAACAAATAGAAAGAGAGCAACAAAAGAAACCTTCAGGCACTGGAAGAAAGGAGATAATAAAAATTAAAGCAGAACTCAATGAAATAGAAAACAGAAAAACAATTGAACGAGTTAACAAGACCAAAGGTGGTTCTTTGAAAAAAATTAACAAAATTAATAAACCATTGGCCAGACTGACAAGAGAAAAACAGGAGATGAGCAAGTAACCCAAATAAGAAATGAGATGGGTGATATTACAAGAGACCCAACTGAAATGAAAAGAAGCATATCAGATCACTCTGAAAAATTGTACTCTAACAAAGTAAAAAACCTAGAAGAAATGGATGAATTCCTAGAAACACACCACCTACCTAAACCAACACAAACAGAGTTAGAACAACTAAAATAGACCCATAACAAAAGAAGAGATTGAGAAGGTAATCCAAAAACTCCCACCAAAAAAACCCTGGCCTGGACAGCTTCACCGCAGACTTCTACCAAACTTTCAGGGAAGAATTAATGCCACTACTACTAAAGGTATTTCAGAACATAGAAAAGTACGGAATACTCCCAAACTCATTCTATGAAGCTACCCTATCCCTGATACCAAAACCAGGTAAAAACACCACACACACACACACACACAAAAGAAAATTACAGACATATATTCCTCATGAACTTAGATGCAAAAATCCTCATCAAAATTCCAGCCAACAAAATTCAACAACATATCAAAAAATAATTCACTATGACCAAGTAGAATTCATACCAGGTATGCAGGGATGGTACAATATTAGAAAATTAATTAATATAACTCATCATATAAATAAAACAAAAGACAAGAACCACATGATTTTATCAATTGATGCATAAAAGGCATTTGACAAAGTTCAACACCCATTCACGATAAAAGCTCTCAGCAAAAAAGGAACAGAAGGAAATTTCCTCAACACAATAAAGGGCATTTCTACAAAGCCAACAGCCAACATCACCCTAAATGGAGAGATCCTTAAAACATTCCACTGAGATCGGGAACCAGACAAGGATGCCCTCTGTCACCACTCTTATTCAACATTGCGCTGGAGGTCCTAGCCAGAGCGATTAGGCTAGATAAAGAAATAAAGGGCATCCAGAGTGGTAAGGAAGAAGTAAAAGCATCTCTATTTGCAGATGACATGATCTTATACACAGAAAACCCTAAGGAATCCTCCAGAAAACTGCTGAAACTATTAGAAGAGTTCAGCAGAGAATCAGGATACAAGGTAAACATACAAAAATCAGTTGGAATCCTCTACACCAACAAAAAGAACATCGAGGAGGAAATCACAAAATCAATACCATTTACAGCAGTCCCCCCAAAGATAAAATACCTAGGAATAAATCTTACTTGAGATATAAAAGACCTATACAAAGATAACTACAAGACACTACTGCAAGAAACCGAAAGACACTTACATATGTGGAAAAACATACCTTGCTTATGGATAGGAAGACTTAACATTGTAAAAATATCTGTTCTTCCCAAAGGGATCTATAGATAGAATGCAGTTCCGATCTAAACACCAACGACATTTTTTAATGAGATGGAGAAACAAATCACCAACTTCATATGGAAGGCAAAGAGGCCCCGAATAAGTAAAACATTGCTGAGAAAGAAGAAAGTGGGAGGCCTCACTCTGCCTGATTGTAGAACCTATTATACCGTCGCAGTAGTCAATAGAGCATGGCACTGGCACAACAACAGATACATAGACCCATGGAACAGAATTAAGAATCCAGACATAAATCCATCCACATATGAGCAACTGATATTTGACAAAGTCCCAAAGTCAGCTAAATGGGGAAAAGACAGTCTGTTTAACAAATGGTGCTGGCATAACTGGATATCCATCTGCAAAAAAATGAAACAAGACCCATACCTCACACCATGCACAAAAATGAACTCAAAATGGATCTTAGACCTAAATATAAAATCAAAAACAATAAAGATCATGGAAAAAAAAATAAGGACAATGCTAGGAGCCCTAATACATGGCATAAACAGCATACAAAACATTACTAACAGTACAGAAGAGAAACTAGCTAACTGGGAGCTCCAAAAAATCAAACACCTATGCTTCAACAAAAGAATATAAAGATTACCTACGGACTGGGAAAAAGTTTGTAGCTATGACATTTCTGATCAGTGCCTGATCTCTAAAATCTACATGATACTGCAAAAACTGAACTACAAAAAGACAAATAACCGAATTAAAAAATGGGCAAAGGATATGAACAAACAGTTCACTAAAGAAGACATTCAGGCAGAGAACAGATACATGAGAAAATGCTCGTAATCATTAGCCATTAGAGAAATGCAAATCAAAACCACAATGAGATTCCATCTCACTGCAACAAGGCTGGCATTAATTCAAAAAACACAAAATAATAAATGTTGGAGAGGTTGTGGACAGACTGGAACACTTCTACACTGCTGGTGGGAATGTAAAATGGTATAACCATTTTGGAAATCGATTTGGCTCTTCCTTAAAAGGCTAGAAATAAAATTACCATATGGTCCAGTAATCCCACTCCTTGGAATATATCCTAGAGAAATAAGAACCTTTACACAAATAGATATATGCACACCCATGTTCATTGCAGCACTGTTTACAGTAGCAAAAAATGGAAGCAACAAAGGTGCCTATCAATGGACGAATGGACAAATGAATTATGGTATATTGACACAATGGAATACTATGCATTGATGAAGAACAATCATGAATTCGTGAAACATTTCATAACATGGAAGAATCTGGAAGGCATTATGCTCAGCGAAATTAGTTGCAAAAGGACAAATATTGTATAAGACCACTATTATAAGAACTCCAGAAATAGTTTCAACAGAGAAGAGAATAGTCTTTTGTGGTTATGAGAGGGGGCAGGGAGGGAGGGAAAGAGAGGCATTTTCACTAATTAGATAGTAGATAAGAACTATTTTAGATGAAGGGAAAGACAACACACAATAGAGGAGAGTTCAGGACAACTGGACTAAACCAAAAGCAAAGAAGTCTCCTGAATAAACTGAACACTTTGAAGGCTAGTATAGCAGGGGCAGGCTTTTGGGGAGCATGGTTTCAGGGGACATCTAAGTTAATTGGCGTAATAAAATCTCTTAAGATAACATTCTGCATCCCACTTTGGAGAGTGGCGTCTGGGGTCTTCAACGCTAGCAATTGGCCACCTAAGTTGCATCAATTGGTCTCAATCCATCTGGAACAAAGGAGAATGAAGAACACCAAAGACAGAAGGTAATTATGAGCCCAAAAGACAGAAAGCCCAGAGACTACATCATTCTGAGACTAGAAGAACTAGATGGTGCCCAGCTACAACCGATGACTGCCCTGACAGGGCACACAGGAGAGAATCCCTGAGGGAGCAGGAGAGCAGTGGGATGCAGACTCCAAATTCGCTTAAAAAGTCCAGGCTTAATCATCTGACTGAGACTAGAAGGACCCCCGTGGTCATGGCCCCCAGGCCTTCTGTTGGCCCAGGACAGGAACCATTCCCAAAGCCAACTCTTCAGACAGGAATTGGACTGGACAATGGGACAGAACATGATACTGGTGAAGAGTAAGCTTCTTGGATCAAGTGGACACAAGAGACTATGTTGGCATCTCCTGTCTGGACGGGAGATGGGAGGGCGGGGGTGGTGGTGGTCAGAAGCTATCTAAAGGGCTAGAAAAGAGAGAGTGGAGAAGGATTACGTCAGCAAGTTGCAAGCACAGCATTGTATGGAGTACATATTAGTATTGATAAGATGTGCCAAAAAAATTAAAAAATGGATGGTCGTAAGAGCGATTCGTGGTAAATATGTCAAAAGCCAAGGATTACCTGTACAACCTTTACCAAGGTTTACCAATTTTTAATATTTTGACTCATTTATGTTCCCATTCTACCTCAATATATTTACATATTATATTTGTTCTGAGCCATTTTTATTTCTGAGCCATATTCTACTTAATATTTCAGTATGTATTTCCTAGGATAGTCGGTCTCTTAAACACTACAGTGATCAATTCAGGAAACTTAACACTGATATAGCACTATTTTCTAATGTACAGTCCATATTCTGATTTTGTCAATTGGCCCAATAATGTCCTCTATACGAACAATTTTTTCTCATCCTGGATCACCTATTGTACTTAGCTGTCATTTCTGACCCTGGCCTCTTTAGCGGCCTACTATAAACCACTGAATCAATGGGTTTGCTTCAAAATATTGGGCAACGTGGTCTGACCCTGCCAGGATGAGCTGATACACTGGAATCAAGAGTGATCTCATGCTCCTGAGTGTTAAGCAAGTGTCACAATTAGCCATTCAGTAGCCTGTACCTGCTGGGAAGCAGCCAGGTCATGAAACTGTTTCTCCTCGAAGTCTTCAGTACTCATGTAGCCACAGAAGTCTGTCACCTGGTGCAAACAGTGCATCAAAGGCAACAGCGGTACCACAGAATGCATCTGTCCGACCTACGTGTTCATTAACAGCTACACTAGCAGCACAATTCAAGGAAAATCTCATAACACGTGTTGAAGAATGGCCTGCAGATCACGCAGAGAAGCGGCATCCAGATCGCATGAGGAAGCCCGTAACATGGGAAGCGTTCACATGTCAGATATAGGCCCTGAATTAAAAAATATGAGATCTTTAGTCCGAGTATGTGAGATTCAAGCAACTTGTCCAGAGCAAAGGATGCTATTTTTGAGACAACAAATTAAGGAACTTGGAAAGTTAAAAAATGAGAATTCTTTCACAGTGTGAAGACCTGAATAATTGCCCATGGTTTTGAGTACAAGAACTGTAAATCTGTTGCCCAATCTTAACATTTTTGAGCTGCATTTAAGCAGACTTTAGACCATTAAGCTGGGCAAGGAAATGACCAGGGCATGGGTCTGTGAGAGTCATTTTAGGGGAAAGACACAGACTGATTTGTAAAGCCCTTGAAATATAGATTTCTCGTAGATGTATTCCTCACATTGTAAATATGTTGTGTAGAGTGACGCCATAAGAAGCCATGTGTAATAGAGCTTAAAAACCAAGCCCAGTACCGTCGAGTTGATTCCGACTCATAGCGACCCTATAGGACAGAGTAGAGCTGCCCCACAGAGTTTCCAAGGAGCGCCCGGCGAATTTGAACTGCCAACCCTTTGGTTAGCAGCCGTAGCACTTAACCAGTACGCCACCAGGGTTTCCGGTGTAAAAGAGCTTAGACATCCAAAATTAATCAATACTGAGGTAACTAAAAAACTAGACTTTTACATGTAAACCTGTCTGTAAGATTAGTTTTCAAGAAAAAAAAAATCGGAGGGGGTTAATTTAGCATTCAGAAATTTGCATTTTCAAAAATTCAGTGCAGGTGCCAGGGAATCTGTGTCTAAGGATACGATTTTGAACCATATGGGCAGTGAAACAACTGCTTCCATGCTTGCACCTGATCAAGAGCAGTGTTTCCACATTTGTTTTACACAGAAATGTTTTTCATTTCCCGTGTGTTCCATTTTCCTTTGAAATTCTTGATGTGATTTTATCCGTTTTTTTTTTTTTCAGGCTCCTCTTTTTCTCCTTTCTTAAGGCACTGCTGCTATGGCACTTTTCTGTAACTTTTTCATTCCTGTGTATGGTAGCTTCAAATTGCAGTGATAGAGCATAACCCACTTGTTTGTGTGAACTATTGAAATCCATTTGCACCCTGTAAGAATAGAGTTAAAAGTACCAATGGGCATGTGTGCTGAAAGTACACTGATTGCTCAAATATAAGGAAATAATCCAATGAACTTGGTTGTGGAAGGGGGAAGAGGAAACAAAGCTAATCAGATGTGAATTGTATCTGTTGTAATAAACACGTTAAAACAAAACAAAACTAAAGCACACTGGGAGTCAACAAACAAACAAACAAACAAACCCAGTGCTGTGAAGTTGATTCTGACTCGTAGTGACCCTATTGGACAGAGTAGAACTGCCCCATAGAGTTTCCAAGGAGCACCTGGAGGATTTGAAGTGCTGACCCTTTTGTTAGCACCCATAGCACTTAACCAGTACGCCAGCAGAGTTTCCACACTGGGAGTACACTGAACATCATCAGAATAGAATAATAGAAGGCAAATAATGCAAAGATATTGGGTGGTTGAGGGACAGAGATCTATATAGAAAAGGAGCAGTGTGTGTGAATCAGGGAATGCTTCCTGGAGGAGATGACTAAAGTTTTACTCTGAAAGAGAACAGTAGGGACACAGAGGCCACCTCAAAGGTAGCTGGGAGATGGCAGCCACTCTGACAGTTGAGAGGCAGGAACTAGGCAAGATGATGGGTGGGGGGGCTGTTGGAGGGGCTGTAGGATGGCAGCAAGTATCTCCCATCACAGGGTCTCTTTTCTGTGCTTAAAAGCCTCATCTCATCTCAATATTTGTCCAGATGACCTCTCTTTGTCTCTTTTTTTATTTCTTACTTTCCTTCCTCCCATTGTTCCTTTCACCCTAAGGGATATTTTTCTTCTAACTTTTTTTTTTAATCATGTTGTTAAATATTTGAACAAAATGTTTGTTAAATCTTAGAAACCTCCTATGTTCCTCTCCCTGATCACACCCTCTTCCTTCTCTTGAATACCAAAAAACCGAAACCAAACCCATTGCCATTGAGTGCCATAGAGTTTCCAAGGAGCAGCTGGTAGATTCAAACTGCCGGCCTTTTGGTTAGCTGCCATAGCTCTTAACCACGACCCCACCAGGGTTTCCTTCTCCTGAATAGGCAATTGCTATTCAGATTCTTCTTCTTCTTCATCTTTTTTTTTTTTATATAAATTATTCTTACGTTGTCTTATAGCATCACATTTTTTGTATTGCTAAAAAAAAAAAAGCCAACTGCTCCTTATTCATCTGTCAACTATTATTCTAATACCGTTTTGAATTTCTTGTGTTCTTACTCATTTGGCAACTTCCTGTCTTCCTCTGTATGTTATATCTGAATCTTCTCCATTTACATCATCCTTTGAATCTCTTCTGTTCTCTCGTCTTTCAGACCATGTCTTTTCTGAACCCCTACTCTCTTCTAGTCCTTCTTTTCTGACACCGACAAAGTCAGACACCGCTTTCCCCAATTCCACTTAATTTTATCATTCCATGCCTGCATCTATTCCTTTATTGATCACCAAGGAGTCACTGTTGTACTAGATGCTACAAGGGATTAAACAATGAATCAGAGAGAATTTCTGCCCTACTGCTCAGTAAAGATAATCAGGTTATTTCTTTAGCACTTACCATATGTACCCGGGACTGTGCTAAACAATTTCCTGAATACCTGATTCTCAAAAGAACCCTGCAAGGTAGTTGATATCATTCCCATTTTACAGAAGAAGAAATTGTCTTGGAGAGGTGAAGTCATTTTCCTAAAGTTACTCATCCAACAAGTGCCAGAACCAGGATTTTAGATCCTGTTTGATTTCAAATCTTGTGCTCCTGCTGGCTCCACTATAGAGGACATGTGGAAATTTGATGGGCCATAGGAGAAGAATAAACTTGTAACTTACCTGCAATCAAGTCAGAATCTCCTCATCGCCTTGCTGCCAGACCTCTCCCAAGACAAGGAGCTCCTGGACTGGTTGGAGCCCCCACTTGATCCTCACAATGAGAACTGAGAGCAAACTAAGGAGAAATGGGCACCCTTGAAGGGATTGGACATCAAGTCTCAGGTAATACTGTCAATTGTACATGCTACCGCCACACACTTTTCCAAGTAATCACTACTACTTTATGACCGGGAAGTTATTACTATCTTCTGTCATTGTTTTCAGATGAAAAACTGAAACACAGAGAGAAAATATAACTTGCTCAGAATCCTACAGACAGAGCTGAGACTTGAACTCATGTGGACTGACTCCTTGCCTAACCGCAGCCCAGCACCACCTCTCTTCTCGCCATGTGATGCCTTGGCCAGAGATAGCTCTTAGCGTGGAATTCTTTGTCAGCGACCTCCCCTCCTTAGTCCAGGAAGTTAACCCCTATTTTAGTGGCACTGGAGGTAGAAAGGGAGGCACGGTGAGGTGATGGAGGGAGGGATGCCAGGACTCCCATCCCAGAGAGAGAAACAACTCATTAATTCTGGCAAGACTCTGGGGCCCCACAGCCTGCAGACAACTAATTAGTTATTTGCACTAATGATGGTTAAGAAAAGGGGGAAGGAACCACAGGAAATTCACCAGCCAGTGGTGCTCCCTGTGGTAAATGACAAGGTCATCTGCTGCTCCCCTCTGTCTTTGGGAAATAGAAGGTCATTATTCTTCCTAGTGTCTGATGCTATCTTCTCAAGTCTATTTTGAACCCATTCAATGTCCCATTATTTTGGTTTATTCTCTCCTTGGTGAAATTGTTGTAATTTGCATATTATAAGATGCACAGATTTAAAGTGTACAGTTTGAATTTTGACATCCTCAATAACGATACACAATATTTTCATCATTCTACGGGTTTCTGTGCCTCTTTCCTCCATAACTGTCCCCCCATGGTGCCCATCCCCGGTTGTCCAGAGGCAACCACTATTCTGATTTCTATCACCATAGTTTAGTTTTGCCTCTTGTAAGACTTCATACAAATGGAATCATGCAATGTGTACACCCTTGAGTCAAGCTTCTTTCACTCAGGATAATTGTTTTGAAATTTGTCCATGTTGTTTCATGTGTCAGCAGCTCATTTCTTTCTTTTTTAAATCAACTTAACTGAAGTACAATTTACATACAATAAAATGCACACATTTCAATTATGTCATTCAATTAGTTTTGACAAGCATATACACCTGGATAACTATCACCTTATTCAAAATTTGGAGCATTTCCCTTACCTTAGAAAGTTCTTGAATGCCCTGCCTCAGGCAAACAATTATCTGATTTCTATCATGGTAGGTTAGTTTTTTTCCTCTTGTAGGAACTTAATGTAAATAAAATTAGATAGTACGTACGATTTGTTTCTGGCTCCTTTTGCTCATCATGTTATTGAGATTCATTGATAGTGTTTCATATATTAGTAGCTTGTTCCTTTCTATTGCTAATAGTGTTAAACTGTATGAACACACTACAATTCGTTTATCCATTCACCCGTTGATAGACATTTGGGTTGTTTCCAGCTTTTGACTGCTGTGAAAAATGACTATAAATATTTACGTACGGTTCTTTGTGTGGACACATTTTAATTCATCTTGGGTAAATACCTAATAGTGGAGTTTCTGGACCATATGATAAGTGTCTGTTTATAAGAAACTGCCAAATTGTTTCCAAAGTGGTTGTGCCATTTTACACTCCCAACACCTGCACATTGTTGGTTAAGACTTGCTACTGACTGTCTGTTGGTTTTAGGCATTCTACCAGGTATGAAGTGCTCTTCCATAGTAGTTTTGATTTGCAATTTCCTGATAGTTAATCATGTTGAACTTTTTGTCATGTGCTTATTCATTCTCACATATCTTTTATTCAAGCCTTTTGTCCATTTTTTATTGGCTAGTTTGTCTTGTTAGAAGTTGTAGGCATTAATTATATAATACATGCATATAAAATATATAGTAAAAATTTCTCTCATACTATATCTTACCTTTTCATTTTCTTTCTTTTTTTTTTTGCTTCTTTTTTCCTAAATTTTATTTATTTTGTTGTTGTTGTTAAGAATATACACAGAAAACATACGCCAATTCAACAGTTTTTAGGTGTACGACTTAGTAACGATGATCACATTCTTCAAGGTGAGCAACCATTCTCCTCCTCCTTTCTGAGTTGTTCCTCCCTCACTAACATAAACTCACTGCCCCCTAAGGTTCCTAGCTAACCCTTCGAGTTGTTGTTTTCAATTTGTACCCATACAGATAGTTCTTAAAAGAGCATAATGCTCAAGGGTGACTTTTTAATTTTCTTAATAGTTTCTTTTTTAAAAAAATGTGTTAAGCACAGATAGTCCCTGACTTATGAGGTATTTGAGTTATGACGAACTGCATTTCCAATCCCTTTTTTTTTCTTTTTTTGGGTACATCCTATCGTTAGTAATATGTACTACATACAATGTTGCAGTGCATAACTGAACAAAGGTATGATTCTCAGATGTTCACTCGCAGATCTTCAATGTGAGGATTTATAAAGATAATGATAGTAAGAGGCAATAATAATGAAAACTAAAAAAAAAAGAGGTCTTCGATATATGTCAGAACCGAATTATGACAGTCATCGGAAAGCAACCCCACCTTAAGTTGGAGACTACCTGTAGTTGTCTTGTTATTTTTATGGAGTCCCTGGGTGCTACAAATAGTTTTAAAGTTCTCAGCTGCTAGCCAAAAATTTAGAAGTTGAAGTCTACTCAGTAGTGGCTTTGAAGAATGGTCCAGTGATCTCCTTCTGAAAATTAAGCCATTAAAAACCCTGTGGAGCACAGTTCTGCTCGGACACGTATGGAATTGTCATAGTTTGGAATCAACGTGACAGCAACTGGTTTTGGTTATTTTGTTCCATTCTGACAATTTCTTTTAACTGATGTGTTTAGGTATTCATGGATAAGAATCCACATAAATCCAATCCCAAAAGGGTGGAGATTAACCAATTTAATCCCCACTTTCCCACTTCTCAATCATGTCTGACACTAGCAGTCCATGGGACACACACTCTCTCTCTCTACCTCAGCCACCTGGATCTAGGTCAGAGCTCACATTTGAAAGGACACTGTCCTTGAGTACAAAACAGGCAGACACCAGCAGGAAACTCATGAGTCCATATGACACCCTTATTTCTGACCTGTGGGTCACAAATTTGGGGCTTTCCCACTACCACTTCAGGAGGTCAGCCACAAACTCTGGGGCCTCTCTTGGGTCCTTCACTTTCCCTGCAGGCTCTCATTATTCCTTTGGGTTTGTTAATTCACTGGAATGACTCACAGAACTCACAGAATATACTATACTTACAATTACAGATTTATTATAGCAAAGGATAAAAATCAGTATCATCATAAAGAAAAGATGCATAGTTGAGGTCTGGGAAGCTTTCGAAAGTGGAGTTCCATAGACTAAAGCGGGCGAGTCACCTTCCCTCTGCCAACCAGGAAGTTCTCAGAGCCTCTGCATTCAGAGCCTTCAGTAGTTTCATTATGTAGTCATGACTGAGGCCTCACTGAATATGCATGAAATGTTAAATCATGCTTCGGGCATTCTTATTGTTTTTATGGAGGAGATAATTTTTAGAGGTCCTTGTGCTGCCATTCTGCAGATGTCACTATAGTTTTTTTTTGTGTGTGTGGATGCTTTAGGTATTACAATATAAATAAATTAACTTTTTAAAGTCTATTTAAGATTAATAGTTTATCATCCCATGCGGAATATAGAAGGCTCAGTACCAATGTGTGTATTCAGATGAGATTATATACATACCCAGTTTCAGTTCATTCTTCCTTCTGGTTGTTACTTAAAGAAGAAAAGGAGAAAGACATGTAAAATAGAATCAATGTAAGAGGAGAAAGTGGAGAGAAAGGGCCTTGAGAAAGAAGGAAAGAAGACATGGTAGGACCTGGAAATGAGGCTAGAGAGATGGTGATGATGGTCAAGCACATTCATGACAGGCAAGGCAAGGCCATCTCCTGGCTGATTTGCTGGTAAAGGTACAATAAGTGACTTTTAGTTCAGACAACTTAAAACTTGCATGCAAGAAAGGCCTGGGTATCTACTTCCAAAAAACCAGCCAGTGAAATCCCTACGGTTTACAATGGTCAGATCCTGTTGTGCATGGGGTCACCACAGTTTGGGGGCTCAGCAACAGTTAACAACATCAATATTACTTACATAAAAAGCAAAAGGAAGAGGAGCCAAAGGTGCTAGCTTCTTGAGTCCTTGCTTCCCACACTAAAAAGGATGATGGCATTAATACAAAAGGGTCCCTATGACTGCCACTCGTGTTGTGGGATATCTCGCTGCTCACAAGTCAATCTAGACTGTAGCTGAGTCTCATTATGTTCTGCAGCTATTTCATGAGGGGCATGGGGCAGAAAGCCTCATTCCTCATCAGAACCTGGGAGGAAATGAGAAAGTGTCTCCTGATAGCTTCTCAGGGGATAAAAAGAGAACATAGAGCTGTCCATGTGGAAACTCCTCATTCCTGGAGGTTCACGGGCATCCTGCCAAGTCTCAGATTGGCTGGGGTTCAAGCTTTGCTTGTGTGGGCTATGTGGATTCATGCAAGGTCTCCAGGGTGCCGTGGTGGAGCTTTTTCATTACACTGATACAACTGAAGAGAAACTGTATAGCCAGAAATTGGCAGGCTAGGGTTAGGGAATCTATTATAAAGACAGAAAAAACAGGATGGAGAAGAAAAGAAATATTAAAAATCAACAGACATGATAAAGTTTGAGATAAAGGCATCTTATTGAGGTCCTTCCTCCTCTTAAAGCTGTCTCTTTCTCTCTCTGTCTCTGTCTCTCTCTCTACCCCTTTGACTCCCTTACATACCACGTTGTCATACTGTGATCCACAGTAATGGCTTAGGTGTATGTGGAGAAGGCAGAGTGCTGATGAGTTCAAACTCGTTCACAAAAGCATGAAGAAACTTTTTAATTTAGATAGCACATTAAGCTGCTATCTCTACTTTTCCCTGGATTCTCTTCCTTCCCCAGCAACCTCATGAATGCCCTCTTGAACTGCTTGTTCCACAGGGTTTATAAGAGAGGGTGAAGTATAGGGGTTCCCACTGCATAAAAGAGACCAAAGAACTTGCCCCTCTTTTGGGCATAGGAATTTTGGGGCTGGAAGTAGACAGCAATGACTGAGCTGTAGAAGATAATGACAACCATGAGATGGGAGCAGCATGTCCCAAAAGCCTTCCTCCTCCCCTTTGCCAAGGTAACTCTCACCACTGCCTGGGTGATGGCACTGTAAGAGACAAGGGTGAAAGTGAGGGGCACAATAAAGATGAAAACACTGTCAACAACCATCTGGATCTCATAGTAGGTGATGTCCACACAGGAGAGCTGAATTAGAGATGGGACCTCACATGAAAAGTGATCTATCTGCCCCTGGGGGCAGAAGGGTAAGTGGAGGATGGCTGGTGCCTGAACTACTGTTTGGACCATACCTATGACCCAGGTGACAGCCACCAGCTGCCCACAGAGGTGGGGGTGGATGATGGTGGCATAGTGGAAGGGCTGGCAGACAGCCACATAGCAACCAAAGGCCATCGCTGTCTGCAGGATGCACTCAGTGGTCCCCAGGGGCATGAAGATGAAAAACTGGACAGAGCAGCCAAGGAAACTAATGGTCTTCTTTGGGCCCCAGAGGTTGAGCAGTATCTGGGGGACAAAACTTGTGGTGAAGCAGATATCCAAGAAGGGGAGTTTGGAGAAGAAAAAGTACATTGGAGAGTGGAGCCTGGGGTTCAGCATGGACGGCAGGAAGATGAGTGTGTTGCACACCATGGTCAGGAGGTATGAAGTCAAGGCCATCGTGAAGAGATTCTTTTCCAGTCCTGGGTGTTCAGAAAAGCCCAGAAGGAGGAAGCCCCCCGGGGAGCTTTGGTTGATCATGGCCTATTCCTTCAGAGCCTAGAGAGAGGAGAGAGCTGTCATCGAGTGTGTTCCAAAGTATTTAATAAGAATCTACCCTGAGTATTTTCAGGTCATACAGATTTCCCTTCTCCCTCTTCTAACCCAGCCTACATTTTTCAGGCTCATCACTGTCCAGCAGCTCCTTCTCTTCCCTTGTTCCTCCTGATGAAATGTTGTCTAGTGAGCTCAAAGAAACCACAGGTGTGCTGGGAAACAGATGGAATTTCCTACTGGTACCTCTTACTTACTCTTCAAGGACAAAGAAGGCTGATGCAAAATATGAGATTAATTAATTGGTTTTCATTCATTCAACAGATAGTTAACAATCAGCTATTTTGTTTTGAGTGCTATGGGAGTTATGAATATTCTCCTAGGTATATCCAGAAAGAATGAATAAAGAAATGCTTTTAATGAAATTTCCTGATCATAAATAAGAAATATTTCTGTAGCCTACTTTTCTATTGGGAGGGAGCATAAATTTTCTAGAATCTTTCATGCGTTATTTACTTTTGCTTTATTTTCAGGGTGGTGGGCATAGACCAAATGTGTGGATTAAGTAGGAGCTTCTCCCTCTGTGTAATGTAACCCTATCCATTGGGAGTTCATTAAGGTGATTTTGTCTTTTTTAAACAATGTCATTATGATTTACTGAGCCAAATACAAGAGCTTTCTCTACAAATGTAAAACCCTAATCTCAACATTATGTGCAATGCAGCAAAGTAAGACCCCAGAACACAGCAATTTATGGAATCTTTATTGTCCTCTGTAAGTGCAAAATTTTTTAGGTGATGGGCCATAAAAATGCAAAAGATGATTTTTAAAAAAATCTTTTCTGGTTCAGGTAAGATTACGTCAACAGCAAAGCAATGAATTGAAATTGAGACATTCAAGTAGAATTTGTATGCTTCCTTAATTCAACTCACTATTTATGAAATTTTGAAAAGATTTTATATAAAACTTCCAAGCTTACAGGAAATTTCCAAGAATAATCTAAAGGCTCCTGTATACAGATTAACCAGGTATTGTCACTTTCGCAGTTTTTTGTTTTTTTTTTTTTATCATTCCATCTTTTTGTTTACATCTACAATTATGCTTATTCTGGGCTATTTGAGAGTAGATTGCACGTATTATGCCTCTTCACTCTTTCATATTTCAGCATGAGTTTCTAAGAAAACAGAAATTCTGTTATATACACATAAAAAACCATTACTATTTAGTCAATTCTGATTCATAGTGACCCTGTAGGACAGAGCAGAACTTCCTCATAGAGTTTCCAAGAAGCGGCTGGTGGATTCGAGCTACCAACCTTTTTGGTTAGTACCCAAAGCTCTTAGCCACTGCACCACCAGGGCTCCTATATAAACATAGTAGTTATTAAATAAAGAAAATTTAACACTGATAAAATATTCCTGTCTACTCTGTAGGGTCGCTATGAGTCAGAATTGAGTAGACAGCAATGGGTTTGTTTGCTTCTGTAGTCCATACTGTGATGTGGCCATTTGTCCCAATAATGCCCTTTTTGGCAGATTTGCCCATAGAAAATCCTATCCAGATCATGTGCATCTGACTCTGGACTCATCAGCAGCCTTTCTTTAGTCACTAAAACCTGCCTTAAGCAAAGCATAGGGTGAGAGGTTCAGGCCTCGCCAGGGGCAACTGAAAGGCCAGAGTGAGTGTGAGCTTATGTACATGAAAAACACAGGGGAATACATGGAAAATTGTCAAGACCCCAGAAATTAAAAGCAAATAATGCAAAGATAATGGGTAGGTGAGAGGAGTTGTCACAACAGAGAAGCAATCTGGGTGGGTGAGTCAAGGACAGCCTTCTGGAGGAGGTGATCTGGATTTTTGTTGTGAAAGACAGCATTAAGGTAGAGATCAACCCGGAGATGGGGTGGGAAATGGCAAGCACCCTGGTACTTTAGAGGCAGGACCTCAATTTCTTCTGGGCACCGACAACCTTAGGAAGGACATTTAGGGAATGAGTGGCAGGCAAGTTGGCAGTCGTGTTGGCAGAAATTGTCCTGGAAGTTTATATGATGGCATGACCACCTCTCCATCACAGGATCTCCATTCTGTGTTAAAAGCTATATCTCATCTCCCTTTTTGCCAGGACTCCCTCTTGTGTGTGTGTACATTCTACTTTCCTTCCTCCATCTTACTTTTCCCCTTGAGGATATGGCTTTTTTCTTGAGAAAAAAAAATGTTAATTATTCAGACAAAAGAGTGGTATAAAACATATCTATGAATTTTATAGAAGAAACACAGGACTCAAATCCCATATAAACATGCCCCCGTCCCTTCAGCTTGCCAAAAATTGGAGCCCTAAAGCCCAGAGACAATTAATTCGCCACTGGCCCTAAGGATGGTTAAGAAGGCAGGGGAGGATCCAAATGTTCCCAGGATCTTAGAAGCCTTCTGTCTGCTCCTCCCTGGTCACATCTCCTTCTTTCCCCCTGAAGAGGTAAGTGCTATTCTGATTATTTTTAATTCATCATTCCTTTTTAAACTTACGGATCTCAACAATTGCCCGCCATGTCTCATTGATCACCACCTGATGCATTTCTCACATCCTTACTCTCTTGACAACTTAGTGTCTCACACTGCATGTCATTGCTGGACCTCTTCAGTTTACGCTTTCCTTTTGACCCTCTGTTTTCTCCTGCTGTCTGTCTTTCAGAACATGCGTTTTCCTTTGCTCTTTCTCCTGGTGGTTCCTTTCTATGATACTAACAAAAGGCAAGCACTACTTTTTCTACTTCCTGTTAATTCCATATTTATGCATGCAGTCATTTCTTTGTTGCTTAGTCACTGAAGAGCCTGTCATGAAATAAGTGCTATAAGGGAATGAGATCCAAATCCTGCTCTACAGTCCAGTGAAGACAATCAGGTTTTTGCTTTAGCAGTTACCAGCTGCTGAGTGCTCTCTGTGTACCAGGCACTGCGCTCAACAATTCCCTGAATACCTGGTTCTGACAACAACCTGAAAGGCAGCTGATACTGTCCCCGCTTTATAGGAGAAGGAACAGTCTCAAGAGGTGCAGTAACTCGTCCTAGGTTACTCAGTCAATAAGGTCCAGAGCCAGGGTTTTAGATCCTGTTTGAGTCTAAGTCTGGCTCTCCTGGTGGCTCCACTACTGAGGACTTAAAATTGATGGGCTGTAGGAGAATAAAGGTGTAACTTACAACAGTTAAGTCAGAATCTTCTCATGCCTTGCTGCCAGAGCTCCCCCAAGACAAGGAGCTTCTGGAGTGGTTGGAGCCCCCAGGTGACCCTCACAGTGGCAACTGCAAGCAAAGGATGGAGGAGCAGTACACCTTGAAGATGATTAGAGCTTAGATGTCAGGTAACGGCAGTGATTGGTAGTATTTACTACTCAGACATATGTATATTGCCCCTCACAACAACTTCAAGAGGTGGAAAATCATTTAATTTTATTTTTTACTGTGTATCAGCTAAAAATGAAAGCACATGAGCCGGAGCCAGAGCCATAGTGCGGGCTGGCCGAGCAGCGTCGGCGGGGTTGGCCCGGGATGGAGGGCCGCAGAGCCCGGGGCGGGCGGGTCGCGGTCCGTGGGTGCAGGCAGGGGCGCGGGGTGCAGGGTGCGAGCGGCTGCGGCAGGAGGCGCGGGACCGGCCCCCGCGGGAGTGAGGCGCTGCCGGCTACCCTACCGCTTCCGCTGCAGCAGGTCGCCAGGCTCTCCGGGCTTGGCCTGCCGGGCTCCGGCCGCTTCCTCCTAGGCCGCCTCCCTGGCCGCCGCTGGTGACCGCTCGCCGCGCCTCCGGAGGCTTCACCTGCGCCCTCCCCCAGGACGCGCCCGCGGAACTTCGGCCCCTCGTCCTGGACACGGAGGCCGTGTCGCTGGCCTGGCGGCTGTGAGGCGAGAAGGTGGCCTGGGTGCTCAAGATGGACAAAGGGATTGAGTCTGGTTTGGTGCACGACCTCGACGCCAGCGTCTCGGGCATCGGGCAGGAGCTGGCGCCGGGCCTACTGCAGGAGCCAGACGTTGGCATTACACATTTTCAAGCAGAAAGATTCCAGCCTTCCACTGGATGGTGAGCCTGAACACCCACCCTCTCAGTATGTGATGTGCGTTGTGATGTCCGGGCAGTAAGACGGCATGCTGAACCGCTCGCTTACTTGAATCAAGGTCAGCCTTATGCAATTCGGATGCTGGAAAACCGGAAAATGGGAGATATGCCTGAGACGAGTGGAAAATTGGTAAAGAGCATCATACCAGCCGTATTCCACGACACACGGCTACAATGTACAGGGCATCAGCAACTCGGAGGTTGGAAGTGGAACCGCCCAGGAGACAGACTTCACGAGGTGGATATCCCAGGGTCTGTGGGAATAACTGACACAAAGACAAACCCAAGCCCGTAAAATGCGGATGAATTTCTGTGAGACCCTGCAAAACGCTCCTCCGCTTTCATTCAGGCGCCCTGCATCAGCACAGGACTTACTCCACGGAAGCAAGGGGTGAAAAGGGAGTGCCTTTTAGGTTCCAGGTTGACGCCTTTAAGCAGAATCAAAATGGGGAACACGAGGATCACCTACAGGCAGCTAGCTGCCGCATCAAAGTGTGGAAGCCTAAGGGAGCAGACAGAAAGCAAAAAACAGACCGAGGGAAAATGGAGAGGAGAACTGCCCCTGAAAACGAAAAGTATCAGCGGTCCGAGGATACCACAGCCCTCACGGAGTGTTCTCTGTGGCCTGACACCCTCACAGCCTGGGCGAGTAACAGTCCTTCCGCAGAGCCCACTTTCATCTCCCCTCCACCAGGGCACCTGCAGTGTCCCAGGCAGCAATCCTTCTCCCCCAGATCATCAAGGAGATGGCGTTTCACAGGCCTCAGGTGAGCAACCTCAGCCTTCAGCCACAATCCAGGAAAAAGCCACGGCTGCTCGAAAACCGGTTCCCTTCCTACACAAGACTGTTTTCCAATTTTTCAGATGCCGACTTACTCAAACTGACCGCACAGGACTTAGAACAGACTTGTGGTGCCGCCGAGGGAATTCGGCTCTATACTTCACTGAAGTCAAGGTGGGTTCAGCCCGGCTTAACCCTCTGTCCGGGCAGCAGCAGGCGGCAGGCGGTGGAGGCCAGAATGGCAGCGGTGCAGCCCACGTTTATCACACAATCGACTTGGAAGAAAAGCTTGCCTTGGAAGTTGCTCGAAAACTTGCATTGGTGTCTAATGTTCCTTGGCACAAAATTATCCACATTTACAGGCAGGGTCCCGCTGGTATTCACATTTCTGTTAGCGATCAGAAGGTTCAGAGCTTTCAAGATGAGAGTTTTTTATTCTCCACAGTAAGGGATGAAAATGGTGGTGGTATCCACCCAATTTTGAAGTGATGTATTCAGTCCCTTAAAAGTGTGTGAAGACTGAATCCAAGAAGTCGTGGGATTGAATTTGACCGTACAAAGTTTCATATTCAAAACACAAGAAGATCTTCAGGTGAGCCGTATGAAAGGTGACTGTCCTGTCACCGCCACAGCCAAGTGTCCTTGTGAGCGCAAGCCTATGGGGACAGAGCGCAGACAGCTCGGAGGCCGCGGTCTGGACAGATCTGCCTACTTCTCCGGCAGAGGCCAGTAGATACAGTTCCTAGAAGCTGCCTTTGCTTCTTTTTACACTGTAGGCGGTTTGGAAATGAGTGAAAAACCTTTCTACGCCAGTTTAGCTTTTATTGCTTGGAATTTTGCTGACCTGGAGGGGCGGGGTGGGCAGGGGACAGTGCAGTGCGGAGCCAGGATGGGACCTGTCTGTGGAGATGCGTCCTGCTCATAACAAACCCCTGGTAAGAGACTGGTGGCCAGGTGAGAGAGGCTCTGCAGCTTCTTGGAGGAAATCGTGTCTAAGGTGTGTGTCGATGGGATCATGCCAGATCAGGGAAGATCAAGCCGGAAGGATGGGCTTGAGGGAAAATGCTTTATGAGGAATCGCTTGGTGAGAGGATCGGGGTAAATCCTAATAGATACACAGACTTGTGAGTTTTTGATTCATCACAATTTTACTGAAAACCTTTATGCTTCTGCTTCCATTTTAGCATTTTAGTTTCTGATTTTCCACTTTTGAACCCCCAGCTGCCTTGAAAACTCTTGTGGCTCCCCCCCTCCCTCCACTGCTCTGTTTCCTACTTTTCATTTTAAACATTTTTAAAGCCCTGCCCCAGATGTTGAAAACAAGTGACCTCAGCAGGGGAAGAAGTATTACTCCTGATGGCTTCTGACTTGCTGTTAAGGAGGCTCATTGTCAATAAGACAAAATTGTTCCTGGAACACTGTAAACACTAGATGACGTAAATCAAACACTAAAATGCACCACAAAGATTCCTTACTCCTCCAATATTGAGCAATCATGGCTAAAGGTTCTGATTATTCATTAGAGGCTTTTTCTATAAAAAAGAATGCCTCTTTCACAAAATCAAACACTTGTCTGCCAGTATACATTCCAAAGGGGATCCACTGTTTTCGCATCATCTCCTCCCTTCAGCCAAAGCCTTCCCGAAATTCATCGGCAAGCGTTTTTCAGCCCTGTCGTGTAGCAGATCCAAGTTTTAAGAAAAGCTTATATTCCATTTTAATTATAGTGTATCTCTGTCCATTTGCCCAGGTGTTTTGGCCTTGAATTTGCTATTTGATCTCCATCTTTGTTGCGAGGGAAATAGGAATGAGTAACTTTGTGTCCGAAATCTCTCCTAGAAGACTAAATACAGCGGCTAGAAGTGTTGACATTTTATGATTAATTCATAAAGTGAGTTATTATTTAATACAAAGAAGCACTGTCTCATCATATTTCCATCTTCAGTTCCAAAATGTTTGTAACTCCTGGAGACCCTACTGGAGGACAGTTTTCCTTTCCATCATTTCCCCTTTGCTTTGTATGGCCCCATGTTTTCTGTACCAATCACTTGGGAAAGAAGGGAACTTCTCTCTTACTTGTGTTAGAGTTTTGCTTGTCTATTTAGCATTCCTTTCTGGGTCTCAAGATTTATGGAACAGTAAATGCCACTTAAAGCTGTGAGCTATTTTGAATTCCTCATCAGATCTTTGAAGTAAACATAAATAAAAGCTCATCAATCTCAAAACTACACTGACTTGTACTGAACATTAGTCTGTCCAGTAAAACAGGTCAAACTACGGCGCCAGCAAATTTGCTACTTTTAAAAATTAGCAGTAGGATGTACACATTTCAGTAAAATAAATGGTTTCTGATTGTTCTGAAAAAAAAAAAATACAATGAAAGCACACAGGGGATGAATAACTGGTTTGGAAAGGTAGCTAGTAAGCGGCAGAGCTTAGATTTGAACCAGGTGGGCTGACTGCAGAGGCCATGCACTGACCGCATCCCACCACCATCACTCTGCTGGGTGTATGTGAGGCCAAGGGGGGTCAGAGGGAGCTCTGCTATGGAGCTCTTTGCTAACAACCTCTCTTCTAGAGGCATTAGAGGTAGAAAGGGAAGTATGGTGAGGTGATGGAGGGAGGGATCCCTGGGTTCCAATCACATGGAGAGAAACAGTTTGTTGCTTGTACCAAGATTTGGGGCCCCACAGCCCACAATTAGCCACTGGCACTGATGATGGTTAAGAAGGGAGGGGAGGATCCAGAGGAAATGTGGCAGCAGCAGTGCTCCCTGTGGTGAAAAATAAAGTTCACCCACTGGTCCCGTCTGTCACTGGGGGATATCAGACCATGGTTCTCTTCGTACCACCACCTCCGGAGTGTGTTCTGTATTTCCCGTATTTTCTCTCAAGCCTGTAATGTGCTCACCCATCACCACTTTTCTTTGATTTTTTCTCTCCTCCCTTTTAAGTTGAAGTATAATTTGTACAATGAAACACACAGATTTTAATGCACAGTTCGCTGAGGCTTGACCAGTGTACACACCTAGGTGACCACCATCCTAGTGGAGACACAGAACATTTCCTTTACACCACGCCCATTTACAATAACCACCACTTCTCACTCTTGGTCCTGGCAACCGCTGATGTGACTTCTATCATTTTGCACTGCTTTGCCTGTTCTAGAACTTCCTATAAATGGATTCATCAAGCACATACTCTGTTGTGCTTGGTTTATTACACTCTGCACAGCATTTTTGAGATCCAGGCATGTTGTCTTGAGTATCAGTAGTCTATTTGTTTCTTTTTTAATTGCTGAGTAGTAGTCCATTGTATGAAGATATCACAATTTGTTCCTCCATTCACCTTTTGGTGGATATTTGTGTTTGTGGTGGTTTTCAAGTAGGTCCCCAAATTCTCTGATGCTCCACTCTTCACAAGATAGAACGGATTAGGGTGATTTCAGGGACGTAGTATTGCTCTGGGCTAGAGCTAGGGAAGGTGGAGGGCTTCATGCCTGGGGATGAGTTGTGAATAGGTCCTGATTTGGGCTATAGGTCACATCAGAACTGGATGCAGTACGGCCAAAAGCTGCTCGAGGAGTGATACATATTTTAGATCATTGTTGGGCATCCAAACTCTCATAGCCAGACTGGGCTGCTAAAAATTAAAATCATAAATTTGCTCTCTCTTAATTCACTAATTTCTATGCAATATGATTTTTTTTTATTGTCCAGCTTTCCTTAAGCTGCATGGTAAAATTTTCTTTTGAAAACTGGTAATTCTGTCTTTGCTGAACCAAGAGGGAAAGTTTTCTTTTCTAGAATTTCTGTCACGGATGCAGAGGAGACCGGTGCCCCCTAGTGGTTGAGTATGTGAATGGCAGTGACCTGGAGGAAGCAGACTGCATCATGCTGAGTAGGCTACCCTCTGCCCCTCTGGGTGATTTTCTTTCTTTCTTTCTTTTTTTAAAATTTTTATTGTGCTTTACGTGAAAGTTTACAAATCAAGTCAGTCTCTCATACAAAAATTTATATACACCTTGGCATATACTCCTAGTTGCTCTCCCCCTAATGCGACCACACACTTCTTCCCTTCACTCTCTCTTTTCCTGTCCATTCAGCCAGCTTCTGACCCCCTCTGCCCTCTCATCTGCCCTGCAGACAGGAGATGCCGACATAGTCTCAAGTGTCTGCTTGATCCAAGAAGCTCATTCTTCACCAGCATCTTCTCTATCCCATTGTCCAGTCCAATCCCTGTCTGAGGAGTTGGCTTTGGGAATGGTTCCTGTCTTGGGCTAACAGAAGGTCTGGGGACCGTGACCACTGGGGCCATTCTAGTCTCAGTCAGACCATTAAGTCTGGTCTTTTTACAAGAATTTAGGGTCTTCTTATGGGCTGTTTACTTTGAACTAAAGATTGGACTGACCTGGTGGCCAAAGGATCATTTGGAACATGTCAGCCAAGCTCCTGGCTGCCAAGCAGGTGCTCTCTGAGAGAGGCGATTCGGCATACAGAGGCAGTGTGGAGTAGCTGGGCAAGGGCATAGACTTTGGTGCCAGGCTGCCTAGGTTTGAATCTCAGCTCTGCCACTCACTGGCAGTATAACTTTAAGTAAGTTACTGAACTTTTCTGTTCCTCAGTTCCCTAATCTCTAAAATGGGGATATGAATAGCAACTAACTCATTGGGTTGTCTGAGGATTAAATATGTTGTCGTTGTTGTTAGGTGCCGTTGAGTCGGTTCTGACTCATAGCGACCCTATGCACAACAGAACGAAACACTGCCCGGTCCTATGCCATCCTTACAATCGTTGTTATGCCTGAGCTCATAGTTGCAGCCACTGTGTCAATCCACCTCTTTGAGGGTCTTCCTCTTTTCCGCTGACCAATACTCTGCCAAGCATGATGTCCTTCTCCAGGGACTGATCCCTCTTGACAACATGTCCAAAGTATGTAAGACTCAGTCTCGCCATCCTTCCCTCTAAGGAGCATTCTGGCCACACTTCGTCCAAGACAGATTTGTTCATTCTTTTGGCAGCCCGTGGTATATTCAATATTCTTCACCAACACCACAATTCAAAGGTGTCAACTCTTCTTCGGTCTTCCTTATTCATTGTCCAGCTTTCACATACATATGACGTGATTGAAAATACCATGGCTTGGGTCAGGCGCACCTTAGTCTTCAGGGTGACATCTTTGCTCTTCAACACTTTGAAGAGGTCTTTTGCAGCAGATTTACCCAATGCAACGCGTCTTTTGATTTCTTGAGTGCTGCTTCCATGGCTGTTGATTGTGGATCCGAGTAAAATGAAATCCTTGACTACTTCAATTTTTTCTCCGTTTATCATGATGTTGCTCATTGGCCAGTTGTGAGGATTTTTGTTTTCTTTATGTTGAGGTGTAATCCATACTGAAGGCTGTGGTCTCTTATCTTCATTAGTAAGTGCTTCAAGTCCTCTTCACTTTCAGAAAGCAAGGTTGTGTCATCTGCATAACACAGGTTGTTAATGAGTCTTCCTTCAATCCTGATGCGTCGTTCTTCTTCATATAGTCCAGCTTCTTGTATTATTTGTTCAGCATATAGACGAATAGGTATGGTGAAAGGATAAAATCGTGACACACACCTTCCCTGACTTTAAACCACTCAATATCCCCTTGTTCTGCCTGAACAACTGCCTCTTGGTCTATGTTAAGGCTCCTCAAGAGCACAATTAAGTGTCCTGGAATTCCCATTCTTTGCAGTGTTATCCATAGTTTGTTATGATCCACACAGTCCAATGCCTTTGCATAGTCAATAAAACACAGATAAACATCTTTCTGGTATTCTCTGCTTTTAGCCAGGATCCATCTGACATCAGCAATGATATCCGTGGTTTCATGTCCTCTTCTGAAACCGGCCTGAATTTCTGGCAGTTCCCTGTCAATATACTGCTGCAGCCATTTTTGAATGATCTTCAGCAAAATTTTGCTTGCGTCTGATATGAGTGATATTGTTCTATAATTTCCACATTTGGCTGGATCATCTTTCTTGGGAATAGGCATAGGTATGGATCTCTTCCAGTCAGTTGGCCAGGAAGCTGTCTTCCGTATTTCTTGGCATAGACAAGTGAGCACTACCAGCGCTGCATCTGTTTGTTGAAACATCTCAACTGATATTCCATCAGTTCCATGGAGACTTGTTTTTCACCAATGCCTTTGGAGCAGATTGGACTTCTTCCTTCAGTACTATCGGTTTCTGATCATATGCCACCTCTTGAAATGGTTGAATATCGACTAATTCTTTTTGGTAAATATGATGATATATATAACTTAGAAAAGTGCCTGGCACATAGTAAGGACAATATAAATGTTGACTGTTATTAATATTATTCTGTGTAGGGAGAGATAATATTAGTAAAGCATTTCAATGAAAGAATTAAGAGAACTTGCTGATTCCAAGGTTTCGGCCTTAATTACTGGTGAGTGTTGGAGTTGAGGACAAAGCAAGCTTTGTTTTGGATATTTTAAACTTGAGGTGGTTGATCATATAGTGTAAAGGCCTTCGAATCAGTTAGAGACACAGGACTTGAGATATTGGACTGGGATTATAGATCTGATTATCACTAACAAAGGTGAGGGTGAAGCATAGGGCAGTTCACTAAAAGAAAATGTAAATTTATATCCAGCATTTTATATGTGTTCTTATTTCATTCTTATAAAAACTCCTTAAGGTAGTATTATCCACATTATAATACCAATAAGAACCAGTGAGGTTTAGTAACTTTTTTGAGATTACACAGCAGATAGTGAATTAGTTAGAATTTGAATCCATCTACATTTTGCATTCATTTATCCATCCAACAGACATTTATTCTTTGTCCGCATAGACTGATGATAGTGCTGGATGGTAAGGATTAAGAGAAGAATGGAACCCGGTCCCGTCCTCAAGGGTATTAGGTAGAGCCCAGGTCTGTCTGTCTTCAAAGTCTAGGTTGATCCACCATACCACACTGCCAATGTCTTTTGCATACCCCACTCCCCCATGTCTCCAGAAAGTCGAAAAGAAAAAAAATAAGAACATGGGAAACAAAAGTTTTTATTTATTTTTCATTCATCTATTCATTCCTTCATTAGAGTGTGTGTGTTAAAACATTCCAAACCCAATAGTGGTATTTGTGTAATGCCTTGCTAAGAGGTATCCACTGAGCCTTTTCTTACGGAGTTCTGGGAGGCTAGGAGGGGCAGATGTGATTTTCCCCATTACGTGGAAGTTGTTTCTAAGAGGTTAAGCAATGTACCTATGGTTATTTGGGCAAATCGTAATTTATTTTGCCAAGTGTAGAAATTCAGGTCTCTTTGCCCATTTCTTGACAAAATTAAAAGGAGCTACCATTCTTTTTAGCTTCCTGGAGAAAATAAGGTAGAGGTCAGGGGATATGAAGGTAGGGATTGAATGATGGACTTCCAATACGTGCAGGGTATTTCTGCAGTCCCCAGTCTCCACTGAAAATCCGCTAAGATGCAGTGAACTGAAAGCACACCTGGATGACACACTAAAAAGAAAACTTTCTTGTTGACAGGGAGGTGTGAGACTAGGGGGAGAGCTTGAGAAGGCTGGGGCTTTATTTTTTCTGGGATCGTTCAGAATTACAAGAACTGTTAGGTCCTGAGTTACCTCCGTGGAGAAAATCTGAAGGCTGAGAGAACATCAATGCAGAAGGGTTCCCACATCTGGAGAAACAATTTCCCCTTTGTCTGCCAGGCAAGGAGGCAAGGAGGAGGAGGTGGCAAATACCTTGCAAAATACCTGGCTGTTCATTCCCCATCAGGGACACATTCCCTGATTCATGGTTCCCTGCCATTCCTTCGGAAACCCTGGTGGCATACTGGTTAAGTGCTACAGCAAAGGTCAGCAGTTCAAATCCACCAGGCGCTCCTTGGAAACCCAATGGGGAAGTTCTACTCAGTCCTACAGGGTCGCTAGGAGTCAGAATTGACTCGATGGCAAGGGGTTCGGTTTTGGGGCTTTTTGCCCTTTTTTCTCCACTTTTCCCAAGTCTTGTCCCCATTCCTTCCTTCTAGCATCACCTCTCTGGCCTCTGTCTGGCTTTGCACCTTCTTTCTGTGCCTCCAATCCCTGTTCATTCTGTAGCTCATGTGTCAGTTCTAAAGTTGCCATGGCATGCCTTCCAGAGAAGAGGAGGGTGGTATTGAAGACGAAGGAAGGAGTGTGCTCAGAGAACCCCTGAACAATGGTGGCCTGTCAGTGGTGTGGGGGCACAGAACCAGAATTGCCAGTAGAGCGAGGTGGTGGAGGACCCAGGAAGCCTGGTTTTCTGAAGCGGAGCCTGAAGCATGGGTTCAGGTGCTCATGATTTACTGAGGGGGGAGGGGGAACGGTTCAGGGTCTCTGAAACAAACCTGCAAGGAGGTTAGTGGAACAGGATAGGGAAGGGGAAGTGTTCAGTGAGGAGTAGGTCTCAGGTGAAATCTAGCGTTCTGCTGATCTGGTGCTGGGGTGGGGGTTCTGGAGCATGTCTGTGGTGCTGACTCAACCACTTGAGGAAGGAGGTGAGCTTCAAGCAGTGTTGTGAGTCTTTAGCATAGCAGCCAACACTCAGACAGATGGTGAGTGCTCCACCCTGCCAAGTGAATCTGGGTAGACGCCCACATGTCCAATGCACCCAGACTCTAGTTAAGGGTCAGTTGGCTTTGCACAGAAGTGCATGATTTATTGGAAGCTTTGTGCACCTACCTTTCTCCCTTCCCCCATTTTCTGTCCCCCCCCCCCTTATTTTTCCATTCACATTTCTTCTACTGACTCCCCCATTCTGTTCTTTTGGCTTTCCTTCTTCTTTTCCTAATTCCCCTTTTAATTTCTCCTGTCCCACCCCTGCATCTCACCCACTCCTTTTCTCATGCCGTTCCTCCCTTTCCTTCCTCCTGCCCCTTCAAAATTCCTGTCCTCCCATTCTCTAAGTTGTTTTCCTTCCTCCAGGAAGAGGAGCGAGTCTCTGGAGTGTGCCATCAGCTCCAGTCTCAGCAGCAGCTCCGCTCCAGGCGCCACCTCCCGACACCCCTGGAGCCCTCTGGGGACCTTTCCAGGGGCCCCTCTGAGCCCCCTGACCTGCTTAGCTGTGATGGGAGTCGGGTTCATTTGCTGTACAAGTGAGGGAGGTGTAAGGGGAACAGGCCAGTGGAGGAGGGCAAGGGAGGAGGACAGGGGTGGGGACTCAGGAGGAGCAGGGGATCCTTACTTAGTTTCTCTCATAAGCTTCATTAAATCATTCCCAACTTCTACCTCACTTCCTATCCCCACCCCCCTTCTGAATCTCTTGTGAATATATTCCACCACATCAAGTTTTCTTCCAACTTCATCTTTTTTAAGACACCTACCTGTCTCACAGCCTTTAGTCCTGCCACATGTGGACTGGCTGCTGTCATCAGCGTCAGGCTGACACCGTGGATCACCTTCGCCTCATCCTGAGCATCCTTTGTCTGTGTTGTGCCAGCTCACCTGTTCCCTGGATTCTAAGTGTCCCCCCCTTTTTTGGTTTTCTTTATCATTTTGGTTCCCATTTCCTCTAGTATTATCGTGAAGAGGGGAACACATAAAGTAAAATGTTAAAATCCTAACCACCTGAAAATGTCTTTAGGCCACCCTAGCACTTATTCACATTTTGGCTTGGTATAGAATACTGTATTAAACATCTTTTTCCTTGATTTGGAAGCCATTGTTTACATGTCTTTTAGCTTTAAAAAGATGTTCTTTTTTGTTGTGTCTGGATGTTTTCAGGATCTTTTATTCTCTACCCTTTTTCTAAAATTTCACTGTGATGTATTCTTAGTGTGGGTTAACTATCATAAGAATTTGTACGTGTCTGTTTGTAAACTCTAAAACATTTTCTTGAATTATTTTTAATTATTTTCCATCTCCATTCCTGTTGAAAAATGTATTACAATGTTGTTGGAATTCCTTGAGAGTCCAATATTTTTTGAACATTTTACTGTGCTTTATGTCAGAGTTTACACAGCAAATTAGATTCCCATTCAATAATTCACACACAGATTGTTCTGTGACATTGGTTGCAATCCCCACAATGTGTCTGCACTCTCCCCATTTCCACACTGGGTTTCCTGTTTCTGTTTGTCTGGTTTCCCTCTCCTTCCTGCCTTCTCATCTTTGCTTTTGTGCAAATGTTGCCCTCTTAGTCTCATATAGCTGATTGTTCTAAGAAGCAAATTCCTCATGGGTATTACTGTTTATTTTATAAGCCTGTCTATCATTTGGCTGAAAGGTGATCTCTGGGAGTGGCTTCAGCTGCACATTAGAAGGGTGTCTAAGGTTCTTAGCTTCCGTGATTCCTCTGGTCTCTATCAGACCATTAAGTCTGGTCTTTTTGATGAATTTGAATTTTGTTCTACATTTTTCTCTCACTCTAACTGGAACCTTCTATTGTGCTCCTGGTCAGAGTGGTGGGTAGTGGTAGCCAGGCACCATCTAATTCTTCTGGTCTCAGGCTGGTGGAGGCTCTGGTTCATGTGGGCCCCTAGTCCTTTGGATTAATTGCTTCCTTGAGTCTTTAGTTTTCTTCACTGTCCCTTGCTCCAGACGGGAGGAGGTCAAGAGTTGTATCTTACATTGGCCACTAATAAGCTTTTAAGACTCTAGATGCTACTCAGCACAGTAGAATACAGAACATTGTGTTTATGAATAGTCTAATATTTTTATAGTCCTCTCCTGTTCACAATCCCTTTACCATTTTGTACTATCTTGTGGCAGTATGATTTTATCACCTAGTTCATCGATTGATTTTTCATTTCTATGATCGTATTTTTAATTTCCAAACGGCTATTTCTTGTTCTCTGATTGAATATAACTGTATACAATTTTGTTCTTATTTCATCATTTTAATGTGTCATTGATACAATTATTGGAAATCATATATCTGTGAGTTTGTAGTTGCCAGAAGAAGTTTTACATTTTTATGTAGTCAAAACTGCCATCAATTCATCAATTTTCTTTGTGATTTTTCATCTTGGTTCCTGCTTTGAGAATTTTTCTCTTCATAATTGTAAAAATTTCATGTATATTTTCATCTAGGTACAGACGATGAGGAGAGAGGGATCTGAGAGTCAAGGAAAATAAAATTATTTGAATTTTGAAGAAAAGGGATCAATAATTGGTAAATAGGTAAAGAATTCTAAGGTGGTATAATTTTAAGCTTTGATTTTCTTGTTTCATAATTTTAAAAACATAACTGCAAGACCTACAGGGCATTTAGTATGTGTGGTACCTATAAGTATTTGCCATGAATAAATGAAGTTATTTCCTGCTAAAGAAGACAAGAACAATAAAGAGTCTCAGTGAAATGCAAAGAAGGATTGGCACTGGTGCTGGGCCTTTTTGAACATTTGTAATCTTGAGATGATAAATCATGTTTTGGTTCATGTCTATACAGACCAGTTGTTAAATGTCTTTTAATGAAACTTCTTTGGGGCACTCTGCATTTTAAGGATATTTCTAAGACCCACATAGACAAATCCATGGCTTTTAATAAAGATCATTTTAATAGGGAAACCCTGATGGGGTACTAGTTAAGTGCTACGGTTGCTCACCAAAAGTTCGGTGGTTCAAATCCACCAGGCACTCCTTGGAAACTCTATGGGGCAGTTCTACTCTGTCCTATAGGGTCGCTATGAATTGGAATTGACTCGAGGGCAGTGGGTTTTGGTTTAATTTTAATAGACTTCCATCTGTAAATCATACTGTAACATGGATATAGAGTTCCTTCATCACAGAAAGTTCTATTGACAGCACTGTTCTTGGTGGTTTATGGACCTCAAGTCAGGTGCCTTAAACTCATTTATACTGAGGGGCTCTTATTATTTCTCATACAGATTGCATCAGAGTTTCCAGCTGTCTGGGATATGAATATACATTAGGTTGGTGTGTAACAAAACCAAACAGGTCATGAGTAAATCTCTATCTGGTGGCTTCAGGCAAAAATGTTCCCAGTTCCAAAGGGAAACATCATTCCTTCCTCCTCAGTTTTCTCACTGAGCACACTCTCTGGCTTTAAATTTTTGGGGGGTAAGTTCTCTTCTAGAAGAGCCCATGGGAAGAGGCCTAAGCTAAGCTTTGGGAGGCAGACAGTCCCGCTCAGGGAGAGGAACTCTGGGAGGTGAAGAGGAGGCAAAGAGGCTGTGGATATTTAGGCAGCTCCCTGGTTTACTCAGAACCGCAGTTTTCAAAGTGTCATCTGTGGAACTCTTGGAGTCACTGAGATCCTTTCACAAGATCCATGAAGTCAAAATTATTTTCATAACATTACTCAGAAATTATTAGTATTTCTCATTGTCTTGATATTTGCACTGAGGGAAATCAGCTGGGAAGTTAGCAAAGATCAAGGCTGTGTCAGCAAACCACAAGGAAAAAACACAACAGCTTTGAGACAGAGCCCCCATGTGCTGTACTAAAAATCAAGTTTTCTTTACCTGGCTTCCTCTCCAACCGTGTTGTATTGAAAAATCATTTCCTTTGTTGGGCTCTGTTCCCCGCCCCCATCCTCCCCTCACCCCCAGCTTTGCATCTGAATCCTGGTTTTGCTTGGAGGTTATATGTAAACCCCACTGTGCCTGCACAGTATGATTAAGAATGTTGCTGATGGAACCTGTAAGAGCTCCCTACTTGTAAACCCCTTTAAAAGCAACTTGCCTGCCCGACCCTGGGAGCAGTCCTGGCAGCAGCAGCTCCTCCTGACTCCTTTTCCTTCTACAAGGAAATAAAGGTGCCTTGCCTGTTTTCCCACCTTGGTTTCTCGCTTATTGGCCAGTATGAGTCATGCGGAGAAAGAACCTGGGCTTTCCTACCAGGTAACAGATTCACTTAAAGATGTACTGATTGAAGCAACAGAAGTCAGTAACTTTATTAAATCACCATCCTTGAGTCCACATCTTTTAATACTCTGTGTGGTGAAGTGGGAAGCACATATAAAGCACTTCTATATCCCAGAGTATGATGTTTGTCTCAAGGAGAATAATCTGCGTGAGCTGAATTAGCCTGTTTTTTATGAAATATCATTTTTACTTGAAAGAAGGAATGACAGAGAAACTACTTTGCATATTTGGCACTTTCTCTAAAATGAAACACACTTAGCTAATGACACAAACTTCAAGGAACCCAACTGACAGTATTGCTGCCAATGATAAAAAGCAACCTCTCAAGAGATTAGAATATTGGAAAACTTGAATCCACCACAAGAGTGACAGCTTTCCAAAACATACAAACTTTTCTGCTGGGATCAGAGGTAACACTAACAAATGTGACTTTTTGATATTTTGTAATGAAATGTATCAACACTGGGAGCTCCACATACTAAGTGAACCAATGCACCACTTATAAAAACAACAACAACAACTCATGCTTTAGTACAAGATTCAGTGTGTCAAGATGGTCCTATGGGTTTTAATGAACAGAATAAGAAATATTCAATAACACGGTTTCTAGCTGCAACTAACCTTTAAGAAACTACCACTTCTGTAGCTTCAGCGAAGTATCAAAGATGAACACTCACATTGAGTTGGAAAGGCTATTAAAAATACTCCATCCTTTTCCAATTCATATTTGTGTGACACTCAATTTTTTTTTTTTAATACATCTCAACCAAAATAACAGACTGGATGTAGAAGCAGATATGAAAATCCAGAAGGCTTCTACTGACACAGGTAAGGAAGACACGCAAAAAATGTAAAATGATGCACTCTTCTCACTCCACTGTTTTAGTTTGCATAATATTTACTTTTCATGAGAATATATTATCTGTTAAGTTTAATGGGTTCTTCATAACATTTAAAATTACTTTAAAATTTTAATTCGGTATCAATTTCTCATATGGTGAATATTGGTAGATATAACCCACATAAACAAAATCTCATTAATTCCTCAGTAATCTGTAAGAGTGAATAGAAATTCTAAGGAGCCCTGATGGTGCAACGATTAAGCTCTTGGCTGCTAACCCAAAGGCTGGAACCCACCAGTTGCTCTGCAGGAGAAAAGACCTGGTGATCTGCTGCTTGAAAGATTACAGCCTAGGAATCCCTATGACGCAGTTCTACTCTGTCATATAGGGCAGCTATGAATCCACTCCAGGGTACACAACAACAACAACATAGAGATTCTGAAACTAACAACAGTTTTGACTTAAGCAGGTCCTGGGTCCAGGACTCAAGGAGACAGTGCAGCAAAGAAGGGTCGGTGCAGGAGGAGAGGGGTCAGGGCAAAGTCCCAGTCCCCAGACAGGCACTCAGGTCCGACGGAGGTGTCAGGGGTGGGGTGGCCTAGTGTTGGGGATTCCCTGTTTCCTCAGCATTTCACTTTTCCTTCTCACACCCTGTGTCTGCTCATTCTGCATGGACACACATGGCATCACCCCAGTTGTCACTACAATTGGGTCTCCGATTTCTGGAGCAGCCAATTACCGTCAGCGCGGTTCCAGGTTGTAAGGCCGCAGATTCTCCCTAGAACCCCAGTACCCGGGTCATGGCGCCCCGGACCCTCCTCCTGCTGCTCTCGGGGGCCCTGGCACTGACCCAGACTCTGGCGGGTGAGTGCGGGGTCGGGGTGGAAACGGCCTCTGCGGAGGGAGGAGCGAGGGGACCGCTCGGCGGGGACGCAGGACCCTCGCGGAAGCCGACACCGCCCAGAGCCCCCACCCCTGCCCTGCTCCTCGCACCGCCCCTTCTCGGTCTACAAGCCCCTCACCCCTCACCCCTCACCCCTCTCCCCTCCCCGCCCCCATCGACCCCGGACCCCAGCCCGCGCGGGGAGGGAGGGGTCGGTGGTCTCAGCCGCTCCCCGCCGCCAGGCTCCCACTCCCTGCGGTATTTCAGCACCGCCGTGTCCCGGCCCGGCGGCGGGGAGCCCCGGTACATCGAAGTCGGCTACGTGGATGACACGCAGTTCGTGCGGTTCGACAGCGACGCAGCGAACCCGAGGATGGAGCAGCGGGCGCCGTGGATGGAGCAGGAGGGGCCGGAGTATTGGGATCGGAACACACAGAACGCCAAGGGCCACGCACAGACTTTCCGAGCGAGCCTGCGGACCCTGCGCGGCTACTACAACCAGAGCGACGCCGGTGAGTGAGTGACGCCGGGCCCGGGTCGCAGGTCACGGGTCCCCTCGTCCCCACGGCCGCGTCGCCCCGAGTCCCCGGGTCCGAACCTCACCCTTTCAGTTGCGAAGAGCCGCGGGCATTTTGCTGCAGTTTCATTTTCAGTTTAGAACCAAATGGGCTCGGACTAATCGCCATACTGACCCCGTGGGCGGGGCTGACGGGGGGGTGATCGCGGGGCCGGGACTGACTTTTTGGGCGGGGTCAGGGTCTCACACTATCCAGTTGTTGTACGGCTGTGAAGTGGGTGCCGACGGGCGCCTCCTCCGCGGGTACCATCAGTATGCCTACGACGGCGCCGATTATCTGGCCCTGAACGAGGACCTGCGCTCCTGGACGGCGGCGGACACGGCAGCTCAGATCTCAAAGCGCAAATTCGAGGTGGTCAGGGTGGCAGAGTATCGGAGGGCCTACCTGGAGGGCGCATGCCTGCAGTGGCTGGGCAAATACCTGGAGAACGGGAAGGAGACGCTGCAGCGGGTAGGTAAGAAGGGCCGCGGGGCGCCTCCTGGTCTCCTCTAGGGCTGGGACTCTTCCCTCAACTGGTGTCCCACAAAGGGGGTAGGAAATGCAATCTACGCCAGAGTACCCTCCTACCATGGATCAGGAAAGGGAGAAGTCCCAGATACTGTACCAGAGAGTGATTTGTCCAAAGTGTTCTCCATTTTCTCAGGGACAGTTAGCGGATTCAGTCTCGCTGAGGATAAACGGGGAGGTGATCCCTGAAACAACAGATCAGCTGTCCCCTTTGACCCTGGGGTGGCCTTGGGAACCAGGGGGAGCTCTTTCTCTCAGCTGTTACACTCTGCCCCACATCCAATGTCCAGGTGTCCTGCGTCTCTGCCTTCACCCAGATCAGGGCCAGAAGTCCCTGTTTTCCCCATCAGAGACCTGGAACCTTCTGTCCTGGGCTGTCTCACCCTGATCTTAGAACTTTCCAAGGAATAGGAAATTATCCCAAACCCCTGGTCCAGGCTGCTGTCTGGATTTTGCCCTTGATCCCCCTCTCAATGCCCTGCGTATTCTCTGATGTTCACATGTACCCTGTGAGAGGTATCAGAAAGTTCCTAAATTTTTTGATTCTTTAACCCAGACCCCCCAAAGACACACATGACCCACCACTTCATCTCTGACCATGAGGCCACACTGAGGTGTTGGGCCCTGGGCTTCCACCCAGCGGAGATCACCCTGACCTGGCAGCGGGATGGGGAGGACCAGACCCAGGACATGGAGCTTGTGGAGACCCGGCCTGCAGGAGACGGGACATTCCAGAAGTGGGCAGCCCTGGTGGTGCCCTCTGGAGAGGAACAGAAATACACATGCCGTGTGCAGCATGAGGGGCTGTCTGAGCCTGTCACCCTGCGATGGGGTAAGGAGGCAGCCAAGGGTGGAGCCTCTTCTTAGGGAAAGCAGGAGTCCTGGAGACCTCCAAGGAGTCAGTGCTCCTCATCTCCCTTCTTTTTCCAGAACTGTCTTCCCAGGCCAGTACCCCGAAAATAGAGGTCGTTGCTGGCCTCCTTCTCCTTGGAACTGTAGTCCTTGGAGTTGTGGTGGCTGGAGCTGTTGTGATGTGGAGGAAGAAGAACTCAGGTAGAGATGGGGATGAGGTCTGAGTTTTCTTGTCCCACTGGGGGGTTTCAGGTCCCAGGTAGGAGATTTGCCCTATCCTGCCTCTTTACAGGTGGTACCATCCACACATGCTGACACAGTCTGGGACCCTGTGTGCTAACAATTACCCTTTTATAAAGCAGATTTGAGAATGAATGGCAAATCTCTCACCTTAACGGTTCTGGTGATGGAGACCTGATTCCCAATAGTCACAGGTCACAGGGGAAAGTTCCTGCTGAGTACAGGCTTCCAGGAGGGTGGTTAGTTCAGTCCCTGCACATCTTTGCTTATATTTCCTTATCCTACCCTGGGTCTGCAGTCACAGTTTTGGACAAGTCCCTGGGGTCCAGGACTAGCTGGCTCTTCTACGACCTCGTGATGTTGTCTCCCCCAATCTCACTGAATGCCTTCTTCCCACAGGTGGGAAAGGAGGGAGCTACACTCAAGGTTCAAGTAAGTATGGAGAGACGGAGGCTGGTGCTGAGACCTTTGGGCTAATGTAGATGGGAGCGTATGGGGGAGCCCATGATTCACATTCCCCTAGTCTCATCTCCTATGGGCTCTGACCAGATCCTGTTCTTTTCCAGGCAGCGACAGTGACCAGGGCTCTGATGTGTCTCTCACAGCTTCTAAAGGTGAGACCCTGGGAGGCCTGACATGGATGGAGCAGGGGTTAGGACAGAGAGGGCATGACTGGGTCATGGGAATCCTTTGAATTTGGGCATTTTGATCATGTGTTGGGCTATTCAGAGTGTCAGTAGTTACAGTGACTCACCTGAATTTGTTCATGATTATTTTCTTCCGTAGCGTGAGACAGCAGCCATGTGTGGGACTGAGTGATACAAGATTTGTTCATGCCAAGCTTTGTGATTCAAGAACCCCTGACTTCTCTTTTTGCAACTGGCCTCTGAATGTGTCTGCGTTCCTATGAGCATAATGTGAGGATGTGAGGAGACTGCCCACTCCTGCCCACCAGATCCCCTTTCTCCACACTGATCATGATTGATATTCCCTGTTCCTGCAGAGGTGGGCTGGAAAATCTCTATCCCTCACATAACATCCTGTCACTGTGATCTGCAGTGCTTCACTTTTCTATTGAAAATGCAAATATGAGAATGAATTTGATTATTCATATTTTTGCTATGAGTTGGAGTTGATGGGTTACTTAAAGGAAATGAAAATTCTGAAAATTGAAGAGAGAAAATAAATGCAACCCTGAGAATGTTCCAGAATCCATGTGTTCACTGTCCTGAGTCTGTCATAGGCAGGGTCGGGAGAGGGTGGTGGAGGAGCTGAGCACAGTCGGGGCATGTACACAGTCAGTGCTTGGGAGAGTGTGGGCTTTGATGTGGTCACTCCATGGCTGGGTCATCTTTGCATCTCCTTTGTCCTTTTCCCTTCAGTAGAACCTTGTCCCACTAGGACCTGTTGTCACAAGGACTCAGGTATCACCTGGGCCTTGTCTCCGAAGCTGTGGGCAGTGAGGGCTGTGTGTGGCTGGGCTAGCCTGGGCTCATGTCCAAGCCTGGCCCTTCGCCCTCATCATTTGTATGATTATTTTTTGTGTGTTTGGTTTTTTAGAAGATTATGCCTGTTCTTGTTCTTGTGTGTAAGTTCTGGTCTCATTTGCTCTCGGTGTTCCCCGTCTCTGACAGCTGCAAGAGTCACTTTGTCAATGTCCCACAAGACTGAGGGCAGCTCCTGCACACAGGAGTCTCTGTGGTAATGAGAGATGAATTTTCAGACTTGTCCAGATCCTGCCCTCTTTCTAGGGCTGTTCCGAGGGTGAGTCTTGTCATTTTTTCCCTAACCTTTTTTAGATAGGAGTCAAATAGTTACTCATCTTAGATAAATTTTTGTTTTGTTTCCATCCTTTTCAGCTCCCCCGCCCCACTCTCACTGCCCTTAGCTTTATAACCCTAGTGCTGGCTCCACTCCATTCCAAACTTAGGAATTCATCAAGCAGAGGCTAATTTAAATTCACTGTTGGTTGTAATATATTTACCCATCAGCCAAAGGACCATTCTTCCATGAAGATGAAAATAAAATTGTGTGCTGTAGTGTGCCGAAGGATGGGTGTCTTGGTCATCTGCTGCTGCTCTAAGAGAAATACCACAAGTGACTGGCTTTAACAAAGAGAAGTTTATTCTGTCACAGTCCAATAAGCTAGAAGTCTAAATTCAGTACGCCAGCTCCACTGGAAGGCTTTCTCTCTCTTTTGGCTCTGGAGGAAGGTCCTTGTGATGCAGCAGTCTTCCCTTGGTCTGGGAGCATCTCAGTGCAGAAACCTCAGGTCCAAAGGACATGCTCTGCTCCTGGTGCTGCTTTCTTGGAGGTATGAGGTCCCCATGTCTCTCTGTTTGCTTCTGTGTTTTATATCTCAGAAGAGATTGGCTTAAGACAGAACCTGACCTTGTGTATCTCATCGATATAACTGCCACTAATCCATCTCATTGCATCGGGGCCTAGGATTTGCCACATGTAGAAAAATCACATAAAATAGTGGACAGTCATACAATACTGGGAATCGGGACCTAGCTGAGTTGTTCGATATTTTGGGGGGACAAAGTTGAATCTATGACAGTGGATGTAGGGGATGGGAAGGGGTAGAGGGAGGGAGGAGATAGCAGCCCTTGTTAGAAAAGTCCAGGTGGCGTTAATGTCCATGTGAGTGGATGTTGTGTTGCAGCTACCACGAAACAGTTTTTGGTCTAAGGCTATATTAATAAAGACAGTGCCTCTAGAATAGGGAGGTGGTCTACACTACATTGATCATTCATTCTACTGACATTTGTTGAGCGATTACTATACAACACATTATTTTTGCATCTGGGCAACACCAGTTAATTAAGAACAGAAAGTGCGGACTTGTGGAGCATATGTTTGAGCACAGAGATATAAAGTATAGTGTGTAAGCATAGTGTATTATTTTCCTTGTTCCTGTAACAAATTATCACAAGCTTGTTGTTAGCTGCTGTCCAGTTGATTCCAACTCCTAGCGACCCTTTGTACAATAGACCGAAACACTGCCTGGTTGGTCGTGCACCATCCTCACAATCTTTTTAATGCTTGAGCCCATTGTTGCAACCACTGTGTTAATCCATCTCATTGAGGGCCTTCCTCTTTTTTGCTGACCCTCTACTTAGAAAGTATGATGTCCTTCTCGAGGGACTGGTCCCTCTTGATAACATGTCCAAAGTACACAAGATGAAATCTCACCATCCTCGCTTCCAAGGAGCATTCTGGCTGTACTTCTTCCAAGACAGATTTGTTTGTTCTTCTGACAGTCCATGACATATTCAATATTTCTTGCCAATACCATAAGTGAAAGGCATCAATTCTTCAGTCTTCCTTATTATTGTCCAGCTTTTGCATGCATATGCAGGGATTGAAAATATTATGGCTAGGGTCAGGCACACCTTAGACCTCAAAGTGACATCTTTGCTTTTTATCACTTTCAAGAGGTCTTCTGCAGCAGGTTTGTCCAATGCAATATGTTGTTTGGTTTCTTGGCTACTGCTCCATGGATGTTGATTGTGGGTCCAAGTAAAATGAAATTCTTGCCAACTTCATTATTTTCTCCATTTATCATGATGTTGCTTATTAGACAGCTGTTTTCTGTCCAAAAAAAAGAGGATTTTTGTGGAGGTGTAATCCTGATGCCACATCCTACTTCCTGTACTCCAACTTCTCAGATCATTTGCTCAGCATAAAGATTGAGTAAGTATGGTGAAAGGATACAACAGTGATACACATCTTTTCTGATTTTAAACCACTCAATATCCCCATGTTCTGTTTGAATGACTCCCTCTTGGTCTTTGTACAGGTTTCTCATGAGCATAATTAAGTGTTCTGGAATTCCTGTCCTGTCAGTGTTATTTATCATTTGTTATGATCCACACAGTTGAATGCCTTTGCATACTGAGTACTATATAGGTAAACATCTTTCTGGTATTCTCTGTTTTCAGCCACAATCCATTTGACATAAGCAATGATATCCCTGGATTTAAGTCCTCTTCTGAATCTGCCTTGAATTCTGTCACTTTCTGGTGGATGTACTGCTTCAACTGCTTTTGAATTATCTTCAGCAAAATTTTAGTTGCGTGTGTTATTACTGATATCGTTCGCTAATTTCCACATTCTGTTGGATCTCCTTTCTTTGCAATGAGCACAAATATGGATTTCTTCTAGTCGATTGGCCAGGTAGCCGTCTTCCAGATTTCTTGAAAGTGACACAAACAAGTGCGTGCTTCTAGCGTTGCATTCATTTGCTGAAACATCTAACTTGGTATTCTGTCAGTTCCTGGAGCCTTCAATGCAGCTTCGACTTCCTCAGTACTGTGGTTCTTGATCGTGTACTACCTCCTGAAATGGTTCGACATCAATCAATTGTTTTTGGTATAGTGACTCTGTGTATTCCTTCCATCTTCTTTTGATGCTTCCTGTGTCTTTCAATATTTTGTCCTTAGAATCCTTCAGTATTGCAACTTGAGACTTGAAATTTTTATTCAGTTCTTTGAGCTTGAGAAATGCTGAGTGTATTCTTCCCTTTTGGTTTTCTAACTTCAGGTCTTTGCACATTCAACTCTCATGTTTTCCTTTGTCTTCTAGAGCTGCCTTTTGAAATCCTCTGTTCAGCTCTTTCAGTGATCATGTCTTCCTATGCTTTAGTTACTCGATATTCAAGAGCAGGTTTCAGAGTCTAATACCCATTTTGGTGTTTTCTTTGTTTACTGGTTTTTTTTTCTAATGACCTTTTGCTTTCTTCATGTATGATGTTCTTGATGTCATTCCACAGCTCATCTTGTCTTTGGTCACTAGCGTTCAATGCATCAGATCTATTCTTGAGATGGTCTCTGAATTCAGGCGGTATTCACTCTAGGTCATACTTTGGCACACCCTTACCACAAACTTATTTACTTAGAAATAACACAAATTTATTCAGACATAGTTCTGGAGGTCAGAAGTTTAAACTGGGCATGAAGGGCTGCATTCCATCTGGAAGCTGTAGGGGAGAATCCCATTCTTGCCCTTTCCATCTTCCAGAGCCTGCCTACTCTCCTTGGCCCTCAGCTCCTTCTTCCATCTTCAAAAGCAGCAGCTTAGAATCTGCTTTCTGACATCTGATTCTGCCCTTACATGTTCTTCTCTAACTTTGTCCTTCCTGCCTCCCTCTTATATATATCTTGTGATTACATCACTGGGTCCACCAAGATAATCCCAGATAATTATCTAATCTCAAATTCTACAGTTCAAACGTCCGTTTTGTATATAATGTAACATGTTCACAGGTTCTACAGATTAGAATGTGGACATCTTTGGCGATTATTTTTCAGCCTACCACAGAAGTAAATAACGAATGTGTTTATGTGAGCAGATGGTAAGTGCTATGAGGAAGGTGACACAGAGTGTGGGTGTGTGGGGCCAGGAAAGACAGCTGTTTGAACTTGGATGGGCAGTGTGGGCTTCATTAAGTAGGTGACCTTTGAGGGAAGAGTTGAAGGACATGAAGGAATTAATCATCAGAATGTCTGGTGAAGTTCTTTCCAGGCAGGGGATCATCTATTACAGATGCACTAGGGAAGGGCTCGTGACTGTTTTCTGGGGTCAGCGAGGAGGCCAGTGTGGCTGCAGCAGAGACATTGAGATAAGGTCAGAGGTGTGGCCAGACCATGTAGGGACTAAGGATATTGGAAGGGTTTTGACTTTTAATCTGGGTAAGATGGGGAGTTACAAAATAGTAGTAGAAGAGAGACAGTGTAAGACTTAATAGAATTGAGAGGTGAGGAGTGAGCAAAAGAGTGGGAAAACAGTAGAAATTTAGGCTATTATTTGAGATGGTGTTTGCTTTGCCTGGGTGTGAGCAATGAAAATAGTGGGAAGCGATTGGATTATGAATATATTTTGAAGATGGGGTTTACAAGATTTCCTAATGGACTGAATTTGAAGAACAAGAAATAAAGAGTCGAGACCGAGGTCCCAAGATGGCTGACTAGGTAGACGCTACCTCGGATCCCTATTGCAACAAAGACTCGGAAAAACAAGTAAATCGATCACATACATAACAATCTACGAACGCTGAACAAGAAACACAGATTTAAAGAGTTGACCTGAGCGACAGAGACGGAGAACGAACAACTACGGGGAAGCAGCGGCTGTTTTCGGAGCCTGGAGCCAGCGTCCCAGTCAGGCAACCTTGGCGCCGGGCTTAGGACTGGGCCCAGGGGAGCTGAACACAACATGTTGTGACGGCGCAAACAAGGGGCGCAGCCCTACCCCCCTGAACTGACCCCGGGAGGGGGTCCAGCTGGTCTGCATGGGTGGCGTGGCGACACGGCTGGTGGGAGAAGTCCCCGGGAGGCAGTGACTGGTTTTGGAGCCGGGAGTGCAGCATCCCAGCTGGGGAACCTTGGTGCCGGGCTTTGGACTGGGCACAGGGGAGCTGAACACGGCATCTGGTCAGGGCGCAAACACAGGGCACAGCCCTACTCCCCTGAACTAACCCTGGGAGGGGGCCCAGCCAGTCTGCGGGGGCGGCACAGTGATGCGGCTGGCGGGACAAGAAGTCCCCGAGAGTCAGCGACTGATTTTGGAGCCGGGAGTGCAGTGTCCCAGCAGGGGAAATTTGACACTGGGCTTCGGACTGGCAGTGGAGGATCTGACTGCAGCTTCAGTGGGCCAGACCTTCGGGGGCAATCTCCACACAGCCAGCACACAAAGGCAACACGCCCCTCGGGAATCTCAGATAAAATAGTCATCCCAAGCAAGATAAGCAACTTTGGCTATATTCCGGGGTGCTACTCTCCTGTTTTTCTGAACCCTCCCCTCCCCTTTCCAGGCGTCTTCATTAACATTGGAATTTCCTGAGCCAGAGGGAGAATGGCTCTGTCTCCGCGGCTTTGCTTTTCCCTTTTTTTTTTTTTTTTTTTTGTCTTAACCCATTCTTCTGGCCTGAGAGAAGCAACCACAAAAAACCCAGGGACCAAAAATCCTTCCCTAATTGGACTAAAAACACAGAGTCAGCTCCGGCCAACCATATATGATCCAAATCTTGGGCTTTCATCCTTACAGGGAACAAGGTGGCTGTTATAATGCAAAGGCAGTTCTGATAGGGATCTGACTGCATTTTTTTTTTAGCGGATTTACTGGAAAAACAAGTTTCCCAGGTCTGATATCTCTGCTTATTCAACAGAGCCTTAACTGACCCACAACAGGGAACTGAGGGCTGAAGCTTTCCCCAGACCACCTAGCCTCTTGCCTTAGGGGTCTAAGGAGGGTAACACCTACCAATCAGTAGAGGTACTTGCATTAGGGGCCTAAGGTACAGCTGCAGTGCCCTCCCACCAAGGTGCTATAGTAATAGAGACATATCTACCTCACTGGCACTTGGGAGAAGCCTCTCAGCATCCTGCCCCCCCCCCCGGAGTGTGAACCCCAGCTGCTAATAGAATCTGGTGCACACAACTATCACCACTACTTCTCGAGGTGGATAGGTGTTAGGGTGCAGCGCAAACTTGATGACCCAAAATCAGATTCTACTCAAGAATAGTGAATAGACTCAGGCATATATATCTGGCAACAGCCCAAACCAGCTGGTAATAGGTCATAAGTAAGTCAAGGGCTACAATAAACAAGACAGCACAATCTAGTAGCCCATCCACGTATATTGAAAGAAAACAAAACAAGATAAGACTCAGTGAGCAATTATAGAATAAACCACTACTATTTTATATCTTAGTGATGGCTCAGAGACAGCAGTCGATATCAAACCACATAAAGAAGCAGACCATGACAGCTTCTACAGCCCCCCAAACAAAAGAATCAAAATCTTTCCCAAATGAAGATACAATCCTGGAATTATCAGATACTGAATATAAAAAACTAATTTACAGAATGCTCCAAGACATCAGGGATGACCTCAGAAATGAAATAAGGCAAACTGCAGAAAAAGCCAAGGAACACACTGATAAAACAGTTGAAGAACTCAAAAAGATTATTCAAGAGCATAGTGGAAAAATTAAAAGTTGCAAGAATCCATAGAGAGACAGCATGCAGAAATCCAAAAGATTAACAATAAAATTACAGAATTAGACAACGCAATAGGAAGTCAGAGGAGGAGACTCGAGCAATTAGAATGCAGAGTGGAAAATCTGGAGGACCAGAGAATTAACACCAACATAGCCGAAAAAAAATCAGATAAAAGAATTAAAAAAAATGAAGAAACCCTAAGAATCATGTGGGACTCTATCAAGAAGGATAACTTGCATGTGATTGGAGTCCCAGAACAGGGAGAGAGGACAGAAAACACAGAGAAAATAGTTGAAGATCTGCTGACAGAAAACTTCCCTGACATCATGAAAGAAGAAAGGATATCCATCCAAGATGCTCATCGAACCCCATTTGAGATTGATCCAAAAAGAAAAACACCAAGACATATTATCATCAAACTTGCCAAAACCAAAGATAAAGAGAAAATTTTAAAAGCAGCCAGGGAGAAAAGAAAGGTCTCCTTCAAGGGAGAATCAACAAGAATAAGTTCAGACTACTCAGCAGAAACCATGCAGGCAAGAAGGCAATGGGATGACATATACAGAGCACTGAAGGAGAAAAACTGCCAGCCAAGGATCATATATCCAGCAAAACTCTCTCTGAAATATGAAGGAGAAATTAAGATATTTACAGATACATAGAAGCTTAGAGAATTTACAAAAACCAAACCAAAGCTACAAGAAATACTAAAGAAAATTATTTGGTCAGAAAACCAATAATATCAGATACCAGCACAACACAAGGTCACAAAACAGAACATCCTGATATCAACTCAAATAGGGAAATCACAAAAACAAATTAAGATTAATTAAAAAAATGTGCTCATAACAGGGAATCATTGAAGTCAATATGTAAAAGATCACAATAATCAAAAAGAGGGACTAAATACAGGTGGTATAGAACTGCCATATGGAGAGGGATGCAAGGCAATATAGGACAATACAAGTTAGGTTTTTACTTAGAAAAATAGGGGTAAATATTAAGGTAACCACAAAGAGGTATAACAACTCCATAACTCAAAATAAAAGCCAAGAAAAACGTAACGACTCAACAAACATAAAGTCAAATACTATGAAATTGAGAATCTCAATTTACAAAGAAAAACGTCTCAGCACAAAAAAGTAAGTGGAAAAATGAAATTGTCAACAACACACATAAAAAGGCATCAAAATGACAACACTAAACACTTATTTATAATTACACTGATTGTAAATGGACTAAATGCACCAATAAAGAGACAGAGAGTCTCGGACTGGATAAAGAAACACGATCCGTCTATATGCTCCCTACAAGAGCCACACCTTAGACTTAGAGACACAAACAAACTAAAACTCAAAGGATGGAAAAAATATATCAAGCAAACAATAAGCAAAAAAGAAGAGGAGTAGCAATATTAATTTCTGACAAAATAGACTTTAAACTTAAATCCACCACAAAGGATAAAGAAGGACACTACATAATGATAAAAGGGACAATTGATCAGGAAGATATAACCATATTAAATATTTATGCACCCAATGACAGGGCTGCAAGATACATAAATCAAACTTTAACAGAACTGAAAAGTGAGATAGACACCTCCACATATATAGTAGGAGACTTCAACACACCACTTTCGGAGAAGGACAGGACATCCAGTAAGAAGCTCAATAGAGACACGGAAGACCTACTTACAACAATCAACCAACTTGACCTCATTGACTTATACAGAACTCTCCACCCAACTGCTGCAAAGTATACTTTTTTTTCTAGCTCACATGGAACATTCTCTAGAATAGACCAGATATTAGGTCATAAAACAAACCTTTGCAGAATCCAAAACATCGAAATATTACAAAGCATCTTCTCAGACCACAAGGCAATAAAAGTAGAAATCAATAACAGAAAAACTAGGGAAAAGAAATCAAATACTTGGAAACTGAACAACAAAAAAATACCCTCCTGAAAAAAGACTGGGTTATAGAAGACATCAAGGAGGGAATAAGGAAATTCATAGAATGCAACGAGAATGAAAATACTTCCTATCAAAACCTCTGCGACACAGCAAAAGCAGTGCTCAGAGGCCAATTTAGATCGATAAATGCACACATACAAAAAGAAGAAAGAGCCAAAATCAGAGAACTGTCCCTACAACTTGAACAAATAGAAAGTGAGCAACAAAAGAATCCATCAGGCACCAGAAGAAAACAAATAATAAAAATTAGAGCTGAAGTAAATGAATTAGAGAACAGAAAAACAATTGAAAGAATTAACAAAACCAAAAGTTGGTTCTTTGAAAAAATTCACAAAATTGATAAACCATTGGCTAGACTGACTAAAGAAATACAGGAAAGGAAACAAATAACCCGAATAAGAAACGAGAAGGACCACATCACAACAGAGCCAAATGAAATTAAAAGAATCATATCAGATTATTACGAAAAATTGTACTCTAACAAATTTTCAAACCTAGAAGAAATGGATGAATTCCTGGAAAAACACTACCTACCTAAACTAACACATTCAGAAGTAGAACAACTAAATAGACCCATAACAAAAAAAGAGATTGAAATGGTAATCAAAAAATGCCCAACAAAAAAAAGCCCCGGCCCATATGTCTATACTGCAGAGTTCTACCAAACTTTCAGAGAAGAGATAACACCACTACTACTAAAGGTATTTCAAAGCATAGAAAATGACGGAATACTACCCAACTCATTCTGTGAAGCCACCATCTCCCTGATACCAAAACCAGGTAAAGACATTACAAAAAAAGAAAATTATAGACCTATATCCCTCATGAACATAGATGCAAAAATCCTCAACAAAATTCTAGCCAATAGAATTCAACAACATATCAAAAAAATAATTCACCACAACCAAGTGGGATTTATACCAGGTATGCAAGGCTGGTTTAATATCAGAAAAACCATTAATGTAATCCACCATATAAACAAAACAAAAGACAAAAACCACATGATCTTATCAATTGATGCAGAAAAGGCATTTGACAAAGTCCAACACCCATTTATGATAAAAACTCTCACCAAAATAGGAATTGAAGGAAAATTCCTCGACATAAAAAAAGGGCATCTATGCAAAACCAACAGCCAACATCACTCTAAATGGAGAGAACCTGAAAGCATTTCCCTTGAGAACGGGAACCAGACAAGGATGCCCTTTATCACCACTCTTATTCAACATTGTGCTAGAAGTCCTAGCCAGAGCAAATAGGCTAGACAAAGAAATAAAGGGCATCCGGATTGGCAAAGAGGAAGTAAAATTATCTCTATTTGCAGATGACATGATCTTATACACAGAAAACCCCAAGGAATCCTCCAGAAAACTACTGAAACTAATAGAAGAGTTTGGCAGAGTCTCAGGTTATAAGATAAACATACAAAAATCACTTGGATTCCTCTACATCAACAAAAAGAACATTGAAGAGGAAATCACCAAATCAATACCATTCACAGTAGCCCCCAAGAAGATAAAATACTTAGGAATAAATCCTACCAAGGATGTAAAAGACCTGTACAAAGAAAACTACAAAGCTCTACTACAAGAAATTCAAAAGGACATACTTAAGTGGAAAAACATACCTTGCTCTTGGATAGGAAGACTTAACATAGTAAAAATGTCTATTCTACCAAAAGCCATCTATACATACAATGCACTTCCGATCCAAATTCCAATGACATTTTTTAATGTCATAGAGAAACAAATCACCAACTTCATATGGAAGGGAAAGAAGCCTCGGATGAGTAAAGCATTACTGAAAAAGAAGAAGAAAGTGGGAGGTCTCACTCTACCTGATTTCAGAACCTAATATACAGCCACAGTAGTCAAAACAGCCTGGTAGTGGTACAACAACAGACACATAGACCAGTGTAACAGAATTGAGAACCCAGATATAAATCCATCCGCATATGAGCAGCTGATATTTGACAAAGGCCCAGTGTCAGTTAATTGGGGAAAAGATAGTCTTTTTAACAAATGGTGCTCGCAAAACTGGATATCCATTTGCAAAAAAATGGAACAGGACCCATACCTCACGCCATGCACAAAAACTGACTCCAAGTGGATCAAAGACCTAAACATAAAGACTAAAATGATAAAGATCATGGAAGAAAAAATAGGGACAACCTGAGGAGCCCTAATACAAGGTATAAACAGAATACAAAACATTACCAAAAATGCGGAAGAGAAACCAGATAACTGGGAGCTCCTATAAATCAAACACCTATGCTCATCTAAAGACTTCACCAAAAGAGTAAAAAGACCACCTACAGACTGGGAAAGAATTTTCAGCTATGACGTCTCCGACCAGCACCTGATCTCTAAAATCTATATGATTTTGTCAAAACTCAACCACAGAAAGACAAACAACCCAATCAAGAAGTGTGCAAAGGATATGAACACACACTTCACTAAAGAAGATATTCAGGCAGCTAACAGATACATGAGAAAATGCTCTCGATCATTAGCCATTAGAGAAATGGAAATTAAAACTACGATGAGATTCCATCTCACTCCAACAAGGCTGGCATTAAATCCAAAACACACAAAATAATAAATGTTGGAGAGGCTGCGGAGAGATCGGAACTCTTATACACTGCTGGTGGGAATGTAAAATGGTACAACCACTTTGGAAATCTATCTGGCGTTATCTTAAACAGTTAAAACTACCATCCAACCCAGAAATCCCACTCCTCGAAATATACCCTAGAGATACAAGAGCCTTCACACAAACAGATGTATGCACACCCATGTTTATTGTGGCTCTGTTTACAATAGCAAAAAGCTGGAAGCAACCAAGGTGTCCATCAACGGATGAATGTGTAAATAAATTGTGGTATATTCACACAATGGAATACTACACATCGATAAAGAACAGTGACGAATCTGTGAAACATTTCATAACATGGAGGAACCTGGAAGGCATTATGCTGAACGAAATTAGTCAGAGGCAAAAGGACAAATATTGTATAAGACCACTATTATAAGATCTTGAGAAATAATATAAACTGAGAAGAACACATACTTTTGTGGTTACGAGGGGGGGAGGGAGGGAGGGTGGGAGAGGGTTTTTTATTGATTAATTAGTACATAAGAACTGCTTTAGGTGAAGGGAAGGACAACACTCAATACATGGAAGGTCAGCTCAACTGGACTGGACCAAAAGCAAAGAAGTTTCCGGGATAAACTGAATGCTTCAAAGGTCAGCGGAGCAAGGGTGGGGGTTTGGGGACCATGGTTTAAGGGGACTTCTAAGTCAATTGGAAAAATAATTCTATTATGAAAACATTCTGCATCCCACTTTGAAATGTGGCATCTGGGGTCTTAAATGCTAACAAGCGACCATCTAAGATGCATCAATTGGTCTCAACCCACCTGGATCAAAGGAGAATGAAGAACACCAAGGTCACACGATAACTAAGAGCCCAAGAGACAGAAAGGGCCACATGAACCAGAGACCTACATCATCCTGAGACCAGAAGAACTAGTTGGTGCCCGGCCACAATCGATGACTGCCCTGACAGGGAGCACAAGAGAGAACCCCCGAGGGAGCAGGAGATCAGTGGGATGCAGACCCCAAATTCTCATAAAAAGACCATACTTAATGGTCTGACTGAGACTAGAGGAATCCCGGCGGTCATGGTCCCCAAACCTTCTGTTGGCTCAGGACAGGAACCATTCCTGAAGACAACTCATCAGACATGAAAGGGACTGGACAGTGGGTAGGAGAGAGATGCTGATGAAGAGTGAGCTAATTATATCAGGTGGACACTTGAGACTGTGTTGGCATCTCCTGTCTGGAGGGGGGATGGGAGGATAGAGAGAGTTGGAAGGTGGCAAAATTGTCACGAAAGAAGAGACTGGAAGGGCTGACTCATTAGGCGGAGAGCAAGTGGGAGTACGGAGTAAGGTGTATATAAACTTATATGTGTCAGTCTGACTTGATTTGTAAACGTTCACTTGAAGCGCAATAAAAGTTAATAAAATAAAAAAAAGAAAAAAAGAAATAAAGAGTCAATGAGGACACCAAATACTATGGACTGTGCAAACAGAATCAGTGGAGATGGGGGAGACTCTAGAATGAGCATGTTGAGGAGGGGGCATCACAGGCATGCACTTTAAGAAATGTTGAGTCTGAGATGTCTCTTAGTAATGCATGGCCCCTGGACAGCCTTTCAACTCAGTACTGAAATCGCTCCTGAGGTTCACCCTTCAGCCAAAGATTAGACAGGCCCATAAAGCAAAACAAGACTAAATGGGCACAGCATCCCAGGGGAAAGGATGTGAAGGCAGGAAGGGACAGGAAAGCTGGTAATGTGGAACCCAAAATCAAGAAGGGCAGAATGTTGACATGTCATGGAGTTGGTAAGCAATACCACAAACCAATATATGTATTAATTGGTTAAGTAATTTTCTCTGCAAACCTTCATCTAAAATGCAAAAAAAGCAAACAGCAAAACAAAACAAGAAATGCAAGTGAGGTTGTTGGGTTGGCAGTTGGACATACCAGTCTGGGTATCAGTAGAGATGTTGATTAGAGAAAGAGATTTGGGAAGTGACATTGTATAAATGATACTTAAAGCCTTGAGAATGGGTAAGATCTCAAAGAGAGTGATTAGCTATGGAAGAAACAGGAAGAAAGACTGAACCCTGGGCCCAACAGTGCTAAGCCATCTGATCAGACTACACACAAGCAGACTACAGAGCTCTGACAGAAGGCAGAGCAAGATCAGGGAGCCCCAAACTTTCTATGCAAAGAATCACCTGAAAATCTCATTAAGATTCAGAAGGTGGGAGTAGAGCAAGAGTTTCTGTGTTTATAACAAGGTTGGTGCTGATTGATGCTGCTGGTCTTCAGATCATACTTTTAGTAGCAAGAATGTAGACCAGGGATTCCCACATGGCTGTGCATCATCCTCCCCTGGAGCACTTGTTGTTAAGTAATTCTTGGGCTCTGGACCCAATATTCTGAGATGATTGATCTGATGAGAGGTCTGTGTGTGTTGTAAGAAGTCCCACAAGCACTGCTGGTGCTCAGCCAGATTTGGAACCACCGAGGTCAGTGATCAGGTTAGTACCCAGGATGATGAGGGATCTTAAAACCACATTTAAGTGGGTTTGTTTCTAGGAGAGAAAAAGGAGAACAAATATCATCAGTTATGAGATGATGTTGGCAGATACATGTCATTTCTGTGACTGGGAGGTGTAGCCAGGTGGAAGATTTAGCAAGTGGCTCACAGCTCAGGAGAAAGTAACTCTCTGAATGCTTGCTCTCTGAAAACTCCTCACACTGATTTTTCATTCACTTCTTGGTGCAAACAGAATCCCAATTTTTATAATTGAAACACAAAGCAATTTATGTGTGTGATCTTGGGGCTGATTTCATTTTGAGGAAAGCCACAGAACCAGGCTAGAAGCCACACAGCCAGGAAGAGGTTCCACAATCCGACCTTTGGTCATGTCCCATATAGAAACCATAGCTTCTGCTGCTGCCTCAGATGCCACTGCCCACACCACCGACACCCCCGATAGTGGACACTGGGCTTGTAGCCAAGACAATTCTCCCTGGTACTCCTTGCAACTGCATGTCACTACTGCCACTCACACCACCCTTGCCAAGTGTATTCTGCACAGTCCCAGCTTTTCTGTGTCACTATGTCCTGAGTCAGAGTCCATCATGTGGGTGCCTGACTGGTGGAGCCTCAGCCCCGTGCCCATGTTCAAGTGCAAGGATGTTTGGGAAAGTGAGTTTTCCTCTTTTATGGAGGGAGTTTGTTTCTTTCCTGCTAAGACTTTTTAAGTGGAATTCTCCTAAGGTAGGAATAAAGTTCTTGTGCTGGGGGAGAGAGAATGGGGGCTACAGAAGGAAAGAGGAGTGTCAATTCCCAAAGCAGTGTGTGTGGGTGTGTGTGTGAGAGAGAGAGAGAGCGAGCGCGACCACTTTGGGACACAGCGGGCAAGAGTGTTCTGTGGCAGAGGAGGGGTCTCAGGGAAAGTTCTCAGTGTCTCCAGGTTTGGATCTCAGGATATCAGACTTGAGGGCAGTGCCTGGGATTCCGAAGAGGACAAAGAAGGTGTGGGGGCCACATAGTGGGAACGTGCACCTGGTAGTCCACCAACTTGGGACTGTTACATAAGTTTCACTTTTCCTTTGCAATCTCTTTCAGGTTGTTCTGCCTGCAGACAGATGACACTCTCCAAGGTTGGTTCATTGGGTATCCGGTTCTAGAGAAGCTGACCAGAGTTAGTTTACTTCCACGAAGGAGCCTAAAGGGAACCAGCGCTCTCCACCGACTCTGTGGGTCCCGGAACCCTCCTCCTGCTCCAGTTGGAGGTCCTGGTCCTGCTGTTGTTGAAGTGAAGTGGAGTTGGGAGGGAAACTATCTTTGGGGAGATAGAAGAGGGTCGTCCTTGTTAGGGGTGTGAGACCTCATCCCCTTTGGATTTCTCCCTTCCTCCCTCTTCCTTACCTTTCTTCTCCTGTGGTCCCTGATACCTGTCAGACCCCCATACCTAGGGGAGAGCCCCCAGTGTTGTTTGTACTTTGTTCCAGTTTAGATTTGAGCCATGCTGACACCTGTTGGGGCCAATGACCATCTTATAGATGAAGAGGGCAGGCAGACAGTGGGTGGGGCCGGGGTCTCTCCCTCTCCTCGCCCAGTGCCCCCTCAACTTCAGGCGTAGGAACCCCCAGCCTCCTGTGCAATATCATTACTTTGCTGGCCAGGGGCAGATTCCAGCTTCTTGATGGGGACCCAAGTTCCAGAAAGGTGACAGGACATGGAGGGGCAGCCAGCTGCGTTAGTGGAGCTTCCAGGCCCCAGGGAAGCAAGGGCCTAGAAATGCTGCTTCACTCAGGGAGCAAGAGCATGGGGCAGCCTCCCTGGACCTCCCTCAGGCGCAGTTTGCGTCCCCCAGTGGTGTCCCTAAGGACAAGAGGGAGGATAGCACCCATCTGACAACCCTTCCCCCAGTTTATGGTGTTCTGATGGGGAGGCTAAGAGTCTAGGTCTCTGGATCCTTTACCCTGCCCAGGGCTTTCTGGGACATTTAGGGACCATGAAGTTTTGGGTGGGGGGGAAAAAAAAAAGGTCAAAGGAAATAAATGAACAGCAGTTTCTTAGGGACCCGGCATGGAGATCAAGTCTGTTGGGGTTTCTCTCAGACTTTGCCCTAAGCCTCTGTCCCAGGCCTGCTGCTCTCCTGACCCTACCTTTACCTGTGAAGGACCAAAAGCCCCTCTTCCTGTCACTGACACCTAAAGCCTCCAAAGTGTGTGGGCTACAATGTGCTTTAAAACAGCATTTCCTTATAGACTCCTGTGGTGGGTAAAGCTAGTGCCTAAATTTCTCATTTTCCCTCCCCAACTGTCCTGTCCATTCCCATGGTGGTTAAATGTGCCTCCCTTTAAGGGATAATGGGAAGAAAATCAAAGACTGAATTCTCTTTGACCTTTTTTCACAGATTCACCATTAACACTCATGACCTACCACCCGGTCTCTGACCATGAGGCCACGCTGAGGTGCTGGGTCCGGAGCTTCTACCTGGCAGAGATCACGCTGACCTGGAGCAGGACCAGGAGGATCAGACCCAGGACAAGCAGCTTGTGGTCACCAGGCCTTCGGGGGACAGGACCTTCCAGAATTGTGTGGCTGTGGTTGTGCCCTCTGGAGAGGAGCAGAGATACACAGGCCATGTGCAGCATGAGGGGCTGCCTGAGCCCCTCACACTGAGATGGGGTAAGGAGGGAAATGAGGGCGGAGCCTCTTCTCAGGGAAAGTAGCTGGCTTTCTAGGCACCTCCAGTATGCTCATGGCTGAAGCCTTGGCATCAGGACTCCTTACCTCCCCTTCTCTTCCCAAAGACACCTCCTCAGCTCACTGTCCATATCATGGGAATCTTTGTAGCCTGGTTCTCCTTGGAGCTGTGGTAGTTGAAGCTCTGGTGCCTAGAGCTGTGATCTGGAGGAAGAAGGGCTCAGGTAGGGGAGGGGTGGGAGCTTGTGTCACTATTGCTTCATGTGTGAGTCCCCACCCCAGGTGGCTGAATTGCCCATCTCCTGGGCCTGTTTCTGCTGTGTCAGAGATAATGACCCCCCCGATATGCAGGAAAATCTGGGAGGAGGCCTGGTTCACAGGTGGGCAGGACCTCAGCCTGGATAAGGGCTGTCTGCATGGAGGCGGTCAGGTGGGTTAGGTGGGACAGGGGTGTGGGGCAAGGAGGATGCTGGGAAGTGGAGGCTGAGGAGCAGGCTGAGAAGCTTCAAGATGGAGGCAGACACTAGAGGCCAGGTGAGGGTCAGGCCCCATTGCACCAGGCAGACCAGTCCTATGGCCATTTCTGAGTGGCAGGTGCTGGGTCTGGGCCCATATTTCTCCTCATGCTCCTTAGGATTCTGAACAGCAGGGTCAGGGGGACCAGGGACGGGGCAAGCAACAAAAGACGAGGATCCAGCCTCCTCTGTTATAGGTGGAGAATGTAGACATGACACTGATTTCCTGAAACCATGGCCTCTTTATAAAATTGAGGTGGAGATATTTTAATTTATTAAATTTATAAAGCCACCTGTTCTATGATATTTAATAGAGTGGGTCACTTCTACAGTTGGTCTAATTAGACATATACTATAACTTAGAGAGTACGAGAGGGCTATGGAGTCTTTTGTTTGGGTCCAGGTTTTGATTTTCATTTGTCGAGCTTTTTGTTTTGTTGTTGTTTCATTTTATTTTGTTTTTGTTAAAAAGAAACCACTTTGTAGAAAATACCAAAAAATATACAAAAAAAAACCATCTACAATCACCTACTATGACTCAATATATATATAAAGGTTTTTTTTTAACATTATAAAACCTACATTATACAATAAAACTATCAGAATTAAACTGCAAATGCAGCTTTTTACACCACCTTTCCCCTTATGTTATTTCACAAGCATTTCCCATATCATGTTTTATCCTTCTGAACTTGATTTTAGTGACCTCATTCTATTTCATTGAATGGAATTTGGTGTAGAATATTTATTGACTTTTAAATGTTAAATATGTATATATTTAATTCATTTTTTTTTGTATTAATAACCCTGAGATAACCAATTGTGCTTAAATTCCTTTTTGCAAATGTGTTGACCATGTATGCAGCAGTGAAATTACCGAGTAAAAGGGTGTAAGCATTTGTTTACCTTCTGGTTTACTGATATACTTGCCAAGCTGGTTTCTAGGGTAAGTTTTTGGATTTGTATTTACAATGGTACCTACCTCACTCAAGATAGAAACCTGGAAAGCCTCCTTATCCTACAAGCAAGAAAGCCAGTAAGAAGGCAGGAATAAAGATAGCTTTGCCAATGTCGTGCCATTCTTTAGACTCTGGAGTTTCTCCTGCTTTGTTGTTGCTGTTAGTTTTATTTGTTTGAGACCGTGTTCAGACCTTAAAAAAAAAAGTTTATATCCCTGTCTTTCGACCAATTTCAGTTGAGCTGTTTATCTTTTCTAATTGATTTGTAAGCATACATTGCATTTATCCAAAGTGAAAAAATGTTTATTCTGTAATAATACCTGACTTTTGTAGGACATAATTGGAGAATGCCAAAGGGTATTGTGATTTTATTTTGGGGATAAAATAGAAGCCAAAGTGTGTTGAGCACTTACCCCGTGTCAGGAAGTTTGTGGATGACTTCACATGCATTATTTTACCTAAATCATGAGGCAAGTAAAGGTATTAATCCTATTTCCAGAGGAAGAAACTGAAGCTTAGAATGGTTCATTGCCTTGTCTGTGATCAGACAGCTAGTAAGCAGCAAATACACTGGTAAGAGCCAGCGAAGTGAATAACACCAGATTCCTGACTCATGGGAACTCCAGCCAAAACTTAAATCTCCCCAGCCTTCCGTCAGGGAGACCAGGTTGCACAGGAGAGCCCTGGACCTGCCGCCTAGTGCTGGAGCCACTGGCTGGGATTCTGGAATGAGGGTCATCAAAAGAAAACATCCTGTAGTTTTAACTGATCTTGGGCCTTTCCCCCACAGGCAGATATTGTCCTTGGAGTAGCTCCAGAGGGTCCTGAGAGAGGAGGATGTTCTCCCCATTTCAGAGACTCTGAAATATCATCTCAAGGGAGCAAAGAGCCTCTAAGAGCTAAGAGTTAAGTGTCCCGATGGCCAGAGGAGACCATCAGGGGAGTCTCCTCATAAAAGTCATAAAGCTCAGGGAAAGCTCTGCCTCAGAACTTTCATCAGAGGGTTGTCAAATGTGGAAAGCACACAGGATTATTTCCGCACTGCCTCATTCAAAGTCAGGCTTTTCTCAACAGGTACTGGGGGATTGGGACCAATAAATATCCAAGATCATGGTCTCTAGCCACAACCCTTGGAGAGAAAAATAATGCCTCCATTTTATTAAAGAGGGAAGTAGTCCACAGTCAGCGACTAGGGAAACACATTTGCAGCTTTGGTGGTTTCTCCAGCATCATGTTTTCTAATGGAGCCTCACACACACACAAAGGTAAATATTCATGTAAAAAAAAAATACTAAAGAGGATCCTTCAATACTTTTTCATATTTCTGAATATAAGGAAAAGTTGGCACAGTAGATATATACAAAATAAAGTGAGAAGAGTACAAACCTAGGGCATTTTAACATTTCAATAACATGCTGTTGACACAAAAATCTGGTTAGAATATTTGACATATATATATATATTTATCTTGCTAGCAAGTGATTTAGCAAGATAAAAAAAAAAAGTAATTTCCCCCATGTGTCTGTCAGTTTGTCATACTGTGGGGGCTTGTGTTTTGCTGTGATGCTGGAATCTATGCCACCGGTATAAATATACCAGCAGGGTTATCCATGGAGGACAGGTGTCAGCTGAGCTTCCAGACTAAGACAGACTAGGAAGAAGGACCCAGCAGTCCACTTCTGAAAAGCACTAGCCAGTGAAAACCTTATAAATAGCAGTGGAACATTGTCTGATATAGTGCTGGAAGATGAGCACCCCAGGTTGGAAGGCACTCAAAAGACGACTGGGGGAGAGCTGCCTCCTAGAATTAGAGTTGACCTTAATGATGTGGATGGAGTAAAGCCTTCGGGAGTTTCATGTGCTGGTGTGGCATGACTGAAAAGACAAAGACACAGCTGCAAACATCCATTAATAATCGGAACCTAGAATGTTCGAACTATGAATATAGGAAAATTCAAATTGTCAAAAATGAAGTGGAATGCATAAACTTTGATATCCTAGGAATTAGTAAGCTGACATGGTCTGGTATTGGCCATTTTGAATTGGGCAATTGTATAGTCTACTATGCTGGGAATGACAACTTGAAGACAAGTAGTGTTGCATACATCGTCACAAAGAACATTTCAAGATCCATGCTGCAGTACCACACTGTCAGTGATAGGATAATATCCATATGCCTACGAGGAAGACCAGTTAATATGACTGTTATTCAAATTTATGCACAAACCACTAAGGCCGAAGATGAAGAAATAGAAGTTTTTTTTTTTTTTTTTTATCAGCTGCTACAGTCTGAAATTGATCGAACACGCTATAAGGATGCATTGATAATCAATGGTGATTGGAATGTGAAAGCTGGAAACGAAGAAGGATCAGTAGTTGGAAAATATGGCCTTGGTGATAGAAATAATTCCGGAGATCGAATGATAGAATTTTGCAAGACCAATAACTTCTTCATTGCAAATAACCTTCTTTCACCAACATAAATGGTGACTATACACATGGCCCTTGCCAGATGGAACACAAAAAGGATCCAATTGACTACATCTGTGGAAAGAGACGATGGAAAAGCTCAATATCATCAGTCGGGAAAAGCCAGGGGCAGACTGTGGAAAAGACCATCAATTTCTCATATGCAAGTTCGAGCTGAAACTGAAGAAAATCAGAGCAAGTCCACGAGAGCCAAAATATGACCTTGAGTATACCCCACCTGAATTTAGAGAGCATCTCAAGAATAGATTTAACTCATTGAACACTAGTGACCAAAGACCAGACGAGTTGTGGAATGACATCAAGGACATCATTCATGAAGAAAGCAAGAGGTCATCGAAAAGACAGGAAAGAAAGAAAAGACCTAGATGGATGTGAGAGGAGACTCTGAAACTTGCTTTCAAACGTTGAGCAGCTAAAGCAAAAGGAAGACATGATGAAGTAAAAGAACTGAACAGAAGATTTCAAAGGGCGGCTGGAGAAAAGAAAGTAAAGTATTATAATGACATGTGCAAAGAGCTGGAGATAGAAAACCAAAAGGGAGGAACACACTCGGCGTTTCTCAAGCCGAAAGAACTGGGAAAAAAAAAAAAACATTCAAGCCTCGAGTTGCAATAGTGAAGGATTCTATGGGGAAAACATTAAACAACACAGGAAACATCAAAAGAAGACGGAGGAATACACAGAGTCATTATACCAAAAAGAATGAGTCGCTGTTTAAACATTTCAAGAGGTAGCATATGATCAGGAACTGATGGTACTGAGGGAAGAAGTCCAAGGTGCTCCAAAGGCATTGGAGAAAAACAAGGCTCCAGGAATTGACGGAATATCAATTGAGATGTTTCAACAAACAGACGCAGAGCTGGAGGTGCTCACTCATCTATGCTAAGAAATATAGAAGACAGCTTCCTGGCCAACTGACTGGAAGAGATCCATATTTACACCTGTTCCCAAGAAACGTGATCCAACCGAATGCAGAAATTATTCAACAGTATCATTAATGTGACAGGCAAACAAAATTTTGCTGAAGATCAATGAAAAATTAGTGCAGCAGTGTATTGACCGGGAACTGCCAGAAATTCAGTCCAGTTTCAGAAGAGGATGTGGAACCAGGGATATCATTGCTGATGTCAGATAGATCCCGGCTGAAAGCAGAGAATACCAGAAGGATGTTTACCTGTGTTTTATTGACTCTGCAAAGGACTTGAACTGTGCGGATCATAAAAATTATGGATAACATTGGGAAGAATAGGAATTCCAGAACACTTCATTGTGCTCATGAGGAACCTTTACATAAATCAAGAGGCAATTGTTTGGGCAGAAGAAGGGGATGTTGAGTGGTTTAAAGTCAGGAAAGGTGTGCGTCAGGGTTTGATCCTTTCACCATACTTATTCGTCTGTATGCTGAGGAAATAACCCGAGACGCTGGACTATATGAAGAAGAATGGGGCATCAGGATTAGAGCAAGGCTCATTAACAACTTGCATTATGCAGATGACACAACCTTGCTTGCTGAACGTGAAAAGGACTTGAAGTACTTACTAATGAAGATCAAAGACCACAGCCTTCAGTATGGATTACACCTCAACATAAAGAAAACAAAAATTCTCACAACTGGACCAATGAGCAACATCATGATAAACAGAGAAAAGATTGATGCTGTCAAGGATTTCGTTTTACTTGGATCCACAATCAACAGCCATGAAAACAGCAGTCAAGAAATCAAAGGATGAATTGCATTGGGCAAATCTACTGCAAAGGATCTCTTTAAAATGTTGAAAAGCAAAAATGTCACCTTGACTAAGGGGCACCTGACCCAATCCATGGTATTTTTAATTGCATCATATGCATGTGAAAGCTGGACAATGAGTAAGGAAGATAGAAGAAGAATTGACACCTTTGAATTGTGGTGTTGCTGAAGAATATTGAATATACCATGGACGGCCAAAAAAAGAACAAACTTGTCTTAGAGAATTACAACCAGAATGCTCCTGAGAAGCAAGGATGGTGAGACTGTGCCTTACATACTTTGGACATGTTATCAGGAGGGGTGAATCCCTGGAGAAGAACATCATGCTTTGCCAAGTACAGGGTCAGCGGAAAAAAGGAAGACCCTCAACGAGGTGGATTGACACAGTGGCTACAAAAATGAGCTCAAGTGTAACAACGATTGTAAGGATGGCACGGGACCGGGCAGTGTTTCGTTCTGTTGTGTATAGGGTCGCTATGAGTCAGAACTGACTCGATGGCCCCTAACAGCAACAACAACAACAAGCAAGTAATTTATAAAGCAAATTGATATCAAGAAATATGTCCAGCAAAATAAAAGAAAGATAAAGGTGTAGTTGTCCTTTCACACAACTGGAAAACTTATCCACACAGAACTATATATTTTCATCCAATACGTTTATTACATATTTGTTTTAAAATTTATAACATGTACCACTTCATTTCTTTTGGAATTTGAGTAGTCATCTAGTAGATGCGATGTATTTGGAATCCAATATAAACGGCTTGTAAACTCTCTGAAGGGAAAGAGAGGTAGGAAATAGTGAAATCCAGCTTTTCCACTGTTTTTCTGTTTTATTACATCAAAATCACTATTAGAAATAATTCTGGGCAACAAAAGACAACGTTCCGCCTCTGGAGAGCTGTCGATCTGGTCAACCAGAGTTTTAAATAAGAAGATGATTTTATGCTCCTTCCATACATCCTTTTTCAACCTCAAAAATGAAATTGCAATTAATTTGCATATTCCTGAAAAAAGTTCTGCCACTATTTCTTGATTTTTCATAGCTCAGGATATTTATTTTTTAATTTCATTGTCACAAATAGAAATTCTTATATCATGATTGTAGTGGGTTGAATGGTGGCCCCCTGAAAAACTACGTCCACCTAGAACCTCAGAATGTGTCTTTATTTTGGAAGAAGGGCCTTTGCCGATGTAATTAAGGTAAGGATCTCAAGATAAGGTCATCCTGGACTCGGGTGGGCTCTAAATGCACTGACTAGTGTCCTTATGAGAGACAGAAGGGGAGAATAGTGAGACACAGGGAGAAGGCCATGTGAAGACGGAGGCAGAGATGGCAGTGATGCTGCCACAAGCCAAGCAACGCCTGGAGCCAGCAGAACCTGAAAGAGGCAAGGGAGGACTCTCCCCTAGAGCCTTGGGATAGAGTGTGGCCCAGCTCATGCCTTGATTCCAGACTTTTGGCCTCCAGATCTGTAAGAATCAATTTATTTTTTTTAAGCAACCAAGTTTGTGATAATTTGTTGCAACTCTGGGAAACTAATAAAATGACCTTCTAAATTTTGTTTTAAATATATATATGGATTCTACTATTTGTTGCTTTTTGGTTTACAGAATTTTTGTGTTCAATTTCTGTGTTTTGATGCAGAGGATCCAGGCATAGCCCTGGGACGCCAGTCCGACCTGCCTCTTGCCCTTCTGACAATAATCCCGTGTCGCTCTCGATGGCCATCCCCCAGCCCTGAGTGAATTCTAGGTCCTGCTTGCCCTTGCCTGCCACCTTTCCCATATCTAATTGGTTATGGGCCCAAAAGAGAAAAGCTGAAATGTAGGTGATGGGTACTTACCTAAGGGATAGGGTGATGGTGGGCCAAAGTTGCGTGTGTGCTCATCTCTCTCTCAAATTATACCCAACCTTAGAGGGGCTGCT